>NC_091662.1:5000-315312 GCF_042453785.1 Malus domestica
TTGACATGCTTGTCTATGCCTTGCCCTAACCTTCGGTTTGCATGACACTCCCTGCCTTTTATGACTCTTCGCAAGGAATAGCTTGCCCTTGGTTGCGCATGATTTTTAAGATAAGGGTTTAGGACGGTGGTATACTTCGAGGAACCTAACCGTACGCACCATCATCTCTTCCTTGTCTACCACCATAAGAACCACCTCTACTACCACCTCTGCCTCTACTGTCATAACTACCGAAATAAACTCTACTTAGGTTTGAGCTCAAGGGCTCCATTGTCTCTGGGTTCAAGACAAGAAGAAGGAATTAGTGGTGGTTGAAATAAACCCTATTCTAAACCCTACTGCACGATCACCACCAACATCCGAAGAAGAGGGCATGCCACACTTGCAATGACAAGATAAAACTTGCTAAGGCATGACCGGCTAAGCATGTTCTCCCTTCATCACACTTTGCCTTTGCCTCACTATGCCTTGCCACGCCATGCCTTGCCCTTATGTGCCTTGCCTTGGCACGGAAAGGCGCTTCCGTTGTTTATCTTGCCTTGTACACGTTTGTAATTTACCTTGGACACACGGTTGGGTGGGGTCGCGATTGTTTTCTGATTGAATTACGTCTTTTGTGCCACTTTATTCTTGTGTAAAATTGAAAGTATAATATTCATAAAAAATTGGGTCAAACAACGGTCACCGTTGCACTTGCATCACAAGGTAGATTTATCTGTTGCAAACAAATGTCGGGTGTTAACTGCATGGATTACACAAACTATGAAAGGCTCGTGAATTTACAATCTGAAGTGCCCAATGCTTTTGATTTAGCCGCAACTATGTACAACACGTTGATAATTATAACCGCCGTTTTAGTTCCTCATGCACATAGTTGTACAAGGAATGCAATCAGCATCAGTGGATGAGGCATTGTCACACCAGCTGCATACAATTTGTTCAGCCACAACTATGGCAATGAGGACATTTAACATCAAGTGGTCTGCAATTCTCAATTGGACCTACTGACAAATTTGTAAAGTCAAAATACAAGGAGAAATGCCATCTATTGGACTTTACTGCGATTACTAGTCAGCCAAAATACAAGGGGAAAGCCATCTATATTTTTACCCAATCACGTATACATGCAACAGAGGCTAAAAAATCAATACTTCCAGTCCAAGAAAAAAAGCATGAGTATCACACATCAACACCCCCCCCCCCCCAGCGGGATAAAATTTCAGCTCCTCAGAGAAGTGAGTAACTTCAGTACTTTGCAGCCAAATTTCATTACAAAGTACTTTCCAGCGCCCTCCCCCCATAAAGGCCAGACTAGAAGAAAAATGAGAACCTCAAAAGCTTGTGAATATACCTTAGTGCTAAATATCTCTGTAATACATGCAAGACCGCGAGTATCATATAAGAAGGTCATGTTGTAGGCCGTGTCATGGTTGATAAACCACGCCCAACAGGGAAGATTCCTGGAAAGCCATCATCTGATTCTTCGACTTCTAAAGAAGCAGCATAATACAGGTTTTCATGAGATAGAGAAAGCAAGTAGAACTGATGAATGGAACTACACTAAAATGATGAGGAAAAAGGTGAGATCTTTCGAGGTCTCATTGCCACTCTAGCTCAAGTAGAAATCATTGTTGATTGATTATACTCTACTGAACTTTTAAAAGTTTCAACTATGGTATGTGGATTGATAAGAGTAGAACAAAGTACAAAATGTCTGACTCACCAGTTATTTCATCTACTGCTTGAGCTCCAGCAACTCCGATGCATGAGTACAAAGAATCATCACCTACTTTCAATTGATCATATGCAAGGTATATGTCCTCAATAGAAGCAACCTCATATAAATTAGTGAGATCTTTGATGCACGATATGTCCTGGACCAAATAGCACCATGAATCAGAATATCTTCATGTAAACACTGTTTATTTGATTATTGGCCATTATTTATTTTTATCTTTTGATCAACTGAACAGCCACCTATATTATACAGGAAAAACATCAACTTATATTTTTTATGAGTATCATCTGTAAACACTAAAGAACCTTTCTGTTTACCTTCCTTGGAACAGAAGAAGCCTGCAAATGAGCTAACAGTCCAAGCCAATACGCATTTGACTTGATCTCAGCTTCATGCCTCATCAGAAGGGTCCGCTTTGCCTTAAATTTTAAGTAAATAAACAAGAGATGTGGTCAAGAGAATCCCACTTTACTTAAAAAAAATGATAAAATAAAAAAATCTATTAGAATAAAAAATAAAAAAATAATAAAAAAAGGAAGAAGAAACTAACCCTGTCCAACTCCCTTTGGGAAATCTTGTTGCCATGTAAACCTCTAAGGACATTCTTGCATGCATCCACAGCTTTGTGAACCTGAATACTCAATAGACCTAAACATGTGAAGAGAGTGAAAAGTGACGGAACATATTCTGCTCGAATATATACAAATAGAGCATACACACCTTCGCAGGGGTTGATGTTACAGATACGACATACCATCCAAGATTCAGCCTATCAAAAAGGTTCAACTCGAATGATACATCATATGTCAATCCAAGAGAGTCTCTGACAGTCGTAAAAAGCCTGTGCAAAACCACATAGAATATTTCACCACCAATAAAAATAACAAGAACCACATATTAGTCTTAAATAGCATCTTGAATTAATTATCAAAATCTGTCCATAAAAGAAAGGTTAGTTTCCAATTTTGTCCTTCAAAATCTGTCAATTTGGTTGTTCATTTGTTAGGTGAACGTTAACAGGCTTATGTTTTGATGTTGAGGGATTGCAAAGCTACAAAAGGCATACAACATAATATTACTGCCACATCAGTAACATGTAAAAGACAAATAATAAATTTGATTTAGGTCAATAAATATATCCATATTTCAGCATAAGTTGACGTATTTTAAATTACTTATTGGTTGATAAACAAAAACAGGATTATCACCATCACCAACCCCAAAATACATCTGCCATCGTCAGTATCACCACCTCCATATCATTTCAATATCCCTCGCCATCTCCAGCTTCATCCTTGCAAACCATCTCCCAATTTCTTTGTAATTGGTTACAAAGGAGACTAGAACCCAACTCTCAGCCTACGCGGCTACGCCTAACCAGGGTATCTTGCGTAAGAAATTTTGTGCTATAATTTTGAGACTTCCATCCAAAGTCTGCTGTAATAGACAGTTGAGGACATGACATGGTGTCCACCCATGTTGTACTATTTCGGATGCTTAGAAAATTACACCTCCAAACTTTTAACGGTATTCAGTACTGTTTTCAAGAAAAGTATAGAGTTCTTATTTTAACAATCATTTTGGTCAATGTGGTTGTTGCCCAAGATGTGCTCCACCCAATAGAGAAAAGTAATACATTTTGCGCATAAATAGCTGATCATTCAGAAGGATGAACACATTCATAGACAAACTAGAAGTTCACATGCATGCTTTGTACCGAGCAAAAAAAAAAAATATTACCTAGAATTTATAATCTCAGCCAGGAGCCCCATTGTGATTCCAAAGAACAGGGGATGACCACGGAGTTTTCTTTGCACATCCTTCTGAGTATCCTCATCCACCATAAGCAGCTCCTCCGATTTCAGTTCTGCATCTACATCAGAAATTACAGCTACAACACCTCTCTCAATAAGATGCAAATTCAAAACCTAATTCCAGATTTGATAAACTCACCATCGTGAGTTGAAATATGACTAACTGACTCAAACAGATCTTTGCCATCGACTGTAAAACCCCATCGGTTTGGTGCAGGGCCTGCAATATATGCACATGCTCTCTCATCCGTATCTTTCAAGAATACCTGCTTAGATGTAAATGAACCATGAGCACAATTCAAGGTTACAGAACTTCTGTCATCCAAAGTATCATGCTATAAGTGCACTCACTTGCTGAGACTGCAAATCAGAAGGAGATGATCGGAATACGATAGGATTATAAGCATTCTCCATCTCGTAATTTCCTTTCGATCTTACGGTTCCCAAGTAATCAAGAATACAAGACTCAACATCCTCCTCTGAGAAGTCCCCAACAATACTTACCTATACAATAAGCAGACGCGGCCATATATAATGAGAAATGTTGTATATTATAAATTATTCGTCATGTGCATACTTTGTAAAACTACAACCAAATCAGCAAATTACACACCTCCATGTTACTGCCTACAAATTGATTCATCACTGCATCCTTTACAGATTGCAATGTCAAATTTTGCAATGACTTTGGTGTAGGCTCTACAAACCGCTCGTCTCCGTCCATCATTGCTAACATGAGTTTGTGAGCAGTTGAGCGCTCCAAGCTTTTGGGAATGGACCGATAATATGACAAATACAATTGCCTTGCTCGATCAAATGCATCATCCAGCCAGACACTATGCTGCAAGTGAGCAAACAAGCATTATAAATTAACCCATTACAAGGCAAGCATCTCTAATGAGATGACTCCTATGGAGCAGGAACTACTACAACATTGTGCCCAAAACATGTCAACAACAACAATGACAAGAATCCCTCATGGAATCCACATACCAGAACAGAGAGACTAAAAGTTATGATGGATTACCTCGAGTACCATATGAAGCAACTGGAAAGCCGCACGCATTCCATTATCTCTTAAAGTAAAACGGAATTCCATAGAAATAAATTCCTCGGTGGACTCCAATGAGCAGTTAATCAGGTGATTCACACAGAACAGTTCTACCTGATAAAAACAATTCACATACATGATACATAATCTCAGCAAAATGAGGAATTAAAGATAGTGAAACGAATGGCGAGATCCTAATATTAAACAATAATTACAGACAGCATATGAATAATCTGAGTATATGATTAAGGATCTCATCTAATTAAGCAAATGCATGTCACAAATATTGCAACTCAATGACATCAGTTGGCAACAAATATGATAAGGAATAAGCTCATGAGCATGCTTCAAATTCACATTTCTTGGAGGGAGAATAAGTTTATAGTTATAAGTTACAATAACAAACATGCAGCACTCAGCTATTTACTAAATATTTATTTAACACATAATATGGAAGAACACGCCAGCTATTTGCTCTTCCAACAACTAGTGAAGTTGTGAATGCTTGTTTACACAATGATCATTTATGATACCGAATTTACTTACCAAGAACCTACCTCAAATATATAATTTATAGAATTATTAAAGAGGAAACAAACTCCTATTTAAGTAGTTTAGCTATACTACCAAAAAAAATAAAAAAAATAAAAAAAAACACTATTTAAAAATAAAAAATAATAATAAAAAAAAAAACTCCATGCATCTGATATATATACATATATAAAATTGTGACAAAGAGAGAGGAATTGACATACCTGCTCCCTTGAGAAGTTGCCAACACGTCCTCCCTCACTAAGAGTTCTTACACCCACAACAACAGAACCTTTGGAATCAGAACTTTCAGCTGCCCGTCCACCGCCAACTATAAGCCGCATTACACCTCCCCTTGCCTCACTTTTTGAAATCTGTAATGAACAAAGATATAACTTGTTATTATTAGTAACAGTCTTTACTCTGCACAAATACATCTAAACACCATAATCATCTACAATAATGTATCTCGTGATTAAGCTCTGCTCACTTTTCACTGATTCTCTATGTCAATCTAAGATTTTACACAAAATAAGTACATGACTCACAAGACAAATGACTGACTTAAAAACATTACCAAATCTTCAATTACACATCAATGAACCCATTACCATATAAACATCAGATGAGATACCTTGTAATTTACAGAAATTCCATTTGACAGACGACATTTAGTGATCCCCGTTTCTTTGTCATAAACTTTAGTCACTTTTATTTCTGGACTAAAGGGAATGAAAGATGGCATGCACTGCTGCCTTAATTCCTGTAACTGCAACGAAGATATCAATTCCTTTGGCACCTCAAGCTGCGCAAAATAGAAGAGAAAAAGAATCAGCCATAATCATAAATTTGACAGCATAGATATATATAAAAAATTAAGCCAGTAAAAGTGAGAAAGCTAAGTTTATAAAAAAAGGACACCTCTGGCTCAGGTTCGATGGGTTCCTCCAATCCAGCTTTTGTAGCAGCTATAATCTCATTAGAGGAAATGGTGAACTCAGTTTCACCTATTCCCTCTACATGCACTCTCTTTGGAACACAAGCAACAATCGCTGCAGGAAGAGGTGCAGTAGGATTTCCAAAATTAGAAACAAATTCCAACACCTTGGCGCCAATAGAGTTGACCTGCACACAAAAATTTGAATTATATGTGGTATAATTCATCAATCTCAGTGCACATTGCCTCATAATATCAACTTTTCTTTGCCTATAACTATAAGTTGGCAGATAAAACTTGAACTCTATGAAATCTTGTCAAACTTTGAAAGGAGATTAAGTAATAAGGCTTATTAAGATTTTAGCATCATGATCACTGTTTCTAGTTTTCCAACAGTGTGTGTTACCCGGATCACTACACATATACATATATGCTCAGGACCACTAAATTGACTCCAACTTTATCCTCTAATTATCTTTATGATTAAGAAAGACACAAAAAGTCATTTGTAATTCTATATTACAAAGTCTTAACCAAGAAAAGAACAAAAATATAATACACAATTACATTTATGATTAACCATAATACAAGATTCCATCAACAACGGAATGCGTTCATTGCATTACAAGTTCTTAACCAAGAACAGACACAAAAAGTCATCTGTGTTCCATTACATATCTTGATTACTAAGATATAGTATATAAACTATAAATTAAATCTTATATCATATAAATGATAAATTAAACAAATTCTTACTAGATCAATCTTTCATTTTTTATATATGTCGTTAAAAATATACCAAAGTGACCCTAAGTAGCACTCTAATGTGTCACACGGTCCAAAATGGTGAACCATCCTATTTGTAACAGGTACATCTTGGCAATATTGATATGGCATGTATTAGCATTATAACGTACAACTTCTAAGTGTGCTTTTTTTTTCTTTGGGAGAGAATCTAGTTGTCCTTTTTTTTTTCTTTGAGAGAGAATCTAGTCATGCTTATATATGCCTTTTATGGTTAATTCAGATCAAGTAACAGAAACAAATGATAATGACTTTGAACATCACCTCTTCAAGAGTAACTGTTCCAGCAACAGCAACCAAACTCTCGTGTCCTTGCCTCTGATCCATTACTGTATGCCCCAGCGCATCACTCTCCATAATAAAATCCAAATTATCAACAGAAGACACATTATCTATCATAGCGGCCAGATGTTCACTATCTTTTAATAAGGCATCCATATAGCGAGTTAATTCACCCTTAGTAACACCAAATTCCTTGAGCCTTCTAACCTGCCCCGAATAAAATATAACAAATGAGTTATGTAACATATGTAACTACATGTAAACTACATTCAGAAAATCGTAAACAAACTTCCTTTCCTAAGTGTACGGCAGATCAAGATAGAAATACCAACCTCTTGTACAGCAACTCTAATTGCACTTTGCCAATTCTTGGGTTCGGCAGTTACCGTAAGAGTAGTGACAGTACATCCTTCCCTTCCAGAGTCACTATGATCCAATTCAATTGAAGTAAATGGTGGATTTGAACTCTGTCATTTCTAAAGATTAGCAAACTTACAAAGAGCTGCAAGGTTTCTCAAGCAAATACATAAATTAAGTACATGACAGGATTTTGGGTATACAAATATGAACATTTCAGATATTAGCACTTAAAAAGAAATAGATGGTAACTGATTATTAGCACTCAAAAACGACCTACAAAAATGGGATATTCAGCCTACAATATCTTCATAGAAAACTCTGGTGGTGTGGAATCTTGGCTCTTTTGTGGATTGTTTGGTTGGAAAAATAAAGTAAATTATTTTATTTTGCTTTGAAGGTGTAACTACCTTGATTTTGATGGACTTCTCCTATTTTACCTGTATCTTTTTTTTCCCTTTAATTAAGCTAATTGTTCTTAGCAATACATAAAAAACAATAAATAAAACAGCTAAATTTTCAATAAAGCAAAGTAGTGACTTTCTTCATGGTGGAAACTGGAAATTGTGCTCGTAACCCTAAAAATGCACCTTGTATCTTGTATTAATTCGGAAATGCAAAGCAGACAGAAATATTCTCTTCATTAGAACATTTCGCAAGTCACCATATGTTTGAACCCTGCTCACAGGAACCTGCAGCAGTTCCACAACAAATATTAGTGAGAGAGCGAGGGGTAACTAAATCTCTAAAGCACATAATTAATGCAACTCTACAAGACCCCTTATACCTTGCAGAACATATTAAATGAAAAATTTTGAATCAATTCATGCTGAAAAATCTGTGGAGGCTTCAAATCCATATTACTTCCAGGAAGTGACCAATTATGTTTCACAGGAGGACGAACTGTGTGCCTTTCCTTTTTAAAGATTTTAGCTTGATCAACGGAATTAGAACTTCCAGTCAGCCCAACTGAAAGCTTGGGCACAAGGAAACTAGCCATTGCACCAAAAGCACTAGGAGCAGGTGCAGGAACTGTCTCATTTTCTAGGCCAGTTTGTCCAAAGACAGCCTGCAATAAAGCAACTAATTTTATTCTACTTATGACTCTAAAAGTGAACACAAATTACTCAGCTACACAGGATATAAATGATTCAATAAGTGAGCTCTTGCATACTTCAATCTGGTAAATCGTTTTTGAGATGTTATCAATGTCCCCAACAATGTATAAGGTTGCATTTGCAGGGAAGTACCAACGCTCATGGAATTTCCTTATTTTATCTACATCCCACTTCTTAATCTGCTCTTCTAACCCAATCGGGAACCTTCTGCTAAGCTTGTTTTCAGAATGCAGATGTTGTAATAACTGCACCCAAGATCAAACGAGTAAAAGTTGAGATATAGCTGAACAAAAAAATTATTAACCGGCTTAAGAAAATAATAAAACTCCCCAGTCAAACCTGGCAGTCAACGCGATAATCTATAGTATTCATCATCTGTAATTCTGACAGAATCGCACGCCGTTCTTTTTCAACACGAGAAGAAAGGAATTTTGGGTGAAAAGCAATCTGTACACATGCATGAAGCACAAGTAAATAAAACTCAAAACTATCAACTTCCAGTTCGGTCTTTTTTATTTAATTTTATTTTTCTGTCAAATAGATGATTATACAAAGGTATTCTCAAAATAAGGAAGTGATGAATCGAAAACAATATAATAAGTCCATACAAATATGTACAATATATCTGCACCCAGGAATATACCTAAGCCCATATAGAAAAATCAATCATCCATACCTCATTCAAGGCATCCAGTACATACGGAAGCAGATCACCATCAGAATCCTGGAGAGCAACATATAATCGTCAATATGTTTAGAGGCCTAGGTTGTAAGAGTGATATACATATTAGCTTAAAGTGAAATAGTTTTTCTATTCTTGCAAAAACATAACAAAGTTTTGAAACAAATAGTTACATATTCGTTCTCAGATCCTTAAAGCTATGTATTCATTATGTTTGATACATAAATTCACCAATACTTAAAATGACAAAAACTCAATAATGTTGGTGCAACGAAAAAGGACCTTTGAACTAATGGGCGAATGGATGTGAAACACTGTATGATGGAAGTCAGTGTAAGCATTCGATCGAGCCCCTGTCCCAAGAAGTTTCTCACGTTTCTTACTTCCAAGGAAAGCAACATGTTCAATCATATGTGCAATTCCTTGCTCATCGTCTTCCTCATCGATTGATCCTGCATGAACTTCCATGTGTGCTTCAAACCTAAACTCCAACAAATGTGCTCTATTGGTAAGGGATATGAGATTATCTTATAAGCAAGCTGCACATGAAACCTGGCTTTTGTATTTCCAACATAACCATAAAGCATAAACCAATATAAGTGGTCCTGTAGGGAGGCCAACCTGTTTGGCGGGACTTTATTTGGTAAAATCAGATAGCGCAGCCCATTTTTTAGTTGCCCTCGATACAACTTTGGATGAGATGGAATTTCAGAACTTAAAAACCCCTCCAACTCTGTTTTTTCTACTCCAGGATATAATAAATCCAGCTCCTGTTTCTCCAGAATACCATCTTGCCAGGCTGTACTTGCCGCGTGTGGCTCATCTGGGCCCACGGTTGCGCATGAAACATGAGCATGTTTGCCCTAAAAATTATATGGACCACAATAAGTCAGAAAAAAGGCTGTATTGAAAGCAAGAGCAGAAGTTTCCTGTTGGAACCTTCGACTGCACCAGTAACTGTTATTTTCCTAATGAAAGTTTTTTTAAAAGTCACTGATAATTGGGCTCATTGGGGAAGTGCTTCTAAAATGACTAAAAGCATTTTTGGTGAAAATGTTTTTGGAGCAAATCCTTAGTAAAAATGCAAGTGAATCCTGAAAAAGCAGTTGAAGTGCTTCCTACTAAGAACACCTAACTGGTGCTTCTTGCAGGAAGCACTTCAAGTGCTTTTGGAACCCAAAAACATTCTCTCTAAAAGTGCTTTTCAGCCGTTTTAAAAACACTTTGTTTTGTGAGCGCAAACTTTCTTAAAAATTCACTGAAACACTTTAAGTTTCACAACTTATTTCACATCTTAAATTATTGAATGCAACCCACATAGAACGTGGCTCTGCAATTCAATCAAACTGAACAGTAAGTTTGCTGTTTTGAGATGAATCATCATTGTAAATCTGTAATGTCAAACGTAAAAATAATAGTTTCTTTCTCATATTAATATTAGTATTAATAATTTCTCAACCGTTTTTGCAGGGATTTGCCCGCCAGTGTACCAAACAAATGAGAATAATTTCCGAACCTCGAATATATAATCATGAATGCACACACAATATAGACATACGGTACAAACATATCTAAACACACCAGCTAATAGTTAAACACAAGGCATAAAATGCAAGACTGAGTAACAATATGCATCAACAGAAGGAAACTCGGGGGGTTCTACTTACAGCAACATTGCCAAGTTTAGGCTTGGATAAACAAAAAGAAGTTCTGTCACTAAAGACACTCGGTGTAGATGTCCTACGGCGACGACGACTGTTGTTTGGGCAAAAAGAGCTAGTAATGCAGTTATACTTTCCTGGAAAAAGTGCTTCAGTCACTGGCTCTCCAAGCATGGAGACACATTGTTCCCAAGCATTAATCTTCTTTCTATGTACACCTGATCTACCTGCAGCAGCTTCAAGTAGACGCCTTTCACCCACAAGAAAAGGGCCGAAAGTCAATGAGACTGATCTAGAGGGCACTGAAAATGTATCATATAGAGGAACATTCTCTAACACAAGAACAATATATTCACATCCATACTACACAATTATTAAACATGTTAAATTGGCAGTGAGCTGCATAGTGCATAGTAGTCAACATGTTATCTTCGGTTTAAGTGGATTGAACTGAAACAAACAAATTGTAAAAAAGATTAGCAAGTCATACTTGTTCTATACACAGAGCCCTTCAATAGAGGGATTCGCTATGGAAGGGCCAGCATATGTGGATATTATATATATATATATATATATAGCAAACAACAAACACAATCTACCTCAAAATCAAATCGCAAGTGACATGACTCACAAATGGAGTCCCTTGAAATCAAGATTGGAAGAATCAATAAATTAAGAAGATAGAAGAATTTGTCCAATGAAACAAGAATGAATGCTTAATCAAAGATTGAATTATGGTGTTTTAAGCAGCAAGTATAGTAGAGGTTGTGCACTTTTTGTTTTTGTTTTAGAATCGGCGTTTATACCAAAAATTGGCAGAAACAGGGGTAGGAAAAGCAGTCTTCAAATGACATGTTGCATTTATTACGAGTACATGTGATTAGCAAGAGTAATCAGCAAGAATAAATATCAAGATTTGGAATACACACAAGGACTATGAGGAAGAGAGAGAGCATAGAAACCCCTAAGGCAGAAGCTAGGATTTGAAAAAAAAGAGAGATGAAATTACCTGGTTGGAGAAAGTAAAGACAGACGATTGATATGTAAAGGGGTGAGAGGGCCACGAGCACGGCGAATACAGACCACCGAATTCAGCCGCTTATTCAAATAAGTGTCATCGTCTCCGCTTATTCTCCGGGACGGACGGATTTGGGGGACGTTTACAACAAGAGAGCTTATGGCCGCCATTGCTCTGCTCTGCTCTGCGATCTTAGATTCAGTTGAGACTTGAGACTTGGAGCTGATGAGATAATATGGAAGTAGAGACAGAGAGAGAGTTGAAGTAAACTATAATCCGCCTCCTTGTCCTCCCCCAGGGTCCTGAACCCCAAGTCCTAACTCTCTCAGTCAGTCGTGAGGCAAGGGGCGTTACACACAAAGGGTCTGCGTGCCGTAAAAGGCTTTGGGTGCGAGCGTGTGACTAAAATTGGATAGGAAGCCCTCCTCTTTATTAAAGAATCTTTAATCACTACTGGAGTGGGCTCCACAAGATAACTCAATGGTGTACTCGTGGAGAAAAACGGGTGGCTAATGACTTTAACGAACAAACCGACTTACAAGTGGAGAGGCCCATCCGTGACTCCGGTCCGGCTGCCTCCACTCCACCGGGCTGTTTGGCTTTGGATTGGCTCCAAACAACCTGCACCAGCAAACACGTCGTCGTACTCGCGGCCACGGTTCAGCAAGTAGACACCACACTCGCCATCACCTGAGCCACACGTCGGTGTGGTGAAGGTTTAATAAAGGTTAATAGTATTGTAGGCCTATTTGATTGAACGATCTAGGGTTTAGAGAGAGAGGGGTGCGGCAATATAGAGGGAGAAGAGAGATTGATTTAATTGCGAGGTGTGTTTGATTCACCCCATTATGCTTTTATTTATAATAGTAGGAGAGGTAAAAACATTTCCCTTTAGGATTACAGCATTTAATAGGTAATCTACTCCTAATAGAAATATAAGATACATTCCCAGATTCCCTAGGATTTACACAATCACATTCATATTCTAAATATGACTGCAACACTCCTCATTGAGTGTGTAAATACTCAACAAACCATCGCATCAGATCTTCAGCAGATAAGGTAGATACCGGTAGTTTGGTTCTCATAACCAAAGTCTGAGCAATCAATTGAAGGCGCTTTATGAAAGCTTCTGCCAGGTCATTTTGGGTGTGAACATAGGGTACAGGATGTTCCACATCAATCCCTACTGACATGCAATAATCATCAAAAGTCTGTGACGTAAACTCTCCAATGTTATCCAATCGAATCAACTTAATCGGATAATCAGGATGGTGAGCCCTTAGCTTAATGATTTAAGCTAGGAGTTTAGCAAACGCAGCGTTGCGTGTGGACAACAAGCAAATATGTGACCATTTTGTCGATGCATCAACCAACATCATAAAGTATCTAAATGGTCCGCAGGTTGGTTAGATAGGTCCACAAATGTCTCCTTGAATCCTTTGAAGAAATTTAGGGGGGTCGTGAATAATCTTTGTATGGGAGGATTGAGTATTCAACTTCCCTAAAGAACACGTTTTGCATGGCGGGAGTCCAACATAGGGATGTAACTCAGACATGTGTGAAGATTTGAGGATATGACGCATCATGTCACGTCCAGGATGTCCCAAACGGTCATGCCAAAACAATAAAGTGTCCTAGAACTCAGGCATAGGGTCGACCACATTATGGGCTTTTATGCCGCGAATGGTTGTAATGTACAACCCACTCGGAAAACGTTCAAACTTCTCGTGAATATGTTTCTGGCCATATTCGTATGAAGTGATACAAAAAAATTCAGAACCATTATCTTCAGTGGTTTCAAGATGATATTGATTATCTCGAATATTTCTATAACTCAGCAACGTTCTTCCAAAACGTGGAGAATAGAGTGCCTCCTTAATGGTCAAAATTGTACCATTAGACAACATGATACGTGTCTTTCCGTATCCTTCAATCAGGTTTGATGGGCCTGAGAGAGTTGTCAAATGAGCTTTCTTGGGTATTAAGTTAGTAAAATAATGTCGTTCACGCAAGATGGTATGTGTGGTTGCACTACCTGCTAGACAACTAACTTCCCCACTAAACATACCTAGAAATAAATTGATTGAATTGGTCACATGTATAAATATAAGTCCATTCATTCAATTAAGCAATTCGAGAAAATAATATCCATTCAAATAACAATCCATAATTCAAAACAAACCAAAACCAAACAAATTATTCCAAATACTTAGAAAAATTGTTCAAAATTAAACCATAAACCTAGAAAATAGGGGTAGGGCCAGCCACTCCTAGTGGGTTCGGCCACTAAGGGACCCTAAAAACATGCCTAATTTATTCATCCATAGGCGCTGACGCCTCCTGAAAATCTGATATCTTCATTGATGTAGTTGCATCTTCCGGATGATCCACATGTGCAAAGTTAAACTCACGACGGGAATGATACTTGGCAATAGCCTTAGGGGAAGTTCGGCATTTGCGTGACTAATGATCCATTGATCCACATCGATAACACATGTCCAGTTCAGTGAAAGTAGGCTGAACGGGAGCTTTGCCTTTATTTTTGAAGTTTGGGGCCTTAGGGGCGAGTGGTGGACGTTGCTGGGTCACATTTCTTCCCTTAGGTGTGGCACTCTATTAACCTTGGGCCAGTGGTTGGGCTTGCCGCCCATTTCCACTGCCACGACGATTCTTTCGTCGTTTATGGCTACTAGAATAGGTCACATACGCTTCAGGCGCGGCGTTCGAGCTAGTGGGTCGCGATTGAAGATTCTTCATTAAAAGCTGGTTCTGCTTTTCAACGAGAAGTAAAACAAAGATCAAATCCGAAAACTTGGTGAATTTTTGTGCCCTATATTGTTGCTGCATGACAATATTGGTGGCATGGAAGGTTGAATAGGTTTTCTCCAGGAAATTTGATTCGGTTAGTTCCACTTTGCAGAATTTCAACAATGAACAGATTCTACAAACTTCAGAGTTGTATTCATTCATGGGCTTAAAGTCCTGGAAGCGAAGATGCTGCCAGTCGTGTCTTGCTTCAGCAAGTATATGTCTTTCTGGTGATCGAAACGGTTAGCCAGAGCAAGCCAGAGGGTGTATGGGTCCTTCTCAGCAAGATACTCAGTCTGCAGTGTGTTGATGCACAAAATCAGCGAAGACTTTGGTACAACAGAAAGTGTCAGGTTTTATGACCTTCGCTTGGTTGCTTCGGTCACTAGTGAGGATAAGTACGTAAATGAATAGAGACAGAGAAGCAAACACAGGATGTACGTGGTTCACCCAGATTGGCTACGTCCACGGAGTAGAGGAGTTCTTATTAGTAGTGAAGGGCTTACACAAGTACAAAGGATCAAGCTCTCAATTTAGTGAGTTCTTGTGAATGATTTCACACAAAATGGCATTAGGCAATATTGTGGGGGAATGACCCCTATTTATAGAAAAACTTGTAGCTTTGTCACATTGACATGTGTCATGTTATGATTGGTTCTTGATGTTGACACGTGCTGCGCTCTGATTGGCTTCTAATCTTGACACGTGTCGAGTAGTGATTGGCCTCCTGGTCGGAGGGGAACTCTTCTGGGTCCTTGACAGTATAGCGTTGGCCGGTGCTCGGTAGTTTCGGGATTGGTCAAGTATGGTACAAACAGTGCTCCCCTAAGTTCCCGAGTGAGGGAAACTCCTCGGTTGGGGACTTGCAAGATCCAATCCCTTGAGTAATCACGAAACTTCTAAGTACCGAAGTGTGGTCTGATCTTCATCTGCCCTTCTCTGGAAGTACCTTTCCTCCATCCGGGAATGGTGTATTTAGCTGATGTTGACGCACAAGGTAATGTATCAATTTCACTTGAAGCTTACTTGTAGTTTCGGGCTTGGTCAAGTGCGATACAAACCCTATAGTAGGAGTCCCCCAAGTCGCCGAGCTAGGAGATCTGCCGAAAGAGGTGACAGACAAGGTAAGCAGTCAAACTTCCAAGTAAGCAACCCAGGATCAGAGGTTTGACGTCGGCTTCCGGTTGATTGTTCTCATTCTCCTTGTTTCTCATTCAACTGCCAGGATAAGGAGAAGCAAATGGATAAGAGATGATATGAGATACTTTTGCTTTTGAAGAAGTAACTTTCCACAGGCTTATTCTTGAACTGTGCTGGAGGGTTTTCTGGTGCCCTTCAGAGTATAAGGCCGACTCAAAAATTTGAGGGTCAAAACAAGTCCATCAAATCTAGAGTACGTTCGACCTTGATGATATGGGATACTTTTGCTGTTGACGGAATAATGAATGTGGTATGGAAAGGTGTCGTGCTGTAGTGATCTGTTTCAGCTCACCGTTGAACCTTCTGCTTCAATCTTTTGCATGGCAGAAGTGGTGTGCAACCTTTGCATTTAAATGGTCCTTCAGAACATTCCTTCATAGTGACTCATCCACGCTTGGCAGCTTTAGTGTAAAGAGCCAATATCTGATCAACTGTCATGAGGTATTTGCCGGTGGAATTCGTGACCTTGACAGCAGTTGAGGATGAGTACTCGAGAGCAATGCTAAGTAAGCAACCAGGCAAAGGCTCCAGGCAGTCAGTTCCAAATTGGAGGTTTGATTTCAGGTTCCGACTGACTGCTCTCTTTCTCCTTGTCTTGCAGGTGTGGACAAGGACAAAGACAAAGACAGAGAGAAAGCATGATATGGGATACTCTTGCTTTCGACCCTGATGATATGAGATACTCTTGTTCTTGGTGTGGCTTATTTGCTGAGGTATTATCGGGGGGAAATAAAGCTGAGTATTTCGAGAGGTTATGTTGAGGGTGCCTTTTCGAATGTGAGAAAGGGTTGAGCATTTTTGCAGGTTTGCCTGTCCGTTGAGGAGGGAGGTCAATGTATATAGGGATTTCCCAATAACAAGTAGTAATGCTATTCCTTTACCCTTCTTGGTCACAGCAATGTAGTGGGAGCTGCCAGCTTCACGTGTTTTAATTTTGTCAGAGCACTTTGAAAAAGTGGTATGTGGTATCTGGAAAGCTGATATTACGTGTGGAGATTACAGACAAGCTTTATCTAAGGAAATCTGGCTCTCGAAGTTCTGAGAGTTGTGCCTCTTCGGTTTTCGAACAAGCAATCCCGTCGAGGATCTGACTCTCGAGATTCGGAAAGCGGTGCTACTCCGGTTTTTGAGAAAGTAATTATGTTGGGAGTCTTTTCTCGAATGTGAGTAAAGGTTGGTCGTTCTTGCCAACCTGTCTTGCCACAAAACACGGAGGTCGACACACATAGGGACTTTCCAGTTGTCAAGCAGTGGTGCTGTTCCTTTACCCTTATGGGTAATAGTAGGGTAGCTGGCACTTCGAAATTCTCGTGCCTAAACTTTGTCAGAGATCTTTGACAAAGTTATATGTGGTACCCGAGGAGTTGATGGTGCATATGGAGAGCGGTGATTGATCAGTAAGATTCACGTGCTTTCTACTTCACCAGAAATCTTCGACAGATTGCCCGTAATTTCCGCAAAGCTGATTGTGCATGTGACAGGTGCTGACGAGGCTGCAAAAGCAGGTGCTTCTTCGATTTCTGAGATTGGCCCTCGTGGTCTCTGAGCAGCCCAGCTTTTGAGAAAGCATTCGCCTCTTCGATTTCTGAGATCGGCCCTCGTGGTCTCTGAGCAGCCCAGCTTTTGAGAAAGCAAACGCCTCTTCGATTTCTGAAGCTCCGTCGAGTGCATATTTTTATAGAGGCTGGCATTAAGTTCCACAGCACACTTGAATCTCTACCAGTAGAAGCTCATTTCTTGCACTTCTAAGATCTTGATTTGTCTGACCTCTTCCTTCTTCAACACATTTGAAAATGTCTGGACCCTCCGACCGTCGTTTTGACTTGAACCTTGGAGAAGAGACAGCCACGCCTTCTCCAGACAACATATGGCGCCCATCCTTCATATCCCCTACTGGTCCTCTTACCGTTGGGGATTCTGTGATGAAGAATGATATGACCGCTGCAGTGGTGGCCAGGAACCTTCTCACTCCCAAAGATAACAGACTACTTTCCAAACGGTCTGATGAGTTGGCTGTTAAGGACTCTCTGGCTCTTAGTGTTCAGTGTGCAGGTTCTGTGTCTAATATGGCCCAACGCCTATTTGCTAGAACCCGCCAAGTTGAATCATTGGCTGCTGAAGTGATGAGTCTCAAACAGGAGATTAGAGGGCTCAAGCATGAGAATAAGCAGTTGCACCGGCTCGCCCATGACTATGCTACAAACATGAAGAGGAAGCTTGACCAGATGAAGGAATCTGATGGTAAGGTTTTACTTGATCATCAGCGGTTTGTGGGTTTGTTCCAAAGGCATTTATTGCCTTCGTCCTCTGGGGCTGTACCTGGTAATGAAGCTTCAAATGATGAACCTCCAATGCCTCCTCCTTCTGGGGTTTTGTCAAGTACTGAGGCTCCGGATAACCACCCTCCGGTGCTTTCTCTTTCTGGGGCTCTACCGACTGCTGAGACTTCCCCTAAGCAACCTTTGTGAAGGCTCCCTTTTGTTTGTTTATTTTGACTCATGTATATGTACATATTTGTGGCTTATCGAAAATATTAATAAATAAGCTTTGCTTCATTTCAACATATTGTGTTAAATACACCAAAGCCTTCTTCATAAAGTTCTTTGAATTTTTGCTTTTGTTGAAACCTGTATTGTTGAAGCTTTGTGAGTGAAGCATGTAGTTTGAGGTAGTGTTCCCTTAATTTCCCGAGTGAGGAAAACTTCTCGGTTGGAGACTTGAAAAATCCAAGTCACTGAGTAGTCACGAACTTTTGAGTACCAAGGCGTAGTAGCATATGGTGGGAGTCCCCCAAGTCTCTAGTCGAGGGAGTTGACGAATGAGGTGTCTTGCTAATAGTCCATGTCGTAAGTACCAAAACTTCATTCTTTTGTTTTCTAAGTGGTAGCCCCGGACTTTTTCTTCATAGATTTTGTTGATGAAGGTTGCTAGGCCCGAATAAGTGGAATTGCAGAAGGTGTAACCGTTGGTGCATTAACATCATAATGGAAGCATCACAATGATGGAAGCATCACAATGATGAAAGCATCATAATGATGAAAACACCATAATGATGAAACATCATTATGATGTTTCTTTGGTGGAATTGTTTTTCATTTCCCCTAACAACCGGAATTGTTTTTCAACATAACACCATCATCTGTAGGTCGAATCACAAAGTTGTCTTCATGAAAGTTGTTCGTTAATTCCTTAACTACAACATATCCAAATTAGAGAGCCATCGGAGCAGTACAACTCCAGAAATCCAGGTATGATGAGTGACTGTTTATCATTTGTCTGTCAACCCGTCAGATTTGTTGTGAGCTTTGAAACTCTATTTTCTCTTGCTCAGATCAGCATGCTTTCTTCATTGAAGTTGTTCCTCAGCTTGTGAACTACAACATATCCAAATTTGAGATCCCTCGGAGCTGTATAACTCAAGAAACTCAGGTATGATGAATGACTGGTTATTATTTTTCTGTCAACCCGTCAGATTTGTTGTGAGCTTCGAAACTCCATTTTCTCTTGTTCAGATCGGTATGCTTTCTTCATTGAAGTTGTTCCTCAGCTTGTGAACTACAACATATCCAAATTTGAGATCCCTCGGAGCTGTATAACTCAAGAAATTCAGGTATGATGAATGACTGGTTATTATTTGTCTGTCAACCCGTCAGATTTGTTGTGAGCTTCGAAACTCCATTTTCTCTTGTTCAGATCGGTATGCTTTCTTCATTGAAGTTGTTCCTCATCGACTCTTTCATAACATATCAAAAATTCAGGATGAACTAACGGTTAAATATTTCCAGATCTTCGAAACATCACAACAGCTTCGAAATCTGCAAGAAGCCGACTATCATGTTTGGAGCTTCAACACTTTAATTTCCGTCGCTCAAACAGAAATGGTTCCTTCTTGAAAGTTGTTCATATGCTCAAGAACTATAGGGTGTCCAAAATTCAGCTCCATTGGAGAAGAGCAGAGGTTGCAGAAATTTGATAGATGAAAGGAGGCGGAAGAGGGAGAGAGAGAAAAAGTCTCTTGGGTTGGATTTCTATTTTGGGGCAGATTCCAATTTTTGTAGCACCTTCATTATTGATGAATTGCTTGTACTTTTGTCCATTATGAAATTTGGGACTTTGGCTTGTTGTTGGATCTATTATAATATGTTTGGGAACATATATAAGTGAATAAATAAGAAGGAAAATTTTGGGCCCTTGTGGGTGTAAAACAAAAAATGTTTATGTTTACCCAAGTGTTTTTGTACAAGTTCAAGGGCATCTTGGGTTTTGTGAACAAAATTTGTTTATTTGGAGCAAGGTTTTGTGTTGAAGCTTTGTAGGTGAAGCTTTGGTGTTGAAGCTTTGTGGGTGAAGCTTTGGAGGTGAAGCTTTTCGGGTGAAGCTTGTTGGGTGAAGCTTTTTAGGTGAAGCTTTGTGGGTGAAGCTTTTTAGGTGAAGCTTTTCGGGTGAAGCTTTTTGGGTGAAGCTTTTTAGGTGAAGCTTTTCGGGTGAAGCTTTTTGGGTGAAGCTTTTTTAGGTGAAGCTTTGATGGTGAAGCTTTTTGGGTGAAGCTTTTTAGGTGAAGCTTTTTGGGTGAAGCTTTTTTAGGTGAAGCTTTGATGGTGAAGCTTTTTGGGTGAAGCTTTTTAGGTGAAGTTTTTTGGGTGAAGCTTTTTAGGTGAAGCTTTGATGGTGAAGTTTTTTGGGTGAAGCTTTTTAGGTGAAGCTTTGTGGGTGAAGCTTTGGAGGTGAAGCTTTTCGGGTGAAGCTTTTTGGATGAAGTTGTTTTTTTTTTTTTTTTTTTTTTTTTTTTTTTTGGGCGCTTGACACGGTCTTCATTTGCTTGTTTTGTAGTGACTGTGGAAGACAGATTGCTTTCTGATTGAGAAGGGTTCCGACATCGCTTGCTATGAATGTAAAAGAGTGAGGGCTGAGTTGGCTAAATTACCTCTTTATTGAATTCATTGCCAAATGGCCTTCATTACATAGGATGCCGAACGGCTATAGCTCAACACTTGTACATCGTGAGTCTATTTGTAGTAGTACTTCAAGTGATCAGCGTTCCATGGATGGCCAAGGGTCTTGCCATCAGAGCTTCTAAGTGTGTAAGAGCCAGGGCGACTGATGCCAATGACTTCATACGGTCCATCCCAGTTTGGACTAAGTGTGCCTTCACTCGGGACTCTGTCGCAGAGTAATCTTTTCTTTAAGACCCAGTCTCCTATTTTGAAAGAACGAGGCTTGACCCTAGAGTCATAATAGTTGGAGATGCGCTGCTTGTAGGCGACATTCCTCAAGTGAGCTTGGTTTCTGTGTTCCTCGACTAAATCCAAGTTGAGGGTGAGTTGTTTGTCATTTTCACTTTGAATGTAGTTCTGGACTCGGAATGTTGCTTGCTCGAGCTCAACAGGGACAACCGCCTCTGTGCCAAAGGCAAGTGAGAATGGAGTTTCTCCTGTTGAAGTCCGATATGAAGTGCGATATGACCAAAGAACTTGGGGTACAAATTCTGGCCAACAGCCTTTAGCTTTGTCCAAGCTGGTTTTCAAAGTGCGCTTGATTATTTTGTTGATGGCCTCAACTTGTCCATTAGACTGGGGATGAGCTGGAGAGGCAAAGCATAAGTTGATGTTGAACTTAGAGCAGAACAACCTGAACTTCTTGTTGTCAAACTGTCGCCCATTGTCAGTGACTATCGCATTGGGAATGCCGAATCTACAAAGGATGTTCTTCCACACGAAGTCTTCTATCTTTGCCTCAGTAATGGTTGCCAAGGGTTCTACTTCGGCCCACTTTGTGAAGTAGTCCACTGCAACGACTGCGTAACAGACTTTGCCCTTCCCTGCCGGCATTGGGCCGATCAAATCAAGTCCCCACTGGGCGAAGGGCCAAGGGCTGATCATAGGAGTAAGAGGCTCTGGAGGGGAATGAGGAATAGCCGCATATCGTTGACATTTGTCACATGAGCGGGATACTTTGATGGCATCCTGGTGGAGTGTTGGCCAGTAATATCCTTGGCGAAAAGTCTTGTGTGCTAGGGACCGAGATCCAGCATGATCTCCACAGACTCCCTCATGTATTTCCCGAAGGACGATTTCCGCCTCGGCAGGCGTAAGACACCTTAAGTATGGCAGGCTAAAACCTCGCTTATAGAGTTGATCATTGATGATCAGGTAGCGGGTAGACTTGTATCGAATTTGCTTAGCCTGGACTTTATCATTTGGGAGGGTGCCATGAGCAAGGAAATTATAGATCGGGGTGATCCAACTATCCCCCCGTTGTAAGTTGCATACTTCTGCGGCCATGGTGCTTGGTGTTGCCAACAGTTCGACATGAATTTTTCTTCCAATCTTGTCTTCCACAGCTGAGGCGAGGCGAGCCAGGGCGTCTGCATGACTGTTTGCCGCTCGAGGAACTTGGGTGATCTGGTAGTGGAAGTGCTTGAGCAAAAGTTGTGTTTGCGCAAGATATGCTGCCATGGAGCTGTCCTTAGCATCAAAGTTGTTGGTAACCTGGTTGACCACTAATTGGGAGTCACTGAAAATATCAATTTGTTTAACCCCGAGATGTTTGGCCAAACGTAATCCTGCTAGAAGGGCTTCATACTCGGCCTCATTGTTTGATGCCTTGAATTTGAAACGAAGAGCATACTCCATTGCTACTTTGTCGGGCGTAGTCAAGACTAGTCCCGTTCCACAGCCCTGTTGGTTGGATGAGCCATCAACATACAGACTCCATGCTGGGGTTGTTGGTTCTATCTTCTGAGCTTCCGGGGGTAATGAAACCACTGCTTCAGGTGTAGAAGCAATGTCAACCGGATATGTGAAGTCAGCAATGAAGTCTGCCACTGCTTGGCCCTTCTCAGCTGGCTTTGGTTGGTAGGAGATGTCAAACTCACCCAACGCTATTGCCCATTTGATCATTCGCCCTGAAGTGTCAGGACTTTGGAGTATCTGTCGAAGAGGATAATTGGTAAGCACGATGATGGAGTGCGCTTGGAAGTAAGGGCGGAGTTTTCGAGCAGACATGACCAATGCCAGAGCCAATTTCTCAATGTTAGAGTACCGTGTCTCCGCATCTTGTAAGGCTTTGCTAGCGTAGTAGACAGGTCGCTCAATATTCCCATCCTTTCGAATGAGAACGGAACTTACGGCTGAAGCTGATACCGATAGGTAGATAATGAGAATGTCTCCTACCTCGGGCTTGGAGAGTAGAGGGGCTTTACTCATGTACTCCTTGAGGTTTTTGAATGCCTCGGCACATTCATCAGTCCATGTAATGTACTTCCTACTTCCCTTAAGTGCTTTAAAAAAGGGAGCACATTTGTCTGTGGCCTTAGAAATGAACCTGGTTAAGGCTGCCACCTTGCCAGTAAGGCTCTGGATGTCCTTTGAAGTTACCGGTTCCTTCATGTCGAGGATTGCTTTGATCTTCTCGGGATTAGCTTCAATGCCTCGTTGGCTAATCATGAAACCTAAGAATTTGCCAGAGCCTACGCCGAAGGCACATTTGTTGGGGTTTAACCTCATTCGATACCTCTTCAAAATAGTGAAAGTTTCAGATAGGTTGGTGATGTGTTGGTCAGCATGTTTGCTCTTGACTAACATATCATCAACGTAAACTTCCATGCTCTTCCCAATCTGCTCGGCGAACATTGAGTTGACTAGTCTCTGATAAGTCGCTCCTGCATTCTTTAGGCCGAAAGGCATGACTTTATAGCAGTATAGTCCTCTGTCGGTAGTGAAGGCTGTGTGTTCTTGATCCGAAGGGTTCATGAGGATTTGGTTGTATCCTGAGTAAGCATCCATGAAGCTCAGGAGTTCACACCCGGCCGTAGAGTCTATAAGTCTGTCAATAAGAGGAAGAGGGAAGCTATCTTTCGGACACCCTTTGTTTAGGTCGGTGTAGTCAACACACATTCTCCACAAGACCTTTTGAAGCAAAAGACTTTCTTTGGTCGGATTTTTCTTAACAAGGACCACATTTGCTACCCATGTCGGGTAATTGACTTCGCGGACAAAGCCTATGCCTTTGAGTTTTTCAACTTCTGCTTTCATTGCCTCGTATCGTTCAGCGTCATAAGATCTTCGCTTCTGTCTCACCGGCTTGATCTTGGGGTCAATACTCAAACGATGACAGATGACATCGGGAGAGATGCCTGGCATGTCCTCGTATGACCAGGCGAAGACTTCAGTGTTCTCTTTCAAAAAAGATATCAATGCTAACCGAAGGGGTGGTGACAATGTGGTGCCAATCTTCACCATGCGATCTGGATAATCTCTTGAGATAGGTACCTTCTCCAACTCTTCAGCAGGTTGGGCTTGCTGGGTGAAAGAGTCATCTCGAGGATCATCGGGTTGATTGTTGCTATCAGGAAGATCCAAGTTCGCTTCATCTAGGCTGGTCTTTGTGACTTGGTCATGTACAGACAGGGTTTCCTTGGGTCCAGGCAAGTGTTGTTGCTTAACTGAAGTGTTGTAACATGATCGTGCACTAAGCTGATCTCCTCTGATGTAGCCGTTGCCATGGGGGGTTGGAAATTTCATCAACAGCATATGCGTGGATACCATAGCCTTGAGATCATTGATGCCTGTGCGCCCAAATATGACATTGTATGCCGTTGGGCAGTCAACCACTAGGAAGTTAGTGGTAATGGTAGCCGTGTAAGGGCCTGTACCAATAGTAAAGGGTAAATGTATGCTCCCTAAGGGTTGCACGATATCACCGGAGAAGCTTATCAGAGGAGAAATCGAGCGATCGAGCAAGTGTTCAGCTACACTGAGTGCCCTGAAAGCTTCGGCAAACATGATATTGACCGAAGCCCCTGTGTCTACGAGGATTCGTCGAACATCAAAGTTGGCTATGTGAGCCTCCACGATCAATGGGTCGTTATGAGGGTAGATGATGCCTCTTTCTTCCTCAGGGTAGAAACATATCGGATCCCAGTTAGGCTTTTGATACTTCCCTCCCCTGATGTCTTCCACGTGAAACACTTGGTGACCAGGCCTCAGAATTCGTTCACTGTTTTTCATGGCCCTATTGGAAGATTCAGATATGGGTGTGCCGCCGCTTATGGAATATATGACATTCACCTGGCGTTGGTTACGGTTATCCCTTTGAGGGTGAAGGAGGAATTGATCAATTTTTCCTTCTCGTGCCAAAGCTTCAATACGATCACGGAGGATGATACATTTCTCGCTATCATGGCCGTTATGCTCATGGTAGCAACAAAACATGCCCGCGTTATTCTGGGGCATGTAATCTGGGTGCCTCGGCTTTGGCTTTGGTATCAGGTGAGCTATGCTGGGGTAAATGGCCGCGCATGTGGCATTCAAAGGCGTGTATGTCTCATACCTTGGGGTAGGGGGTATCTTGACGCGGGTTTGACCCACTGCATTGACTGCCTGGGGGCGAGCGTTATTGTGGCGATACCCTTGGTTATCGGGATAGTGTCCCTTACTCTTTTTACTGAAAGGAGAGTGGTGAGGATGGAAATCCTTCCTCTTGCCTTGAAATTGATATGTCTGTTGATTCGGTGAAGCATTATGCAAGGCATGGGGAGGTGCCACTGCTGTTTGGAAAGTCGAGGTCTTCTCATTTAGGTGAGTCTGGCTTCCACCTCCCACTTGTTGATAAAGGATGGTTGTAGGGGGTTTCTCCTGATATGTCTTTGCCTCGGCGGAGGCATGGTTATAAGCCTGCGCCATCACCTCAGAGTAAGTCTTCCAAGTATTGGCATTGATCATGTATTTAAAGAAACAATCACGTAGGCCTGCTGTGAAGGCTTTGAGGGCAGTCTTGTCGTCTGCCTCGGCACACCGGGAGTATTCATGGCTGAAGCGACCAGCATACATACGTAATGACTCGTCTGGCTTCTGGCGGATAGTGTACAGGTCATCTGCAGAGTGCAAGCGATCGGTTTGGAAAATGTGTTGGGAAACAAATAGTTTCCTCAATTCCTCAAATGAGTCTACCGTCTCAGATGTAAGACGACAATACCAATTTAGAGCTCCGCCAGAGAGGGTGGAGGGGAAGAGAAGACATCGCTCTTCGTCGGTGTGCATCCGGTATGCCATGGTGGACTCAAAGAGGTTAAGGTGCTCAATCGGGTCCTCTTTTCCAGTATAAAGTTGCAAGCCAAGCTTTTGCTTTGTCTTTGCTTGAAGGGGGGTGTTGAGGATCCTCCTTGTAAGAGGGCCAGGCCTGGGTTGGTTCCAGTCAGGTATTTCAGCCTGACGTTCAGCCTTCAACTTGTTTACTTCCTCAATAAGTTGTAGGACAAGGGGGTCTTGAGCGGAGTTATGTGCCACTGGAGCTTTCTTTCGTAAATCTCCATCTCCTCTTGGAATTAGGAAGGTTTGATCAAGGGCATGTGATTTTTCCCTGGACTCGTTGTACTGGCTTCCAGGGTATGTCTGTCGGAACACCTCTGAGTCCCCTGTACCCTCATGTCTCTCTAGGACTTGTTGCCCCTTCCCCAAATTGGTGGCCGGCTCGGGCCGTGGCAGGGGACCGAGTCTCTCAGAAATCCTTGGGTCATTGATCTTTGAGCTTATATGGATGGAATTCTCTCGACGTTGCTTCAGGAAATCCCGACAATCGCGAAAGACGGCTTTCAATCCTTCTGCCCCTTCAGCAAAGAGGTGTCTCCCTCCACTTCTCATGGTTCGGGTCGAAGCAACTGGGTTAAGAGAAGCCTCATGTTGATTATCAAGTCGAGGGGTAATCTGTTCCCTATCAGGGATATCTATGTCGAATGCATGTGACCCTCCATGTTGGAGGGCACCCAGTTGATGGTTGACTTCCACGGGGGCAACAAGCTCGCGTGTCTGAGCTTGCCTAGCTTCGTGGAGTGTCTCGAAGAGCTTCTCATATTGCTCCTGGAGGACCTCATTCCTCATTGCTATCTTGTTGTTCTGAGCTTCCAACTCATCGACTTTAGCTTGAAGAAGAACTCGTTTTCCTTCCTTCTTTCGTTGTTTCGCACTATGTGCAAGGGGGGTGTCATTCTGTGTGCTGTGGCTTCCTTCGCTTCCCATGTTGGAGAGGGATGCCTGATCAAAAGAAAGTGTACGAATGATAGAAACCAGCTTGACACAGCTGAAGAGAGTAGGAATAAGTGTCGTTTCCCACAGACGGCGCCAAATGTTGATGCACAAAATCAGCGAAGACTTTGGTACAACAGAAAGTGTCAGGTTTTATGACCTTCGCTTGGTTGCTTCGGTCACTAGTGAGGATAAGTACGTAAATGAATAGAGACAGAGAAGCAAACACAGGATGTACGTGGTTCACCCAGATTGGCTACGTCCACGGAGTAGAGGAGTTCTTATTAGTAGTGAAGGGCTTACACAAGTACAAAGGATCAAGCTCTCAATTTAGTGAGTTCTTGTGAATGATTTCACACAAAATGGCATTAGGCAATATTGTGGGGGAATGACCCCTATTTATAGAAAAACTTGTAGCTTTGTCACATTGACATGTGTCATGTTATGATTGGTTCTTGATGTTGACACGTGCTGCGCTCTGATTGGCTTCTAATCTTGACACGTGTCGAGTAGTGATTGGCCTCCTGGTCGGAGGGGAACTCTTCTGGGTCCTTGACAGTATAGCGTTGGCCGGTGCTCGGTAGTTTCGGGATTGGTCAAGTATGGTACAAACACAGTGCATCATGGATGTATCTTCAAATGAAGATCATTGCAATAGCCTTCTGAGCTTCGTCAACAGGTTTGTCGACGATAGGTGTCTCGATGGTGGCTCTAATGCCCTTTGCAGTCAGATGAAGCTTCACGTCTTGAACCTACTTCAGATAGTTTCTTCCACAGACTTCTAGAGCGGAGATATCGAGCTTGTTCCAGTTCAATATGACCCTAAAACAGAGGGAAAACGTGAGTAGTTATATGGTAAGCCATAGACATATATCGTAAAACATACAGGTTCTATATACATGTATTGGTTTAATTTATGCATGAAAACTACAGGTTTCATGTGGTATGTTTTGAATGAAAACTTCAGGTTTCAAAGACACTAAATTTGAAACTACATGTTCAATTTAGTTTTATGAACAATTAGTTCATAATGTGAGGTTCTTGCAAGAAACACAGAATGCAATATACTAATTTGAATATAGTGTGTTTGTACCATACTTGACCAATCCCGAAACTACCGAGCACCGGCCAACGCTATACTGTCAAGGACCCAGAAGAGTTCCCCTCCGACCAGGAGGCCAATCACTACTCGACACGTGTCAAGATTAGAAGCCAATCAGAGCGCAGCACGTGTCGACATCAAGAACCAATCATAACATGACACATGTCAATGTGACAAAGCTACAAGTTTTTCTATAAATAGGGGTCATTCCCCCACAATATTGCCTAATGCCATTTGTGTTAAATCATTCACAAGAACTCATTAAATTGAGAGCTTGATCCTTTGTACTTGTGTAAGCCCTTCACTACTAATAAGAACTCCTCCACTCCGTGGACGTAGCCAATCTGGGTGAACCACGTACATCCTGTGTTTGCTTCTCTGTCTCTATTCATTTACGTACTTATCCTCACTAGTGACCGAAGCAACCAAGCGAAGGTCACAAAACCTGACACTTTCTGTTGTACCAAAGTCTTCGCTGATTTTGTGCATCAACATTTGGCGCCGTCTGTGGGAAACGACACTTATTCCTACTCTCTTCAGCTGTGTCAAGCTGGTTTCTATCATTCGTACACTTTCTTTTGACCAGGCATCCCTCTCCAACATGGGAAGCGAAGGAAGCCACAGCACACAGAATGACACCCCCCTTGCACATAGTGCGAAACAACGAAAGAATGAAGGAAAACGAGTTCTTCTTCAAGCTAAAGTCGATGAGTTGGAAGCTCAGAACGACAAGATAGCAATGAGGAATGAGGTCCTCCAGGAGCAATATGAGAAGCTCTTCGAGACACTCCACGAAGCTAGGCAAGCTCAGACACGCGAGCTTGTTGCCCCCGTGGAAGTCAACCATCAACTGGGTGCCCTCTAACATGGAGGGTCACATGCATTCGACATAGATATCCCTGATAGGGAACAGATTACCCCTCGATTTGATAATCAACATGAGGCTTCTCTTAACCCAGTTGCTTCGACCCGAACCATGAGAAGTGGAGGGAGACACCTCTTTGCTGAAGGGGCAGAAGGATCGAAAGCCGTCTTTCGCGATTGTCGGGATTTCCTGAAGCAACGTCGAGAAAATTCCATCCATATAAGCTCAAAGATTAATGACCCAAGGATTTCTGAGAGACTCGGTCCCCTGCCACGGCCCAAGCCGGCCACCAATTTGGGGAAGGGGCAACAAGTCCTAGAGAGACATGAGGGTACAGGGGACTCAGAGGTGTTCCGACAGACATACCCTGGAAGCCAGTACAGCGAGTCCAGGGAAAAATCACATGCCCTTGATCAAACCTTCCTAATTCCAATAGGAGATGGAGATTTACGAAAGAAAGCTCCAGTGACACATAACTCCGCTCAGGACCCCCTTGTCCTACAACTTCTTGAGGAAGTAAACAAGTTGAAGGCTGAACGTCAGGCTGAAATACCTGACTGGAACCAACCCAGGCCTGACCCTCTTACAAGGAGGATCCTCAACACCCCCCTTCAAGCAAAGACAAAGCAAAAGCTTGGCTTGCAACTTTATACTGGAAAAGAGGACCCGATTGAGCACCTTAACCTCTTTGAGTCCACCATGGCATACCGGATGCACACCGACGAAGAACGATGTCTTCTCTTCCCCTCCACCCTCTCTGGTGGAGCTCTAAATTGGTATTGTCGTCTTACACCTGAGACGGTAGACTCATTTGAGGAATTGAGGAAACTATTTGTTTCCCAACACATTTTCCAAACCGATCGCTTGCACTCTGCAGATGACTTGTACACTATCCGCCAGAAGCCAGACGAGTCATTACGTATGTATGCTGGCCGCTTCAGCCATGAATACTCCCGGTGTGCCGAGGCAGACGACAAGACTGCCCTCAAAGCCTTCACGGCAGGCCTACGTGATTGTTTCTTTAAATACATGATCAATGCCAATACTTGGAAGACTTACTCTGAGGTGATGGCGCAGGCTTATAACCATGCCTCCGCCGAGGCAAAGACATATCAGGAGAAACCCCCTACAACCATCCTTTATCAACAAGTGGGAGGTGGAAGCCAGACTCACCTAAATGAGAAGACCTCGACTTTCCAAACAGCAGTGGCACCTCCCCATGCCTTGCATAATGCTTCACCGAATCAACAGACATATCAATTTCAAGGCAAGAGGAAGGATTTCCATCCTCACCACTCTCCTTTCAGTAAAAAGAGTAAGGGACACTATCCCGATAACCAAGGGTATCGCCACAATAACGCTCGCCCCCAGGCAGTCAATGCAGTGGGTCAAACCCGCGTCAAGATACCCCCTACCCCAAGGTATGAGACATACACGCCCTTGAATGCCACATGCGCGGCCATTTACCCCAGCATAGCTCACCTGATACCAAAGCCAAAGCCGAGGCACCCAGATTACACTCCCCCGAATAACGCGGGCATGTTTTGTTGCTACCATGAGCATAACGGCCATGATAGCGAGAAATGTATCATCCTCCGTGATCGTATTGAAGCTTTGGCACGAGAAGGAAAAATTGATCAATTCCTTCTTCACCCTCAAAGGGATAACCGTAACCAACGCCAGGTGAATGTCATATATTCCATAAGCAGCGGCACACCCATATCTGAATCTTCCAATAGGGCCATGAAAAACAGTGAACGAATTCTGAGGCCTGGTCACCAAGTGTTTCACGTGGAAGACATCAGGGGAGGGAAGTATCAAAAGCCTAACTGGGATCCGATATGTTTCTACCCTGAGGAAGAAAGAGGCATCATCTACCCTCATAACGACCCATTGATCGTGGAGGCTCACATAGCCAACTTTGATGTTCGACGAATCCTCGTAGACACAGGGGCTTCGGTCAATATCATGTTTGCCGAAGCTTTCAGGGCACTCAGTGTAGTTGAACACTTGCTCGATCGCTCGATTTCTCCTCTGATAAGCTTCTCCGGTGATATCGTGCAACCCTTAGGGAGCATACATTTACCCTTTACTATTGGTACAGGCCCTTACACGGCTACCATTACCACTAACTTCCTAGTGGTTGACTGCCCAACGGCATACAATGTCATCTTTGGGCGCACAGGCATCAATGATCTCAAGGCTATGGTATCCACGCATATGCTGTTGATGAAATTTCCAACCCCCCATGGCAACGGCTACATCAGAGGAGATCAGCTTAGTGCACGATCATGTTACAACACTTCAGTCAAACAACAACACCTGCCTGTCCCCAAGAAGACTCTCTTTATACATAACCAAGTCGTAAAGACCAGTCCAGATGAATCCAACTCGGGTTTTCAGGATGGCAACAGTCAACCCGACGACCCTCGAGATGACTCATTCACCCAGCAAGCACAACCCGCTGAAGAGTTAGAGAAGATCTCTATCTCCAAATACCATCCAGATCGCATGGTGAATATTGGCACCACATTGTCACCACCCCTTCGGTTAGCATTAATATCTTTTTTGAAAGAGAACACTGAAGTCTTCGCCTGGTCATACGAGGACATGCCAGGCATCTCTCCCGATGTCATCTGTCATCGTTTGAGTATTGACCCCAAGATCAAGCCGGTGAGACAGAAGTGAAGATCTTATGACGCTGAACGATACGAGGCAATGAAAGCAGAAGTTGAAAAACTCAAAGGCATAGGCTTTGTCCGCGAAGTCAATTACCCGACATGGGTAGCAAATGTGGTCCTTGTTAGGAAAAATCCGACCAAAGAAAGTCTTTTGCTTCAAAAGGTCTTGTGGAGGATGTGTGTTGACTACACCGACCTAAACAAAGGGTGTCCGAAAGATAGTTTCCCTCTTCCTCTTATTGACAGGCTTATAGACTCTACGGCAGGGTGTGAGCTCTTGAGCTTTATGGACGCTTATTCAGGATACAACCAAATCCTCATGAACCCCTCAGACCAAGAACACACGGCCTTCACTACTGACAGGGGACTATATTGCTATAAAGTCATGCCTTTCGGCCTAAAGAATGCAGGAGCAACTTATCAGAGACTGGTCAATTCAATGTTCGCCGAACAAATTGGGAGGAACATGGAAGTTTACGTTGATGATATGCTAGTCAAAAGCAAACATGCTGACCAACACATCACCAACCTATCTGAAACTTTCACCATTCTAAAGAGGTATCGAATGAGGTTGAACCCCAACAAATGTGCCTTCGGCGTGGGCTCTGGCAAATTCTTAGGCTTCATGATTAGCCAACGAGGCATTGAAGCTAACCCTGAAAAGATCAAAGCAATCCTCGACATGAAAGAGCCAATAACTTCAAAAGACATCCAAAGCCTTACTGGCAAGGTGGCAGCCTTAACCAGATTCATCTCTAAGGCCACAGACAGATGTGCTTCTTTCTTCAAAGCACTCAAGGGAAATAAGAAGTACATTACATGGACGGAGGAATGTGCCAAGGCATTCAGGAACCTCAAAGAGTACATGAGTAAAGCCCCTCTGCTCTCCAAACCAGAAGTTGGTGACACTCTCATTATCTATCTATCGGTTTCGGCTTCAGCAGTCAGTTCTGTTCTTATTCGAATGGACAGTGGTGTCGAACGGCCCGTCTACTACGCTAGCAAGGCCCTACAAGATGCGGAGACACGATACTCCAACATTGAGAAATTAGCTCTAGCATTGGTCATGTCTGCTCGGAAACTTCGCCCTTATTTCCAAGCACACGTCATCATCGTGCTTACCAATCACCCTTTTCGACAGATACTCCAGAGTCCTGACACGTCTGGACGAATGATCAAATGGGCGATAGCGTTGGGTGAGTTTGACATCTCCTACCAACCAAAGCCAGCTGAGAAGGGCCAAGCAGTGGCAGACTTCATTGCCGACTTCACATATCCGGTTGACATTGCTTCTACACCTGAAGCAGTGGCTTCATTACCCCCGGAAGCTCAGAAGATAGAACCAACAACCCCAGCATGGAATCTGTATGTTGATGGCTCATCCAACCAACAGGGCTGTGGAGCGGGACTAGTCTTGACTACGCCCGACAAAGTAGCAATGGAGTATGTTCTTCGTTTCAAATTCAAGGCATCAAACAATGAGGCCGAGTATGAAGCCCTTCTAGCAGGATTACGTTTGGCCAAACACCTCGGGGTTAAACAAATTGATATTTTCAGTGACTCCCAATTAGTGGTCAACCAGGTTACCAACAACTTTGATGCTAAGGACAGCTCTATGGCAGCATATCTTGCGCAAACACAACTTTTGCTCAAGCACTTCCACTACCAGATCACCCAAGTTCCTCGAGCGGCAAACAGTCATGCAGACGCCCTGGCTCGCCTCGCCTCAGCTGTGGAAGACAAGATTGGAAGAAAAATTCATGTCGAACTGTTGGCAACACCAAGCACCATGGCCGCAGAAGTATGCAACTTACAACAGGGGGATAGTTGGATCACCCCGATCTATAATTTCCTTGCTCATGGCACCCTCCCAAATGATAAAGTCCAGGCTAAGCAAATTCGATACAAGTCTACCCGCTACCTGATCATCAATGATCAACTCTATAAGCGAGGTTTTAGCCTGCCATACTTAAGGTGTCTTACGCCTGCCGAGGCGGAAATCGTCCTTCGGGAAATACATGAGGGAGTCTGTGGAGATCATGCTGGATCTCGGTCCCTAGCACACAAGACTTTTCGCCAAGGATATTACTGGCCAACACTCCACCAGGATGCCATCAAAGTATCCCGCTCATGTGACAAATGTCAACGATATGCGACTATTCCTCATTCCCCTCCAGAGCCTCTTACTCCTATGATCAGCCCTTGGCCCTTCGCCCAGTGGGGACTTGATTTGATCGGCCCAATGCCGGCAGGGAAGGGCAAAGTCTGTTACGCAGTCGTTGCAGTGGACTACTTCACAAAGTGGGCCGAAGTAGAACCCTTGGCAACCATTACTGAGGCAAAGATAGAAGACTTCGTGTGGAAGAACATCCTTTGTAGATTCGGCATTCCCAATGCGATAGTCACTGACAATGGGCGACAGTTTGACAACAAGAAGTTCAGGTTGTTCTGCTCTAAGTTCAACATCAACTTATGCTTTGCCTCTCCAGCTCATCCCCAGTCTAATGGACAAGTTGAGGCCATCAACAAAATAATCAAGCGCACTTTGAAAACCAGCTTGGACAAAGCTAAAGGCTGTTGGCCAGAATTTGTACCCCAAGTTCTTTGGTCATATCGCACTTCATATCGGACTTCAACAGGAGAAACTCCATTCTCACTTGCCTTTGGCACAGAGGCGGTTGTCCCTGTTAAGCTCGAGCAAGCAACATTCCGAGTCCAGAACTACATTCAAAGTGAAAATGACAAACAACTCACCCTCAACTTGGATTTAGTCGAGGAACACAGAAACCAAGCTCACTTGAGGAATGTTGCCTACAAGCAGCGCATCTCCAACTATTATGACTCTAGGGTCAAGCCTCGTTCTTTCAAAATAGGAGACTGGGTCTTAAAGAAAAGATTACTCTGCGACAGAGTCCCGAGTGAAGGCACACTTAGTCCAAACTGGGATGGACCGTATGAAGTCATTGGCATCAGTCGCCCTGGCTCTTACACACTTAGAAGCTCCGATGGCAAGACCCTTGGCCATCCATGGAACGCTGATCACTTGAAGTACTACTACAAATAGACTCACGATGTACAAGTGTTGAGCTATAGCCGTTCGGCATCCTATGTAATGAAGGCCATTTGGCAATGAATTCAATAAAGAGGTAATTTAGCCAACTCAGCCCTCACTCTTTTACATTCCTAGCAATGGAACACTCAAGTGTTGAAACCTCAAAGCAGATATATCCAACACGAAACAAAATCTAAGTATGTGTCGACAAGACTATACAAAGAAAGGAACAACCAAACAATGGCTTATATCCAAACAATAGATCTATTCATACATAGCCAAACATGCATTAATAATAGTGCAAACACTCATAAACACCTAAAATCCAAAACTCTCAAGCTTATAACATGGGCACATGTTATACACACATCAGACTACTACATCCAGAATACATGCAGATAGTAAAGACACTGCTATTCATTCTCATCTGAAGCCGAACCCCTGGCAGTATCACTCCGCGTCCTACCATCATCCTCTGCATCCCCAAGATCCTCTTCACCATGCTGAGTCTGTGCATCAGCACTACCTTCATTATCAGACTCATCTTCGCTGCTAGGATCAACAGCAAGGACAAATGTCTCGCCCTTTCGATGATGCTCATCTATATCTTCGTGGTATTTTCGAAGAATGCTCCCATCATCATAACGATCAAGGACGGCCATCCATTTCCTTTTTTCAAAGCGAGCTTCTTGAGCACAGTAGGGTTTAATAGCAAGATGAAAGGTCGAAGAACTTAAGTATTCTTGCACAGCAGCCTCCCTTTCAGTTGGAATGCTCTTCTCCAGTTCAGGAATCTCAACTAAGGCACCATCCAATTCTCCCCTAACCTTGGATACCTCCAAGGTAGCCACCTCCAACTGTTTTTTAGTTGCCTCAAGCAATTTCTTAAGCCTTAGGTTCTCACCATTTCGCCTTTTCAAGCTCTCCATGGTTTCGTCCTTCAGTTGGAGAGCCTGAGTCAAAAGTCCCTTATTCCTTCGGGCCTCATCCACAAGCTGCTTATTCTCCTTCAGTTTTGCCTTGTACCGCTCAACCTCTTGCAGTCTGTCGTGATACTCGGCCATGACCTGCATGGCAAGACGATCATCACTACCTAAATAATGATAATAAAGAGGAAAAAGTAAGGAAATGACAAAGTAACACTCACATATGAAGACAGCTTCAACATCCGGTCGCAATCCGATTCATCCTTAGCTAAGGGCTCTCCGAGCTCATCGAAGGCGAATCGACGCCCTGCCAAGCAATTGTTGATATCCCCAAAATCCTTTGGCCGCGTGGCAACCCTCAAGTCCTTCCACGGGACACTGCCAGCTCTTTCCTTGCCTTTCCCCTCATGGCGGGAACCAGGATCACTTTCCTGGACAGTGTGCTCCATAGTAAGAGGAGGAGGCAACAGTCGGCTCCCTTCTCCTGCAACTACGGCAGCAGCATTTTCAACGGCCTCGACTCCAGTCTTCCTAAAGGCAGGCCCCTTAAGGACCCCATCTTGGGACTTAGGTCTAACGGATGGTTCCCCTCGGAACTTATGAATTTTCTTATGCGGTAGGATGTCTTCCGAAGGAACTAACACTGGTGCTTTCCTTTTATTGGTGCTAGTCCCTGTTTTCTTGCTTACCTTCTCCACTGCATAAGGAAAATCAAAATAAGAAATACAACTTTCCAAATAAAGTAAAGAAAAGAGCAAAGTTTACATGAAGGATACAACTTACTCGATCGTCCCTGGCTCTCGGAAACTAAGGGTTGGAAACCGTACCGACGAAATAAGGGTCGTAGCTTGCTTAAGTGTCTATCCTCTTTGGGCACCCTCAACACCTTCTCTATGTCAGATAGCTCCTGCCCAAACAGTTTGATGGTGCCCCGCGTCACTACATGAAGCAAAGTGTTAGAAGCAAGAAAAGACCACAACAAATAGCAAATAGTACGAACGGTTGATACGTTACAACCTACAGTCTGGAAGTGAGTAAGCACACGTCGCTCAGGCGTGACACCCTTATCATACTCCCAATCATTATACAGAAAGCACCAATGGTTTTTCCATGTGTAGTATGCCTTTTTCTTACCATACACAATACGCTCTCTCTCACTCCGACATGCACACTCGGCATAACCAGTGCATGATTTTGCTGGGCGCATCTTGTAACAGTAACGCCACTGATGGAAGGAAGGCTCACACAACCCACACTCCATCCAAATGATATAAAATCCAATCAAAGTATCCCAGAAACCAGGATTGAGTTGCCCAGGTGCATATCCGATCAAAGATAACATCTTTTGCAACCACGGATGTAAAGGTAGTCTCACCCCTAAAGTCAGTAATATCTGGGTGTAGAACATAACATGACCCTGGGGAGGCTCAGAAGGCCATTCTTCATCATGTACCAAACGTATCCCTACACTACGAGGGATATTACATGACTACCTTAGCGCCTCAACCTGCTTCTCATTATCTAACAAGTTATTCTTTAGATGGTCTGCTGTGAACTCAGAGCGAACTATGGGTATGGCATCAAAAACAACCCCCTCACCCAACGCCATGGAGGAAGAACTAGCAATAGCTAAAGTTTGACGGTTGGGAAGATCATCCAATGTTTCTCTAGTACAGGACTCTAACAAAGACCCTGAAGACTCCGACATTGCAGACTCAGACTTAGAGCTAAAGCTAGAAGAGCCCTCATCACTAGAACTTCCAGGCTCTGACATCTACAATAAGAAGAAACAAATTCTATCACTACATGCATGATCAAAAAATAAGGAAGTTCCTATATTACCCACATGAAGATGGTGCAAAGCGATGCCGGAACCTTTCTCAATCAGAAAGCAATCCGTCTTCCACAGTCACTACAAAACAAGCAAATGAAGACCGTGTCAAGCGCCAAAAAAAAAAAAAAAAAAAAAAAAAAAAAAAAAAAAAAAAAAAGCTTCATCCAAAAAGCTTCACCCGAAAAGCTTCACCTCCAAAACTTCACCCAAAAAGCTTCATCCAAAAAGTTTCACCCAAAAAGCTTCACCTAAAAAAGCTTCACCCAAAAAAAAAACTTCACCTCCAAAAAGCTTCACCCAAAAAGCTTCACCTAAAAAAGCTTCACCCACAAAGCTTCACCTAAAAAGCTTCACCCACAAAGCTTCACCCAAAAAACTTCACCCGAAAAGCTTCACTTAAAAAAACTTCACCTACAAAGCTTCACCTAAAAAAGCTTCACCTAGAAAGCTCCCTCTACATACTTTCACCATCAAAGCTTCACCTAGAAAGCTTCATTTAAAACAAAACCTTACCCATTCAAGTTTTCCAAATACAAAACCTTGCGGCAAAGAAATGGATTTTGTTCACAAAAACCACTCTTAAACGTATACAAAAACACGTGGGTAAACACAAACATTTTTTGTTTTACATCAACCACGTCCCTCCCATAAACGGACTTCCAATTATATATATGTTTCCAAACATATTCTAATAGATCAAATAATAATTCAAAGTCCAAAATTTAGTTATGGACAAAAATACAAGCAATTCACCAGTACTGAAGTTGCTACAAAAACTGGAATCTTCCCCAGACTAGAAATCCAACAAAGCTTCGCCTCCTTTCCTCTATCAAATTTTTGCAGCTGCTGCTTTTCTCCAATGGAGCTGAATTTTGGACACCCTCTAGTTCTTGAGCAGATGAACAACTTTCAAGAAGGAATCGTTTCTGTTTGAGCGACGGAAATTAAAGTGTTGAAGCTCCAAACATGATAGTCGGCTTCTTGCAGATTTCGAAGATGTTGTGATGTTTCGAAGATCTGGAAATATTTAACCGTTAGTTCATCCTGAATTTTTGATATGTTATGAAAGAGTCGATGAGGAACAACTTCAATGAAGAAAGCATGCCGATCTAAACAATAGAAAATGGAGTTTCGAAGCTCACAACAAATCTGACGGGTTGACAGAAAAATAATAACCAGTCATTCATCATACCTGAATTTCTTGAGTTATACAGCTCCGAGGGATCTCAATTTTGAATATGTTGTAGTTCACGAGCTGAGGAACAACTTCAATGAAGGAAGCATACCGATCTGAACCAGAGAAAATGGAGTTTCGAAGCTCACAACAAATCTGACGGGTTGACAGAAAAATAATAACCAGTCATTCATCATACCTGGATTTCTGGTGTTATACTGCTCCGAGGGATCTCAAATTTGGATATGTTGTAGTTCACAAGCTGAGGAACAACTTTCATGAAGATGGTTTTGCGATTTGAGCCACAGAAAATGGTGTTATATTGATTGTTAATGGCCATGGCAACCTTTTCAGCAAAAATGGTAAAGCAAAGCAAAAGAAAAGCTAAAGGAAGACAAAATCATGGCACATGATAATGAGTCATACCCTACCCCTCATTGGATTCGCATACACCCATCCTCCAAAATCATGACAAAGGCCACATTATAGATATCTGTACAAACATTACAAAGAAAAAAAAAAAAAAAAAGGGCCTAGGCCTCCACTTCTTTGGGCCTAACACATCTTCATAACAAAAAACAATATATGAAGAAAGAGCCCTGGGTTACCACTTCGAAAAGAAACAAGTGAAGTTTTCCTACTCATGACATTGACTACTAGCTAGACACCTCATTCGTCAACTCCCTCGACTGGAGACTTGGGGGACTCCCGCCATATGCTACTAAGCCTCGGTACTCAAGAGTTTCGCGACTATTCATCGACTTGGATTTTTCAAGTCCCCAATCGAGAAGTTTTCCTTACTCGGGAAATTAAGGGAACACTACCTCAAACTACATGCTTCACTCACAAAGCTTCAACAATACAGGTTTCAACAAAAGCAAAAATTCAAAGAACTTTATGAAGAAGGCTTTGGTGTATTTAACACAATATGTTGAAATGAAGCAAAGCTTATTTATTAATATTTTCGATAAGCCACAAATATGTACATATACATGAGTCAAAATAAACAAACAAAAGGGAGCCTTCACAAAGGTTGCTTAGGGGAAGTCTCAGCAGTCGGTAGAGCCCCAGAAAGAGAAAGCACCGGAGGGTGGTTATCCGGAGCCTCAGTACTTGACAAAACCCCAGAAGGAGGAGGCATTGGAAGTTCATCATTTGAAGCTTCATTACCAGGTACAGCCCCAGAGGACGAAGGCAATAAACGCCTTTGGAACAAACCCACAAACCACTGATGATCAAGTAAAACCTTACCATCAGATTCCTTCATCTGGTCAAGCTTCATCTTCATGTTTGTAGCATAGTCATGGGCGAGCCGGTGCAACTGCTTATTCTCATGCTTGAGCCCTCTAATCTCCTGTTTGAGACTCATCACTTCAGCAGCCAATGATTCAACTTGGCGGGTTCTAGCAAATAGGCGTTGGGCCATATTAGACACAGAACCTGCACACTGAACACTAAGAGCCAGAGAGTCCTTAACAGCCAACTCATCAGACCGTTTGGAAAGTAGTCTGTTATCTTTGGGAGTGAGAAGGTTCCTGGCCACCACTGCAGCGGTCATATCATTCTTCATCACAGAATCCCCAACGGTAAGAGGACCAGTAGGGGATATGAAGGATGGGCGCCATATGTTGTCTGGAGAAGGCGTGGCTGTCTCTTCTCCAAGGTTCAAGTCAAAACGACGGTCGGAGGGTCCAGACATTTTCAAATGTGTTGAAGAGGGAAGAGGTCAGACAAATCAAGATCTTAGAAGTGCAAGAAATGAGCTTCTACTGGTAGAGATTCAAGTGTGCTGTGGAACTTAATGCCAGCCTCTATAAAAATCTGTACTCGACGAAGCTTCAGAAATCGAAGAGGCGTTTGCTTTCTCAAAAGCTGGGCTGCTCAGAGACCACGAGGGCCGATCTCAGAAATCGAAGAAGCACCTGCTTTTTCAGCCTCGTCAGCACCTGTCACATGCACACTCAGCTTTGCGGAAATTACGGGCAATCTGTCGAAGATTTCTGGTGAAGTAGAAAGCACGTGAATCTCACTGTTCAATCACCGCTCTCCATATGCACCATCAACTCCTCGGGTACCACATATAACTTTGTCAAAGATCTCTGACAAAGTTTAGGCACGAGAATTTCGAAGTTCCAGCTACCCTACTATTACCCATAAGGGTAAAGGAACAGCACCACTGCTTGACAACTGGAAAGTCCCTATGTGTGTCGACCTCCGTGTTTTGCGGCAAGACAGGTTGGCAAGAACGTCCAACCTTTACTCACATTCGAGAAAAGACTCCCAACATAATTACTTTCTCAAAAACCGGAGTAGCACCGCTTTCCGAATCTCGAGAGTCAAATCCTCGACGGGATTGCTTGTTCGAAAACCGAAGAGGCACAACTCTCAGAACTTCGAGAGCCAGATTTCCTTAGATAAAGCTTGTCTGTAGTCTTCACACGTAACATCAGCTTTCCAGATACCACATACCACTTTTTCAAAGTGCTCTGACAAAATTAAAACACGTGAAGCTGGCAGCTCCCACTACATTGCTATGACCAAGAAGGGTAAAGGAATAGCATTACTACTTGTTATTGGGAAATCCCTATATACATTGACCTCCCCCCTCAACGAACAGGCAAACCTGCAAAAATGCTCAACCCTTTCTCGCATTCGAAAAGGCACCCTCAACATAACCTCTCGAAATACTCAGCTTTATTTCCCCCCCGATAATACCTCAGCAAATAAGCCACACCAAGAACAAGAGTATCTCATATCATCAGGGTCGAAAGCAAGAGTATCCCATATCATGCTTTCTCCTTGTCTTTGTCTTTGTCCTTGTCCACACCTGCAGGACAAGGAGAAAGAGAGCAGTCAGTCGGAACCTGAAACCAAACCTCCAATTTGGAACTGACTGCCTGGAGCCTTTGCCTGGTTGCTTACTTAGCATTGCTCTCGAGTACTCATCCTCAACTGCTGTCAAGGTCACGAATTCCACCGGCAAATACCTCATGACAGTTGATCAGATATTGGCTCTTTACACTGAAGCTGCCAAGCGTGGATGAGTCACTATGAAGGAATGTTCTGAAGGACCATTTAAATGCAAAGGTTGCACACCACTTCTGCCATGCAAAAGATTGAAGCAGAAGGTTCAACGGTGAGCTGAAACAGATCACTACAGCACGACACCTTTCCATACCACATTCATTATTCCGTCAACAGCAAAAGTATCTCATATCATCAAGGTCGAACGTACTCTAGATTTGATGGACTTGTTTTGACCCTCAAATTTTGGAGTCGGCCTTATACTCTGAAGGGCACCAGAAAACCCTCCAGCACAGTTCAAGAATAAGCTTGTGGAAAGTTACTTCTTCAAAAGCAAAAGTATCTCATATCATCTCTTATCCATTTGCTTCTCCTTATCCTGGCAGTTGAATGAGAGACAAGGAGAATGAGAACAATCAACCGGAAGCCGAAGTCAAACCTCTGATCCTGGGTTGCTTACTTGGAAGTTTGACTGCTTACCTTGTCTGTCACCTCTTTCGGCAGATCTCCTAGCTCGGCGACTTGGGGGACTCCTACTATAGGGTTTGTATCGCACTTGACCAAGCCCGAAACTACAAGTAAGCTTCAAGTGAAATTGATACATTACCTTGTGCATCTTCATCGGTTAAAGATACCACCCCTGGATGGAGGAAGCGTACTTCCAGAGAAGATGCCACGTCTACCTATGAGAAAGATAAGGCAAGTGAAGACGATACCACACCTCGGTACTTAGAAGTTTCGTGATTACTCAGCGGCTTGGATCTTGCAAGTCCCCAACCGAGGAGCTTCCCTCACTCGGGAACTTAGGGGAGCACTGTTTGTACCATACTTGACCAATCCCGAAACTACCGAGCACCGGCCAACGCTATACTGTCAAGGACCCAGAAGAGTTCCCCTCCGACCAGGAGGCCAATCACTACTCGACACGTGTCAAGATTAGAAGCCAATCAGAGCGCAGCACGTGTCGACATCAAGAACCAATCATAACATGACACATGTCAATGTGACAAAGCTACAAGTTTTTCTATAAATAGGGGTCATTCCCCCACAATATTGCCTAATGCCATTTGTGTTAAATCATTCACAAGAACTCACTAAATTGAGAGCTTGATCCTTTGTACTTGTGTAAGCCCTTCACTACTAATAAGAACTTCTCTACTCCGTGGACGTAGCCAATCTGGGTGAACCACGTACATCTTGTGTTTGCTTCTCTGTCTCTATTCATTTACGTACTTATCCTCACTAGTGACCGAAGCAACCAAGCGAAGGTCACAAAACCTGACACTTTCTGTTGTACCAAAGTCTTCGCTGATTTTGTGCATCAACATAGTGGATTTGAGGTTCTTCAAGAACTCAAGTGTGAGAGCTTCGTTACTACGAAAGTATGTGACGGTTCAAAGTATAAAAATAAATTATTGAATCGTTAATGTCCAAAAGTGATCTTCAAGTCAATAATTTTGGATTCATTATCAGATTAATGGGTTGCAGGTCACTTTTAATTAATTCAATAAATCGGGCCATACAGGGTCGATTGTAGAAGCTAAATAATATTATTGGATCGAAAATATAACCCCAAAAATATTTGGGCTGGGTGTCATGAGTAGGCAAGGCCCTAAGGCCTCAGGGGTGGACTGCAGGCCACGGGCCTAGGTGAGTGAAAAAAAAGAGCAGCCCAAGATGTAGGTTTGGGCTACAAGGGGGTGTGGGTCAAGGCCCAGCGACAGCTAGCCTGTGAGGTGGTGCATGGGAGGACAAAGCTCAGCCTTGTGGGTTCGTATGGGAGCCTAGCCACATAGGCTGGCTTCCTATGTTGCGAGTCGCAAGAAAAACTAAGCCCAATCAAGTGGGCTAACACCGGAATGAGCAGGTATGCGGGCATAGGTGCGTGTGGGACAATGACCCAACAAGCAAAGCTTATCGTGGGTTTGGTCTGGATCCATGAAGGGTCTAAGCCTCCTTAGAGGTAGAACTGAGGCTTCAGGCCCATGCCAATCAATCAGGACGAATGCATAGGGGTCCAAATAGGTGTAGCAAAGCCCAGAAGGCTGCTGCCGATGTTGTGCTGCAGGGGTGGTGTCATACTATGTCCAATTTCCCTTAGGGTTTAGGAAACCCAAATTTGCTTCTAATTCAGTTTATATAATTTGACTCACATATTCCACATAACAATTTAATTGTGCAATGCATGAAACAAATATATATATATATATATATATTGACAAATATATGAACATATACATTATATATATTGAAAGGAAAATATAAACATAAAGGGGTTCATGCATCATGGGGAATGTTTTCATGCTTCATGGATGTTTCAAATATCTTCTTTTATTTTAAGCGTACCTGATTAGCAGAAAACGAATAAGCCTTTGAATTTGGTGGATGATAGCCTCCTCCTACGATGCGTCAATTCCTCATCTTCTGGCAAGAGCGTGTTGATAACGTGTTGTAGGCCTATTTGATTGAATGATCTAGGGTTTAGAGAGAAGGGGCCGACAATATTAAGGGAGAATAGAGATTGATTTAATTGTGAAGTGTGTTTGATTCACCCCATTGTGCCTTTATTTATAGTAGTAGGAGAGGTAAAAATCTTTCCCTTTAGGATTACAACATTTAATAGGTAATCTACTCCTAATAGGAATATAAGATACATTCTTAGATTCCCTAAGATTTACACAATCACATTCCTATTCTAAATATGACTGTAACAAATAGAATATACCTTTGCCGTTGGAAAATTCTGTTAGAGTTAACGGAATCTCACCGAAAACTGTAGAAAAAATTCCAGAACACGGTCAAGGCTTCTTAGCTTGATTTCAACGTATTTCCTAGTGAAAATCACCAATTTAAGTCCCAAAAAGGGTTTAGAGACTTACCCAAACTCAAATTTGGAGGAGGAGTTGGATTCGACGAATGGAGCTCAGCGAGGTTCACTGGATTCTGGAAATGGATACTGAGAGCATGCATGTCAGTCCTATAGTGATTTTCCATCAATTTTTACATGCAGAGATGTATTTAAGTACCTAGGGTTGATTCGAGTAGAGTATGAACTCTAAAGCTCACAAACTCACCAGAGTTTGCAAGAAGGAAATGACCAGAAACTAAAAAAAATGCACAGAGCAAATGCAAGGGTTAAATCCCTTTTTTCGAATTGGAAATCACCACAAATCCCATCCCAAACAAGAATAAAACATAACGAAACAAGATTTGCATAAAGAAACTCTCATGGGTTCAAGTTTCAAAGCTTGAAGCCCTAGACTTCAATGGTGCCGAGGTCCACACTACATCGATCTCACATGCAAGACCATATTTGTGTTCCTTAAGTCTCAAGGATGTCGAATATGAGATTTTGAGGTTTGATTTGTGAGGGAACTGGGGTGAGAGCTAGGGTGAAGCTTTCAGAGCTTAAAGAGAGAACGCTTGAGACTTAGAGATAGAGAGTGTGTGTGTTTTCAGCTGAGGGAAAGAGAGATGCTGAGAGTTATGTAATCCCACTTAAACCCATTTAAATAAAATTATAAAATTGCCCCTCCAATTATTTTTAATTACAAATAGACCCTCGAGGTCTCGATTCGTAATTCATTTTCGACGTAAAACTAACGTACGAAAATTAAGGTTAAAAAACTGAAGAAAATACGAGGATTGACTTTCGAGTCAAGGCTCGATAAATTATTTAAGACACCCACTTAGGGGCAAAATAGTTATTTCATATGTCTTGGGAATAAAATACAATATTTCAAGGTACAGGTCGTAACGAACAATGACAATATTGAATAACAGTCTGAACCCTCGTCTGTTGCAGCATCACTTCCAAGACCCACACTCTTTAGTTTTCTATTTATAAATTCATTGAATCCAACGGCTAATATTTAATATAATCAAATCCAATGGTAAAACGGCTAAAGTAATTAAAAAAATTCTTTTATGTGTTTCATATTCTTTCATAGCGCTCTGCAAGTTCCATGGTGTCGGTTTAGTGATTTTTCAATATTTATCGAAATCTAAATATTTAGGTAAAAATGTTCATAAAATTAAATTAGGATAGTCTACATAAATTTTTTCTTTTTAAGTTACTTTAAAAAAAATTATCCTAAATTTGTTTTTAATAATATTGGACTAAAATTTAACCCATAATGATTGGAGGAAAAAAATTATTTATGGGTTAAAACCTAAATTGTCTGAGTTAAAAATTTTAGGTTTTAACCAAAGATTAGAGATGGTCTTGGGGACGGATGTGGATTTTTATCTTAAGAAAAACTCAATGCATTTGTATATAAAAGGGATCTTTTGATATAGCCGCCTCAATTTTGAATTCTCTAGATCAAACATTCATGCCTTTTAATGATTTGATTAAACTTTTTTTGTCATAATTTTTGTGCTATATGCACATTATATTGTAACAAATTTCCTATAATCTAGCCTTTTGATTACACTCTCGTCCGTTAGAGATAATTGTAAAAAAAAGTTGGTTAGATTCAATTTATTTTCACAATAATGCTACAATTTAGCAATAATTATCTACGATTTAAGATATTTTCTTTCCAAAATAGTTTTAAATCCCCCAAAATCAAACGTACCGAAATAAGTTTTTCTTTTAGTACTTTAAGAGAAAATAGGTTTAAGAGAAAATAGGATTGAGAATAATATAAACGTACCAATACACAATGTGTACAAAATAAAACGTACCAAAATAAAATAATGTACCAATATTAACAATATGTATCAAATCAAACGTACCAAAATTGCAAATAAACATACCAATTAATGTTTTTTGTAAATTCAAACGTACCAGCAGATAATATAAACGTAATGTATTGTACCTAATAATAATTTGTCAACAACTATACTTAAAAAACAACAAAAATATATATATAATTTCACAAAAAAATTGAGAAAATTACACAGAGCTTTTATGTTGATCACCAACTATTTGAAATAGAAAAAACCATTTGAAAAAAGAAATAATATTAAATGTTTGCTTAACAAAAAAAAAAAAAAAAAAAAAACTGATCGAAACATATATGGAAGAAGAGAAATATAGTTTAATTACTAATATCTCCACTAAATTAGGAAAAGTGCATTGATAAAAGGATAAATTCAAAATTTATTTTAATTTTAAAAAATAGAGGTGACTATTGGTCAAAGCACTTTAATCAAATTTAAAAAAGGCACAAATGTTTAATATAAATGATATAGAAAAACTGTAGAGGATTCTAATTTTCCCTATAAATTATAAATTGTAATTTATTTTGAGACCATTTTTAAATTAGCAGCCTTGAATAATAGAAAAGCAAATTTTGTGAGAAAAAAATAGAAAAGCAAAATGTATATCGGGCCACTAAGAAAATGAGGGTAAGGCCCAAAAGGCCGAACGTCCAAAATAAGCAGCGAATTTGGAAGTCGAGACTCGTTAGAGAGCGAGATGAGGGAAAATGGAAGAGCTTCAATCTTAGCCTTTCATTAAATGATAGGCCATCATTATCTGTCGTCCTACTACGCCTAGTCCAAGAGAAGATGGTTTTATTTCAGTGGCTTGCTTTTGCGAATGAAGCTCCAAATTAACAACCAAGCAAGCATGGCTTCGGCTATTCTTTCTCTGGCCAAACCATCTCCTCTGCAGGTTCAGGTTCATGGTTTTGTTGTTCAATTGTATGTTATATATATGCTTGCTAGCGTTTGCTAATTAACTAGATTCAATGTGTTATTTATTACTGGATGATACATGCATGAGCATTGATTGATGAGAAATATTTCAATGTCTACAGCCAAATGGAAAACATTTTGCAGAATTCTCAGCTCTCCCGAAGCCATCAGCCTGCCTGCCTTTTGGCAGAAAGACCTCAAACGATGTGAGTACCGCTATTCCTGGTCGTCTCTTACCACTAAACAAACTATGTATAGGAATCATAAGATTGATTTTTATCTGAAAAGTAGTGTGTAGAAATCATTTCCCATCGCTTATAGGCTTAGCTTTGAGACTAACTAAACCTAACAAAAAGGAGGCAAAAACATAACACAATTTCAAATATCTTGCATCCTTTTTTCTCATGGATGTTATGTTTCATCTGCTTTAGCAGCAAATGATGAAAAGTAAAGTGGTAGCATCTCAAAGAAATATTGCGTGCTTTGCTTTGCAAGAATCATCCACTTCCACTGGTGAGTTGCTCTATTTTCACAATGTATGGCAGGGATTCATTGCCTTGTGATTATATCTGACACATATTATAGTAGGGCAGCATTGGTAAAAAGTGAACTCTTTTTGCCCCTTTTACGTACTAGCTGATGCTGCTGCTGCTGCTGATACAAGTACAAAGGAGGTTAAAACAGCTGATCAAAAAGCAGCAGCTCCAGCAAAGCCTAAAGTTGCTGCAAAAGCCCCAATGAAGGAGTTGCCTCAAATGATGGAGGAGGACGTTATCCCGCCGTTGAAAGCAATACTCGAAACTCAAGATGAACTCTCTGATATTGAGCTATGTTTTCAAGACAACAGGGTCAGCTACCTATATATACTAATTGTCTTTGAACTTTCGTTTGTTCGTTCCTAGCATTTTCATATTATAATAATTGATACTACGTACTCTGGTTTGATTGAAAAATGAATACATATATATATATACAGCTGGAAGGTTCCTTTATAAAGAAGGGCAATTCTTATTCGTTTTGGGCCTTCTTCCCCAGTGGAGTCCTCACAGGTACCTCTTGTATCTTGCCTTGTCAAGTCTTCAATTCATTGATTGATGTTTGTGCACAATTTAATGAATGAATTTACAGAAAAGTGACATTAACAGAATATGGTACACATGCAGGTCCAAAGGGGTTTTCTCTGTCTTCGTATGGCTCAGGAGTGAGCACTGTTGAGCCATTTCTCGTTGATGAGAAGAAAATAACTGCAAAACATATTGTCTTTTGGGTTGAAAAGCGTTTAGCCGCTCAAGGAATCATTCCTGTCTGGAATTAGATTAGTTTTCCTTTCCACAAATCCTTCATTTCATTCCCCACTATATATAATATTCATTGTAAATTAAACGAACAATGCATTACTTTAATTTTGGATTTTAATCACTCTGATCTGATTTAGCCATCTTGTTGATTAAGCAATTAACAGAATTGGGCACCAATGCAAGTTGGTTGGGTCGCCCAGGAGCTAAACCCTATGAATAAGATTTATTTATTATACCCCAGAGTCGGATTGAATTTTGATCTTGTTCCTTTTAATTTGATACATTAATTATTAATTGTTATTAATATACACATTACCTGATTCGGATTATGTACCTAAAATACCACACCTAGTATATTCAAAGTATTGAAATAGTTTTCTCTTTGGAGTTCGGGTGCGTTTGTTGTGCCAGACTATCTCGAACTGGACTAGCTTCAGGCACTAAGGTCATCTCCAACCGAAGGAGGGCCAGATGGCTGGTTTTAGCCTTCTGGCCCTCCAAGAAATTAATATTTTAATGAACAGTGCAGTGTCATATTTCTTACAATCTCCAACCGAGGGCCAAAAGGTCATAGGGCCAAACATAGCCCTGTGACAAAAAATCATCTCCAACTGAGGGCCAAACATAATTTATTATTTAAATGTTAAAACTACAACAACTTAAATTTATAGGACAAAATGAGAATTTATTAATATTTTTTTTTAATTTGGCCAAAACAAAAAAATCGGTAAATGATGTCAGCTACCTGTTGGATTTGAATTTTTTTGACCTATAAATGGGGTGGATATTGGGTTATAATTCACACACCTTTGAATTCAATCTCTTTCAATTCACGTTTGCCATGAATTCCAACTTTGGATCATCTTCGGATTCCAACTGAGGGTCTTTATCCAATTCAGAATTGGAAGAAAAATGGGCGCAGATGAGACGAGAAGATGAGGAGTTTGATGAAGAAGATGAAGCATGGCGCAACACACAATATGTGGCAGCCATGGCTACGGCCACGGTGTGTCAGCCAACTGAGGAACAACCTCAATGGGGTGACTCTGTTGCTGGTCGCTCTTACAAACCACGAAACAAAGCGATGACGCATGCCAATTTGATGAACAACTACTTCAACCTCAACTCGGTGTACACATAAAAGGATTTCAAACGTCGCTTCCGGATGAGGCGTCATATCTTCAAGCGTTTACTTCATGATGTCCAGCAGGCTAATCCATACTTTCGACATAAGCTGGATAGAGCAGGCCGCCCTGGTTTCTCACCTCATCAGAAGGTTACTATTGCACTACGAATGATGGCCTATGGCTCCTCAACTGATTTGATGGATGAAACCCATGGTATGTCTGAGTCTACATGCCTTGATACTCTTGCTGAATTATGTAAAACAATTGTTCAACTTTACAAAGAGGAGTATCTCTGCGAGCCAAATCAAGAAGATTTGAATCGGCTCCTTCGCAAAGCTAAAGATCGTGGGTTTCCGGGCATGGTAGGGTTATTAGACTGCATGCATTGAAATTTGAAGAATTGTCCCACCGAATGGCAAAAAAGCTTGAGCGGAAGGTCGAGAAAGCTAACTATTGTGTTAGAGGCGGTTGCCTCGTATGACACATGGATCTGGCATGCTTTCTTTGGAGTCCCTGGATCCCAAAATGACATTATAGTTCTTGGGCATTCACCCATCTTCAATAACCTGACGGAAGGTAAATCACCTCAAATTGACTACTACATCAACGGGCGTCAGTACAATATAGGGTATTACTTGGCAGATGACATCTACCCAAATGCGACACTTGTCCAAGCAATTCCAAGCCCTGCGAATTCATAAGGATTCGACGTGATCATGGTTACTAAATTAGTATACGTGTACAATTTATGTTATGTGAGCCCGCTTAGCTCAGAGGTTAGAGCATCGCATTTGTAATGCGATGGTCATCGGTTCGATTCCGATAGCCGGCTTTTCTCCGTTTGTTTGATTTTTTATTTTTTACATAATTGATAATGTGAAATCAAAGCGAAAAACTTCTTTCGCTTTTCCCAAGGGTCACCCTATCATCTCGTAGGAACTTCCAATTATGAATAAAAATGGGATTGGAGGAGTTCGGTCTCTGGAGAACAAATCAATCAAGAAAAGAACCCTGAATTTTTTTTATTATTATTTTAAATTCTTTTTATTTATATAATACAATTATTTATATACAATAAGGTCCGGATATTGATACAATTCCTCTAATTATTCTTTGTAATACAATACTTCAGTAAATTTCGATTAATTTATCATATTTTAGTTTAGTTTTAATTTTGTTTTATGAAATTTCATAAAAAATAAGGAGTCTTTATGTCACGTTACAGAGGGCCTCGTTTCTCGGGGAGTTGATAAGCTAATTCCTGTGGATGTCTATTTGCCGGGCTGTCCACCTAAACCGGAGGCCGTTATAGATGCTATAACAAAACTTCGTAAGAAAATTTCTCGAGAAATCTATGAAGATCGAATTAGATCTCAATAGGAAAATCGGTGTTTTACTACCAGCCATAAGTTTCGTGTTGGACGCAGTACTCATACTGGAAATTATGATCAAGGATTACTCTATCAACCATTCGTAGGTTCAATTCCTACTGGATGCACGCCAATGGGACCCTCCAATAAGTCTATTGGAATTGGCTCTGTATCAATGTCTCCATCATCTTTCTTTGGCTGAGTGGTATGTATTTCCATGGTGCTCGTTTTTCCAATTATGAAGCATGGCTAAGTGATCCTACTCACATTGGACCTAGTGCCCAGGTGGTTTGGCCAATAGTGGGTCAAGAAATATTGAATGGTGATGTAGGCGGGGGTTTCCGAGGAATACAAATAACCTAAAAATGGTTTACCTTACAACAAGAGACATACCTAAAAGATGTTGAGAGAGCTTTCAATATTTTACAAGTACGGTAGAAAATCATCAGGGAACCGATAAGAGGGTGGAGTCAAGAAAATTTGGACTCCATCATGATGTCTTGCATCATATTACACAACATGATTGTGGAGGATGAGCGAGATGTGTATATTGATGGAGAGTCTGATGATGACTAAAAAGATCCAAATAGGTCAAGAAGGGCTCGTGCAAAAATATATGATGGGCCTAATTTGTCTTTGAATCCAAGAACTGGTAGTATCTCTTTAAATGAGTACATGAGACGCTATAGGATGATACGTTCTCGTGCCACAAACAAGTACTTACAACAGGATCTTGTTGCACATCTTTGGGACAAAAGAAGCATGGAGTAGGCATTTAAGCTTTATGTTGTTAAATGTTTTTTAAAATGTTGTCTAAGTTTCATGTTGTTAAATGTTGTATAATTTTTATGTTATTTAGTGTTATTTAATGTTGTTTCATGTTACTTAATTTAATGTTGTTTAATGGCTTAAGAAGTTATAGGAAAAAAAAAATTAAAAAAAAATTTCAAAAATTTTGTAAAAAAAAAAAAAAAAAAATCAAATATAACGACTAGCTGACGTCAACAACTACATGTTGCATTCAAATAGTGGCCCCGCCCGGGGTGGCTGGGTTGGGCCAGTCGGTTGGCCATTTGGCCCTTGTTTGTACAATGGAGCCCACAAGCCCTTTGGTCCGGCCCTTGGTTGGAGACGGTTTTTGGACTCTTTTTTTTTTGCCCTCTGGCTCTCTGGACCATTCGGTTGAAGATGGCCTAAGTTGGATTGGCTTGGCTTGGACTAAACAGGATAAGAATAGTGAAGTGTTTGACGCAGTGCCGAACTATGTCCTAAACTAAAATATTTTTTAGCTCAAAAACATTCATTTCAATTTTCTTTTATTTTTTTATTTCACTCTTCATCTATTGCACCCCTCCTCAACAAAATGCAATACAAACACCAAACTTCACAAACAACCATCCACTCAATCAATTGTTCAAAATTGATGGTATGAGAAAGTAGTAATCTGATGCTTGCCTTGTGTAAATCTATACAACACTTCTTTAATCAGAAAGCAAGTTTATTACCTAATGCTAAAAACTCTGTATCAATTTATAGAAAAATATAAAAAGATGGTATTTGATTTACATTCACAACAATTATATCACTGCTCTTGTCTATTCTTTGATCTCTCTAACTACAGCTTTACAAATATCCTTACCTTGTCGATGGATAATATTTTTAATCCTTGATGATATAGCAAGTGTTAAAAGAGACCAAAAATCCAGAAATCGGTCAAAAGCTCCAGCGACAAAATCGATCAAAACCCAGACAATCAATTAAAACCCAGAAATCAATAAAAGCTCCAGCGACCAAAAATCGATCAAGACCCAGTATAATTTCACGAATCTTCACAACAAAATCAAAGAAAGTGAAGAGAAAATGGAAAAAGGAAGCCGCGCGAGACTTATGAAGACACAACAGTGGTCGGAGCGAAGGTTTGGAGAAGTCGTGGAGCGGGACGAAGACGCTGCAGGGAGTGGTAGGTGACTTCGAATTGATCGAGACAGACGAGGAGTCGAGCAAGACGAGAGAACGGGCTTTGCAATCTGCTGCTTTCTGAAGGGTCTTCCTAGGATCCTTCAGGCTTCATGCATGAAATTGGCTGGTGTGAGTTTGTGCATGACTTTCCGGCAGTGTTCCACTGACGCTGAATAGGTTTGGAAGGGTACTGTCAAACTCAAATTTTCAAATATATTCTGAAGTCTACTGTCGAATTCAATCAATGCTTAGAGGGTGTGATGAGTTTATCAAGAAAAAAGGAGTTTCAGAACTCAAGACATTGTCGCTGATTACTCTGAGCAGGTTGAACTTTTGTACCTCCAAATTCCAATAAAATTACCATCCAATTTCCAAAATACATCATAAAGAATATCTATTAAAACAGCTACATGGCTAGAAAACAAGGCACCTAACGGTAACCATAGTGTTAATCCACATTATATAGTTTCAACAGCAGCAGCTCACCTGCAGCTTCAGTTTACTAACCATTCCAGGGGAAATTTATTAGCCTCCCTCTTTGTGATGACTTATTTATCCAGATTTAAAACAAATTAGAACATCCAATATCTTCAGTGTCGGGGTGGGTTTAGCTCAGAGTGACAAGCACTTATTACTGCTGCATATACAAAAATCTCAGGTTTCATTTCCTTCTTTTCCATCTCATGAAGATAAACTAGTGCCTCATCAGGCCTGCCACACTTGCAAAGACCCGTAATGAGCAGCCTCCCTCTTCGCGATGACTTAATTCTCTAGCTTTAAAACAAATTTGAATATCCAATATCTTCAGTGTCAGGGCAGGTTTAACTCAGAGAGACGAGCACTTACTACCGCTGCATATACAAAAATCTCAGGTTTCATTTCCTTCTCTTCCATCTCATGAAGATAAACTAGTGCCTCATTAGGCCCGCCACACTTGCAAAGACCGGTAATGAGAGCCACATAAGCAATTCTATTTGGAGTACATCATTTCTTTCCCATAATGTTCCAAAGCGCAAGAGCATCATCGACACTTCCAGCATTGAACAACCCGTCTATTAATGTTTTGTAGGTAATCACATTTGGTTCTTTGTCTTCACCAAACATCCTGGAGAGGCAAAGTATCGCTTTATCAACATGACTATTTTTACACCATTCATCAGCAGATTGTAGGTTACAACTATGGGAACAAGACCCTTCATCACCATCTCATCCAAAAAAAGATTCGACTTCACTCTTTTGGCCTTGCAAAGCCCACTTATCAATATGTTATGAGAAACTACATCATGACAACAGCCAAGAGCACAGATTTCCCAGAACAGCTGCAAAGCTCGATCTACTTCTTGAATTTTGACCAATCCGTTCACAGCCGCAGAATATGCGACTATATCAGGGAGAAAACCTTCTTGAACCATGTTATCAAGAAAATTACAAGGTTCAACTACCTTTTCATGCTTGCACAACTGCTTCACAAGCAAGATGGAATATTTTATCCACCGTTCATTTCCACAAGCACGCATCTCCTTCACTAGGTTAAGGGCTGCTACAACATCCTGTCTTCTACAGAGGCACCCAAATATAGAGTTTTGGGTAAAATGTGTTGGTTCAAGTCCTGACTGCTCCATCTCTCTCAAAAGCTTTTAACTTTGGTCCAGTCTATCTGAATTGCACAGTACATCAATCAAATTTTTATAAATTGATACATTTGGTATACAGCCGATCTGAATCATATCTTTGTACAGGCTTAAGGCCATGTCAAACTTACCAAACTTAAGTAGACCACCAATAACAATTTCAAAATCAGTTGTCACAAGACGAACCCTTTTCTTAACTACAAGGATCTTATCTACCTGACCATCATAACCAGATTCTTATTGCTCCATTGCCTGAAGAAGTTGTAAGCCTTATAATGGAGCCATTATTAGTAAGACCATTAAAGCAAAAGCATATCCTTTTCATCAAAATATCCTTGGACTTCCCCAAAGTACCCGAATCATTACCACTTCATCAGAAAATGATGGTATGAGCTTTGCTAGTATCCCAGCATCAGCATGGATTCCCAACGCCTTCATCTCCGAATATATAGACAAGGCTTTGTCAAGCTATTTATTCTTATAGAGTCCTCCAATCAGTACATCACGACTCTTATCATGTCATAGCCAACAACGATGTTTCGGCGTGCCACGATGCGAGGGTTACCGTGTCAAGACAAACCATGACATGCATTTTTCCAACACATTGACACACTAACCCTCGCATCGTGGCACACCAAAACGTCATTGTTGGTAGGAGTTATCCAGAAAGGAAAAAACAAAACTGCACAGCGGTTCACCTTCCTTAGCTTTGCCTTAACGACATCGTTGGCTTTCGAAATTCTCCTCTGAATTCTCTCCAATATACTGGCTCCGTCACTCACCGACCAGGTATGTAAGCCTTTCTTTCTCTCCTCTCCAAATTCTTAGTTTCAATTTCCTATATTTTCGAGAAACCAAACGGAGAATTAGGGTTTATAGAGAGAACACATGGTGTGTCATGACATGCATTCTGCCGACAATTCGCGATGCTTGTCATGTCGTGGCCAACATCGATGTTTTGGCATGCCACAATGTAAGGGTTACCGTGTCAAGACAAGCCATGACATGCATTTTTTTTAGCACTTTGACATGTTAGCCCTCGCACCATGGCACACCAAAACATCATTGTTGGCAGGCGTTACCCAGAAAGGAAAAACAAAGATGCATGGCAATTCACCTTCCTCAGCTTTACCTTAAAGATGTTGTTGGCTTTCGACAATTCACCTTCCTCGGCTTTACCTTAACGACGTCGTTGGCTTTCAAAATTTTCCTCCAAATTCTCTCCGATAAACCAGCTCCGTCACTCATCAATCATGTACATAAGCCTCTCTTTGTCTCATTTCCAAATACTTAGTTTCAATTTCCCAAATTTTCCGAGAAACCAAGTGGAGCATTAGCGGTTATAGAAAGAATGCACGACATGTCATGACATGCATTATGCCGACAATTCGCGACGCTTGTCATGTCGTAGCTAAGAGCGATGTTCTGGCGATCCACAATGCGAGGGTTACTGTGTCATAACAAGCCATGACAAGCCATAAACTGGCTCCATCACTCACCGATCACATTCATAAGCCTCTCTTTCTCTCTTCTCCAAATTCTTAGTTTCAATTTCCTAAATTTTTTGAGAGAAACTAAGCAGCGCATTTGGGTTTATAGAGAGAATGCATGGCATGTCATGACATGCATTCTGTCGACAATTCGTGACGCTTGTCAGTCATGACCAATAACAATGTTCTAGCGTGCCATGATGCGAGGGTTACCGTGTCAAGACAAGTCATGACAAGTGGTGGCAAGGGCGCAAAACATCGGCAAAATGCATGCCATGACATGTCATCGCATGCCAATAATGATGTTTGGGCGTGCCACGATGCGAGGGTTAGCATGTCATGACAAGTCTTGACATGCATATTTTATTTGCACAACTTCTTATTGGTAAGAACATGTTCAATATATGAACTAAATATTTTACACAGCTTCTTACCGGTAAGAACACGTTCATTACCTGAGCTGAATATTTACAAATGTTATTACCGGTAAAAACGTTTCATATCATATATTTCCTAGATCTTTTTTTTTTTTTTTTTTTGTAAATTATTCCGAAATAGTTGGCAAGGTGTTGGAAAAATGCATGGCATGTAATGACTTGTCTTGACACGTTAACCCTCACATCGCATGCACCATAACAAGCCTCGCGAATTGTTGACAAAATGCATGGTGTATCATGACATGCATTCTACCAACAATTCGCAACACTTGTCATATCGTGACCAACATCGATGTTCTGGCATGCCACAGTGCAAGAGTTACCGTGTCAAGACATGGCATGCATTTTTCTAACACTTTGACACGCCAACCTTCGCATCGTGGCACGCCAAAACATCGCTGTTGGCAGGCATTACCCATGAAGGAAAAAGAAAAACTGCACAGCAATTCACCTTCCTCAACTTTACCTTAACGACATCGTTAGCTTTTGAAATTCTCTTCTGAATTCTCTCCGATAAACCGGTTTGTCACTCGTTGATCACGTATGTAAGCCTCTCTCTCTCCTCTCCAAATTCTTAGTTTCAATTTCTTAAATTTTCTGAGAAACCAAGCGGAGCATTAGGGTTTATAGAGAGAATGCATGGCGTGTCATGACATGCATTGTGCCGACAATTCGCGATGCTTGTCATGTCGTGGCTAACAATGATGTTCTGGTGTGCCACAATGTGAGGGTTACCATATCAAGACAAACCATGACAAGCCATAAACTAGCTTCGTCACTCGCCGATCACGTACGTAAGCCTCTCTCCTCTCCTCTCCAAATCCTCAGTTTCAATTTCCTAAATTTTCAGAGAAACCAAGCAGATCATTAGGGTTTATAGAGAGAATGCATGCATGTCATGACATTCATTCTGTCGACAATTCGAGACGCTTGTCATGTCATGGCCAACAACGATGTTCTTGCGTGCCACAATCTGAGGTTTACCGTGTCAAGACAAGTCATGACAAGCCATGCCAAGCGCGCAAAATGTTGGCAAAATGCATGGCATGACATGTCATTGCATGCCAACAACGATGTTTTGGTGTGCCACGATGCGAGGGTTAATGTGTCAAGACAAGTCATGACATGCATTCTTTTAGCGTGCGGTTCACCTTCCTTAGCTTTACCTTAACAACGTCGTTAGCTTTCAAAATTCTGCTTCGAATTCTCTCTAATAAACCGGCTCCGTCACTCGCTGATCATGTACATGAGCCTCTCTTTCTCTCCTCTCCAAATTTTTAGTTTCAATTTCCTAAATTTTCCGAGAAATCAAGCGGTGCATTAGGATTTACAGAGAATGCATGGCGTGTCATGACATGCAAAGATGAAGATGTAAGGAAAAAGAAGGTGATTTGGTTCAGGGCCGGTCCTGAGATTTTTGAGGCCCGGGGCAATACCAAAAAAAGTGCCCTAATATAACTCCACGTCAGAAAAAAAAAAAAAAAAACTCAATTGTTTTAGTGTTCATATTTGTTCATGCGATGTAACTTTTCTTTGATAGCAGGATGTGAGGGATTATGCTAAGCAACAAGATGGGTTGGCCATAATTTGGTATCTAACTTGTCATTTAAAAAACTCAAACCTAAGACCTCTCACTTATAAGTGAAGAAAAAATAGATTTCACATCTAAGCCATAACATTACACTTTAGTTTGTAATTAGATAAGGGTACACAAATATTTCACAAGCAAAAATCAATTAAAGTATGACAGGTTTTTTTGTATAAAACTTATAATTATCGGGATAATTTTCTAATTTACTGTGCCTTGGGGCCTCATAAGAATTGTCATATTTTTCTCTCTCTAATTTTTATATATAATGTTATAAACAATGAATGAACCAAAAAAAATATTGAAAAACCAAATACCACATATATGTTATTAAAAATACAACTCATTTTTCTTGGATAAGAAAGAAAAGTAACCCTAAACCCTAACATTGTATTGAAACAGAACATCATTGCTAAAGAAAAAAAAATTAATGAAAATGACTTGAAAACTTTGAGTTTTAACGATAAGAACAAAATAAAGGATAAAGTGAATAGTGTTAGGATTGATTTTTTAGTGAATAGTACTGGAACTTTTCGTTAAAACTCCCAAAAGAAAAAGGCCCTCATTTTGATCTGGACTTGGGTGGCTACTATTATTATTATTATTATTTGCCAAAGGGTGGTAATTAATTGAAAATGAATTTGTAAAAACCACTTTCGTCAAAGGCACATATAGAAATATAGCTACTTATTTAAACCAAAGATGAAATAAATGCATAAAAAATTAGGCAGTTTTGAGTTTCGAACTCGTGTTCCTTTCCATTGCAAGAAAGCAGCGAAACACTACTGCAAGTGATAACTTATGACAAATATCCAGTTTTATATTTTTATACGCTCACTGGACATAGCATTATAATAATAGAAATTAAATTTTTTTGTGCCCCCGATTTTTTGAGGCCCTGTACGGTTGCCATGGCTGCCTTAGGCTAGGGCCGGGCCTTTGGTTTGCGGGTCTTTGAATCTTGACCATTGTCTGTAATATCGTAAAAATGTTGGAGTGTGAAGGGGGGAGTTGGGATGTGACAATAGTATTAGTAGATATGGCAATTAATTATGGGAATTGTTATTAGCACTCTAAAAATCTCATTCTACACTCCAAACTTTCTATATTAGAAAAAAAAATATACTTGTGAGGAGTGTAGAATGAGATTTTTAAAGTGCCAATAACACTTCCCTTAATTATTTTCTAACTTTGTTTAATTACGGTGTCATGCTAATTTAATCCACCTGATAAAAACTCATTTCTTTAATTACAACTAAAAAGAGTGTTATTTATCAAAACAGATAAATATTAAGAGCTAATTACAGATTTAGACCAATCCTTTTTTTCTAGCGCCAAATCGGCCGTTCCCATCCACTAACTTTTTAAACATACGTATTTCTGTTGGAACCAAGAAGTATGGACATTGAATATTGTATAATAAACTCAAGCACATGCAGCACGGGCAGCATGGAGATAACCAAGAAGTATGGACATTGAATATTGTATAATAAACTCAAGCACATGCAGCACGGGCAGCATGGAGATGGTTATGGAGTTGTTAGTATTATAAGTCCTCTCAGTTTTTTATCTCTTGTTCTGTCAGCTTTCTATCTCCACATCATGTGTGGTCTTCGACAAAGACAAGCACGGGCAGCATGGAGATGGTTATGGAGCTGTTAGTATTATAAGTCCTCTCAGTTTTTTATCTTTGTGTTGTCCCAAGAGTTTTGTATAGGGATGGTTGGTTGTAACCGGTTCTTTACTACTCATATATATGAGTTAGTTGTTAACTCTTAACATATACGAAATACATATATTTTTGAACATAAACTTCTACAATTTCATTATAGGGTTAATCTCAGTTAACGATCCTGAAGTTATTTAATTTTCAACATTTGGTACATAAAGTTTTTTTATCCCAAAATAGTACATGAAGTCATAATTTTAAAACATTTTCATACATCGTTACCTCTGGTTCCTTCCCTATGTCCTGCATCCCGACACCTTACATTCCGCAATTTCTTGCTTTCTCCTCCATCCTCGAAAGTCTTCTCTCTCCGTTTCCGAATATTCCCGTTCAAGCAGAACCTCAAGCTTCTTGTTCTCAACCTCTGCACTTCCTCATCAGCTCCATAACCGCATCGTTATCATTTCCTGCAACTCCCCTCTTCATCTCCTGCAACAACTTTTCGTATCTCTCGTTTGCAACATTTCGCTTATCCGCAACTTTGAGCATTTCCAACTGATCAAACTGGTGCTGTTCTTCCAGCTTTGCATTCTTGTTCTTCACCTCTTTAATCTCCCTCTGCAGCTTAACCTCACGCGCTACTAAATTCTCTTCAGCTCAGTCAAAATCCCGAGACAAAAAGGTCGCCCGCATGTTAGGTTTCTATTCACACATGGGTCAATCGCCTTCTGTTCTCACATGGATGAAATTTGAACCAAAATGAGTAAAAGTGTCAACGTCTTTTAAGAAAGATAGGATATCATCAAAGTGTTGCCTGGGTGGCATTCCTTGATGTATAAGAGCACTTCCAGTGTAGGAAAGCCCCCATGGCAATTGGCAATTGAATCCCCTTCACTTAATAGTAACTGTCTTTAATGAGCAATAATTATTTTTTGCATTTCCACCCTTAAACTGAATAGTCATGGTAATAGGTAATAAAATATTAATATTTTTTATTTTATAAAATAATAAAAAATAATTTTATTTGTAATTTCGTATAGGATTTTTTAACGGTCTCGTTATGCTGCGTATCATTATCCGAAAGTACAATTTTTTATGATAGTTTTCGATAAGATTTTTATTCAATTTCATCGCGCCATGTGTCATTACCTTTTTAGAATCGTTGAGGAAAATATGAAAGTGTGGTATAACTTATAAGGTGGAAGATAATGATAAGGTATTTATAAAAAATATATATATTTTTTTATATATATAATTTTTTTAAAACAAATTTCGGATTTTATATTAATTTTTAACATATTTTTTAAAATTTTATTAACTTAATTAATTTCTACCGTTGGATTACAGAAAATTTGAAATCCAACCCTCCAAATTGTGACACGTGGCATAATGGTAACATATCAGAAATTTTTTCTTTTGTTTTTTAAAATTTTTTTTTAAAGCCTGAAAACATGGACCGTTAATCTGGAATCGAACTGTTCAGATTGTGCCACGTCATCTAGCCATTGGGGGATTTTTGAAAATTATTTTTACCGTTGGAAATCAAACAGTCCAAAAAAAAGAGCCGTTAAAATCCAACGGTCAAGAGGGCGCCACGTTGCACCCAGTAACGGCTAAGACACACTGTGAACCGCGGGCCCCACCACTTGAAACGCCTGACGCAACATTTTTTATAACGTGGTTGACGTCAGCCTTGCATCAATCCCCCTTAGGCGCGCGGGCCTTGGACTCCCGTCTGCCCTCTTCCACGAGCTCCTCTTTAGCCCAATTGCCTGAATGGGCGGGAGCTAATTTGGGAGGAGATTGGGTTGCAAATGTTCCCTGTCCACCGGGCTAAAGAGCACGCTGGAAGTGCTCTAAAAGCGGACACTCAAACTCAAAAGAGTAGGATAATGCTTGTTCAACAAAATCAGCAAAATAATGAAAACATGAGATGAGTTTGAACAAAGAAAAAGTAGGAAATCCAGAGGACTTCGTGTAAAAATATGTAGGACGACATCCTGCTACATGACATGACAGACTGAGAGGCAGATATTGACACTTTATTTTCTAAAGGGTAAATTTAGAAATAAGCTAATTCAATTACATAGCTCATTTGATATAGTATCCACTATCCAATGTGGCACATTCAATTCAATTTCATTTTATTTGGATTCATAATGATGAACTCAACTCGCAACTACTATCAATGCATACATACAAACAAATAGACAAGCATGCCCGTAAAATAGGAGTCGGAATGTATCAAGAGGGTGGGTAATCCAGAAAACTTACAGGCTTACAAATTTCAATAGCAAATAGAAAAGTACTGGGGAAAATAATTGACCATCATCTTGTATCATAAGGGTAATCCAGAAAACTTACAAGTAACCAAAACCTGACCACAATGTTTCTCATATAATACAAGCATTGTAATCTAATCTTAATGGTTGGATAGAACATTTTCGTAAGTGAAGGAGACCGCAATATGAATAACAATACAAGGGCTCTACTCTAACCCTTGTGCACCGACTTGTACAAATGGTCGTTTAGATTTGCAAGTAAAGATGGTCCACAAATTCTGCTAGCTGTTTCCAGATGTGGAAACTTCAGCGCTGCAAACAGGGCAGATCTGCAGTAACATAGCAAGTGAATGTCCGTTTTGTTTTTTGTCTCTATCCACAAGCACACATGCAAACACAATTTCAACATGGCTACTCTAATAAGAAATCACCAATGCCTCAACTAAAAGCAAAAAAATTATGGAAAATTTCAATGTACAACCAAAAACCGTGAATACAACATCATACAAATTTTGACCATCGCCACACCTACTGCCATATGCATATCAATATCACAATATTTTAACTGGTTCAAGTTTTGATGTCAGAGCAAGTGACAAAAGAACATGATAAATAATAATTTTATTTTGGAAAGAATGAAGAAATTATATACTACATGAACAGATTATAACAGAGTAAGCAACATTGAATTGCCAGTGAAAAGAAACATGAAATTTCAAAATCGTACCTTGTTTATTGTCAACCAATTATTTATGCACTCAGAATGATAGGAATGTTTGCAGGATAGTATTGTCAAATTCTCACCATCCTCGAAGTCCAACCGACAAATGACACACCTGAAACAGAAGTAAAACTTTGAAATAAACCTCAAACACAACACTCAATAACATAAAACTAAGGAATTTGTTATGTGCTTACGACTCATTGCTCCCATTCTGGCTGCTTCCTGTCTTGTAGCTTACTGAAGGCAATGAGGCGATAGTATCAGCTGAGAGCCCTCTGTTCTCAGTTCCAACAACTTCGCCCAATGCAAGTAACTCCTGATATAGTTATATAAAAGTCATGGAACCAAGCCAAAAGGTAAATGCACTACTGGAAGCATTAGAATTTAGAACCACCTTACCTCATATGAAAGTTCATCTGGGTCAATCTCCTCCCATGTATCCTACAAACCAAAAGTAGATGAGAAAAAAAGGTTGACGCAGAGGACAGTAAACTGCTACTGCCTTCTAGAAGAGTCTCAGTTATCATACTAATCTCAGCATACAAGCAACAAATTGTTACCTGAGAGTTACCACCATGTTCCTCTGTGTCCTCTACTTCACCTGAAACGAAAATAAGATACCAGAAACATTAAATATTGCATAATTTCAAGGACTTCAAAATGAGATGATATAAAAATACGACAACTCTAAACAGTCACAAGCACTCACGGTCATTGATCCCAGAAAGTGCCATCAGTCTAGCGGCCATCTCTCTGTCTTCAGCATCTTGCAGGGCTCTTGCATAGGCCTCATCACTTGAAAAAACAGCCGGACCATATTCGACACTGGGGTTATCATCCTCTCCAGCATCATCTTGAGCATGCAAATCAAATGCATCTTCATCACTGTCAACCTCAGTTCCATCATATTGTTCCTCATCAGCATCGTCGTCAAATTCATTGAAATCATTATCATCCTCATGCACATAACTTCCAGCTTCCCAACTTCCATAATCACTACCTTCATTGTTCATTCGTAGCATCATGTATGCCCTTTCCTACTCAATAGACAAACAACGGCAATAAGATTACATGAACAACAAGATCAAACAAAACCTCTCCAAAAACAACCACGACGACTTATAGTTATAGATAAGATTGACAGTGAACAGCATTCACATTAAGATCGAATGATGCAATACCTATAGCTTGATAGAAAATATCCTTCTTTGAAAATACAAGACTAAAATCCCACTGGGCCAAAAATCTAATAATAAGTCCTTTCTGGTCTAAAATGAAATATCAATAATTGTCTGAGCCGGTCAATACGAAATAGAAAAATAAACAAATAAGTCAAGCACACAATCTAAGAGTTGATAACCTTTGCCACACCCAAAAAAAGACGGAAAAAAAAAAATCAAAGAGTTGATAATAAGCTGCTTCTCTTTTTGAGCAAGTATGAAGCTTTATTGTGAGTATTTATTTGGCCCCTAGCAAAATTACAATATTTTACTATTTAATGTCTTTTGTATATGATGAGTCTTTTTATATTTATGTAATATCTAATGAAGTATTTTTGCAGTTTTAATGGCCTTTTTGCTATGTTTAGAAGTCATTAAAAGTCCTATTTGAAGCCTATAAACAAGGCTATTTGTAAGCCAAAAGGAGATTTGAAATCACAATGAAGGATTTGTTGAAGGCTTGGGGAAACTGTTTTTGCCCTCTTTCTCCTCCACATTCTTCTCCATCTATCTACTTGCTCTAGCTTACAACAACCCTAGATCGTTTCCTGCTCTACACCTCTCTTGATTAACAAAATTTCTGCCATCTAAAACACACCACATCCCAAAGCAACATTCACCTTGTATGTCCTGCATCAATTTGGTACCTGAACAACATAACCTCCTTTTCCTTCCAAATTCTTTTTGTTTAGTCAATTGGAATGGTTATAAATGCAGAACATTGAAGGAGAGTTGAAGCTTTGAGTCAAGATTACAAAAGCCACCATAGCTCACCACCTTATATATCCATAGACACAACCTCCTAAACCCAACGACGGGCCTGTTTGAGATTGCTTCTGGAATGTGCTTCCTACATAAGAAGTCCCAAACGAACCCTACTATTACAACCCCAGAAAATCAGGGTCTTCAAAACGCAGTGTCATGCACACAAGAATTTGGGCACTAGTATGCAAGGGAGTTTAAAGCTACTGATAGAACCACTCAGCAATCAAGTTTTGCTAAATCTTGAACCCTTTGATTCTTCAAAAGGAAGAGAGTGTGTACTTTGATGAGATCGGATTGAGAGGAAAGGGCATATATAATCATCGTCAGATATGTAATGCTAAACAATTGAAGTCTATATATATATGTGTGTGTGTGTATTAAAAGTGGAAAGAAGCAGAAACAACAGAAAGGGTGGTCAAGCAAACCACCCCAAACAGAAATAGGAAAAGAAAAAGACAACTCCAGTGCGCTGAAGAACACCCTAACACAAACTAAAAGGAAGCGGCCTTGCAAAATGATTTTGGGTAGATCTAAACAATTGAACTCACACAGAAAAAATATTAAAAACTTTTCAATGAAAAAGATAAGGAAACCATCAAAAGGCTTTCACAAAGAACCAATCGATTCCCTGCAAACCAAATTCAATCCCAATTTCCTTGACCAGTAGTCTCCTTTAATCTTTGGAACATACTCTAAGAAAAGACTTACAGTACTTGGATCTAACGGAAGACGTGACACAGAACTGAGCGCAATGGCGTTATAGGATTCATATAGCCAACCCCACTTAGTGGGAAAAGGCTTTGTCGTTGTTGTTGTTGTAGTCGTCTCCTTTAATCCCAACTAACTCTTCATCAACCCACTCATTATCTCACTACCCCCACATGATGCTATCAACATCAAAGCCTCTAAGTTGCCGATTGCAAGGCACATTAGGACGATGCCTTGTGTGCTTTTCAAGCCTGGACCTCACTCTTTTAGTTGAAAGAAATTCATAAGTGACACTTGGGTTAATGATGATGTCGGTGGAGGTGCCAGTGGAGATTTAGGTGAGCGGACCTGAAGTGAGTGGTCTGAAATTCAGAAAAAAAATGGTTTCTTCGAACAAAAATTGAGATAACCAGAATGGTACAAAAACTATAAATTATGTCTTAGGTTGTATTTTACCTTCTAAATATCACATAACAATCTTAAAATTTATAATGGAAACCGAAACACAAGTTGTTCATTGAATGGAGATTGATGATCGGAATCAATCCGCAATGGAATTTCCGTTAGTCACTGAGTGAACGAAAGAGGAAACAAAATCGGAGGGGGTATCAAACAAGTACCGAGATAACATTCTAAGGCCAAGTTCGGTTGCTAAGGAAGAAAAAATGAGTGGAACATGAATCCTTTGTTTGCAACCATAACATAACAAATGAAAAAACAAGTAAGAAATCATGTTTGAATTTTCAGACTTGGTCAAATAATAATCAAGCAAAGCAATATGCAACGAGAAATTGAATACCTGTTCTTGGAGGGTTCGAGCAAGGGCTAGGTCGGCATCGACCTGACTGAGATTACTGAAGGGAGTTCTTGAAGGCAGGGGAACAGGAGGTGAGGAGGAAGGATCCACCTCCTGTTCCTGCGAAGGCTCACTATTTACTTCTTCTCCTCGTTCTTCGCATTCATTCAAACAAGGGTTTTGTTCTTGTTCGCTGACGTTCTTATTGTTGTTGGATTTGAGTCCGCCGGCAGACCCCAATTTGACGTCATCATTCTCCATGGATTATGGACTGTGGAGAGAGAACCCAAATAAATTGGAATTAATTGGACAGAGATCGAAATTGATTAAGAGGGGGAAAGAGAGGAGAGGGAGATCAATCACAGAATATTTCAAGAATGTCAAATAGCCGGATCCGGGTACTAATCGAGGTCAATGGGTCGTGGATGTTGAAGGGTGTAAAAAAGTCCAAACAAAAGTTTAAATAAAAAACTAATGAAAATGACTTTATTATTGTGAATTAAATAATGGTTTGTTGCTGTCATATTTAGGAGGGTGTATTTAATTGGGATTTTGAGGAATTTTAATTCTTTTAATGAATTTAGAGTATTTAATCAGGATTTTGAGTGATTCTCTGAAATTCAATGAGTATTCAATCAGGATTTTTAAATAGTTTATTAAAATCTTTATAAATTCAGAAGTATTCAATTATAATTTTAAAGAAGTTTATAACATTCCAGGTGTATTCAATTAGAATTTGAATTTAAAGAATTTGGAAAAGTTGAGGAATTTGAAGGAATTTGAGAGATCTTGCATTGTATTTTAAGCATCCACAAATCTCATCTCTATCCATGAGATTTCGAGGGAATTGAATCAAAATTTTACATGAAATTTCTACAAATCAGTTAAACTCCATAAAAATCCATAGATTTATAAATCCATTAAGGGGGCGTTTGTTTGCCCTCACTAAGTGGGACTGGACTGGACTGGACTAATAGTTAGTCCAGTCTGATGTTTGTTATCATGCGGGACTAGTCTTAATGAGACTAGCCCGGACTCGCCGCCTACACTAAAGGCTTCACTAAGAGGTCTTAGTTAGACCCCCCAAAAACCACGGGATTGCTAGTCCCGTCTCCCTATTCTGCAAGCAACGTCGCTCAAACCCGCATGAGCAGCATCAGCCCTCCATCGTCCCATAAACCCAGCGCCCTTTTGGCATCTGGGTCGGTGATTTGGTGTCTTTTTCCATCTGGGTCGACCTGAACGACGGCAAAAACGGGTCTCATGGTGATCCAGATTCTTCTGCCGACAGCAAGATTGAAAACTTTAGCATTGGTACAATGACTCTGAGTGATTTTTCTTGACCAACTGTGATTTGCCCAGAAAATACAGGAACCAAATTTGAAGAAAAAAGAAAAAATAAATACAAAGAGAGCGATGGGAGAGGGGAAATTATACAGAGGTGAAACGAGAGAAACAAAAGGAAGGGGATGGAGACACTGGTAACAAAAAAAAAAGGTGCAAAGATGGGGAGAAAAGGGAAATGGGAGGGAGAGGCGGAGGGACAAAAATGGGGAAAAAGGGAAAGGGGCAGAAAACAAAATTTTGAAATATCCATTAAAACCCATGAAGGTTTAAGCACAAAATCTAAAATAAAATTGATAAGAGATTGATTAATAATTGAAGAGCAAAGATTGATGAACAATTGGGAGTTACCCGCGAGAGAGAAGGCTTTGCGAGATGGACTGTTGCTTTGTTTTCTCAGAATGGAATGTCAGTTTGCTTAAGTGGGTTTATGGCAAGATCTTTCCAAAATGAAGAAGAGGATTCTAGAAATAAAAAGAAAAAGAAAAAGTAATAATAAAATATTAATTGATATATAGTAAATTAATATAAAATAATATAATATTGTAGTCCTGCTTCTTAGTCCAACGCTGCACCAAACACTTCACTAAATCAGTCCAGCTTAGTCTAGTCTAAGCCAGTCTAGCTTAGTCCCTGAAGCTAGTCCAGTCCGAGATAGTCTGGTGCAACAAACACACCCTAAAATCTCTCAAATTCCCAATTGAATACACCCCCTTAGAATAGAAATGTGATTGTTTAAATTCTAATGTATTTAGGGATATGTTGGAATATTCCTTTTAGTAGATATTATCATATTAGAGTAGTAATCCTATTAGAGTAAGGATTTAACCTATCCTACTAGCATAAATAAAAGCACAATGGGATGAAATAACACACACCTCACAATTAAATCTCTCTCTTCTCTCTCTTATTGTCACCGGCCTCCCCCTCTCTATTTCCTTAGAATAGTTTAGTCAATTATGCCTACAACATGTTATCAGCACACTCTTGCCATAAGCTAAGAAACTAAAGGATTGTAGGAGGAGGCTTTCTTCTACAAAATTTAAAGGTTTTTATTTGTTTTCTGCCAATCAAGTACGCTTAAAATAAAGTAAGATATTTGAAACGTCCACGAAGCATGAAAACATTCATGCATGAACCCCCTGTATTTATATTTTCCTTCTGATATATATATTGTACATGATTCATATATTTGTCAATATATATATATACACACACACACGTTTCATGCATTAGGCAATTATTATTTTGCTATGTGGAATTTGTGAGTCAAAGCATATAAATAAATTAGAATCAATTTGGGTTTTTCACAAACCCTAGAAAGTCGAAAAAAAATATGGGAATTATGTGGCATAGATGTGGCTCGCCGCCGTGCCACCACTGGCACCATCGCCGACCACCGCAGCTGGCCTACAACCCAACCGCTTGGAGCACACCACCAAGACGATGTCGTCTTGACATCTGGACCATGCAGCAGCCCTTTGGGCTTTGCTGCACCTACACGGACACGCCAGGCCTTCATCCTGGTAGGGTTACAAGGGCCCACAACCTAGCTCAACTCCTAAGAAGGCCTGCAGCTCTTCTTGGACCCGTCTATGTGTCCCCGGCCCAACCTGCCAGCAGCCTTATGCTGCTGGGCTTTGTCCAGTGCCACATGCTTGCCTGCAACAAGCTCATGTCGCTTGCTGGGCTTCGCCACCCCTCGGCCCAACTCGTCAACAACCTTTGCGCTGCTGGGCTTGACCTGCCTCGATCCAAAAACCCGGAAGCTAGCCTTGGTTGGGCCTCCCCACACCAACCTGCAAGCCAACCTTGGGCTGGGCTTGCCCCGTGCCTTGTTTTTTTGTCCAAACCAGCAGCTTTTACTGCTACGTTCACCCAGACCACACGGCCTAGAGGCCTGCAGCCTTCCCACAGCCTAATGACCTGCAATCGTGCTGCAGGGCCCGTCTCCACATCGCAGCCAGCCCACTTTTGGCTGGGCTGCGTTATTTTTTGACCCAATGCTAATTTTTGGCACCCCCGTGTTCTAAATGATGCCCAATTTTTTTTTTTTTTGGGTACTTTGATTTACGCTAATTAATTCTAATTTAATATCACTTGGTTTATTGCCAACCGAAGCTAATATGATTCGTCTGTGATTTTTTTGCTTCCACGATTGACCTCGTTTGGTCCCTATCTATTGAATTAATTAAAAGTGACTAGCAGTCCATTGATCTGATAATTAATCCAAAATTGTTGACATGAATATCACTTTTGGACATTAACGATTCAATAATTTATTTTTATACTTTGAACCGTTGACATCCTTTCATTGTCCTGAAGCTCTCACACTTAAGTTTATGAAGCAACTCAAATCAATTACACTTCAATCAATATATTGCATTCCGTGTTCTTACAGGAACCTCTCCTTTATAAACTAATCGTTCATAAAACTAAATTGAACCTGTAGTTTCATATTTAGTGTCTTTGAAACCCGAAGTTTTCATTCAAAACTTACCACATGAAACCTGTAGCTTTCATGCTTAAATTAAACTTATACATGTCTATATAGGGGTGGAAAAAAATACCGAAAATCCCAAACCATACCGAAACCAAACCGGAAAAAAACCAAACTAAAAATCCGGAAAATTTTGATACCAAAACCAAACCGATCCCGAATTGTTCGGTATGGGATTTGGTCTCACACTTTAAAATTGTTTGGTATCCCCATCCCGAACCGAACTTTAAACCCTATTGTTATATATATGTTGGAATATGTATATGGCCTATTATTATATTATTAGAATAACTTAAGTGTGGGGATAAGAATCTGATCGTGTGTAGTGTGGCGTTTAAAGTTTTATCAAAGCACATGGGTGTTGTCTGCTGCTCTCCCTCTCTCAAATTATCTCCATCTGCAATGCAACCCAGAAAGGCGAAGCCACCAAAACATTCCTTCAACTCAATCCAAACCCAAGCCAACACATCCCTACTCACTCTCTCTCATTTCTTATCTTTGGCCCTTCACTAAATCTCAAATTCTCTCTCTCTCTATCTCTCCTTCTCAATTTCGAAGCTCAGCAGCCACCACCCTCTCACAATCTCACTCCGACGAACTATCTCGGCTTCGGCCACCACCACACCTCACGGCTCCATCCCCACCTCCGATTCTCTCCATTAATTCTCTATGTAGGGTTTCAAATTAGGGTTTCGAATTGGGGCTTAAGGTTTTGAATTAGGGGCTCGGGTCAGGAGGAGGACGAATTATCTCTTCACTCTGTCTCTCTATCTCCCATCAATCTTCACTGTCATTTCTCTGATTTCATTTTGGGTTTTTCATGCAGGTTCGAATGTTTTCGATTTCAATCTAGTTGATTTGGATTTCAGTGCAAGTTCGGTTTCGGGAAATACCGAAATTTTCTTGGGAATCCCGAAGTTTTGGTTCTAGATTGGTCGTCTTATTTCAGTCCCGAAAATTTTCAGTTCGGGATTTGCTATGTCATTTTCGATTCGGTATCCCATATGGAACCAGCCCTCTATAGAACTCGAATGTTCTACGATGTATGTCTATGAGTTTCCATATGACTAACCACATTTTTGTACCCTCTGTTTTAGGGACATGTCAAACTTGAACAAGCTCGATTTCACCGCTCTGGAAGTATTTGGAAGAAACTACCTGAAGTGGGTTCAAGACGTAAAGCTTCATCTTACCGCAAAGGGTATTAGAGCCATCATCGAGGAACCTATCAACGATGAACCCGTCGACGAAGCTGAGAAAACTATTGCTATGATCTTCATTCGAAGACGCATCCATGATGCACTGCAGACCGAGTACCTCGACACGCCCCGATCCTAATGTCCAGTGGATGTCCTTGCGCATAACTAGATATCTGGTGGTTTGAGTGGTGATGTCCTTGATTTGAGTATTAGTTCTTCTGGCAGTGGATAGGAACATAACGTTTCAATTTCTGTCTTGTATTGATAATCTGATATACATCCTCACTCCTGAAATGGAGTTGTTCAGTGAGAAGTAACAATTCAGAACATCAAATAGATTCTTTTATTTGCAATTCTCTATCAATTTCAGAAAACGTCGACTCCTCTGTGCTATCATACAATGCCAAACTTGGGGAGGAACTTTGGGATGCATCATCTCATCTATTCTTAGAGTCACAGCTTGCTTCCAAGAAAATCTTCACTTCTGTGTAGAATTGTATGTCATAACAAGTTGTACATATAAATGGATGCATCAACTATGAAGGTGATTGGGGTTATCTTGTAACCTGTTTACTTTGATGCTTATCTGAGTTTTGTGGAGCCAAAAATATTCACAGGGCGACACGTGGATTTTTGGACAAAAATGACAAAAATACCCTTGCAGTACAACGAGGTTCCTACGCGCAAGCAGCGGGCAACCCTCTTTCAACCAAGACAGAAGTGCCCAAAATAGGTAACAATTCAAAGTCCATCTCATCAAATCCTTTCTACAAGGTAATTCCCAAACACATTCCTTTTAAATTATGTTAATTGGCTAATTAATGGGTTTATTGCCTAATTAACCCATTAATTGTCAATTAAACCATCCATTATATCCAAATAACTACAAAATACATCCAATTCAACCCTAAAACACCACATGGCCGGCTATCCCCATTTCAAAACCTAATCCATCACTTTTTTCTACCTTTTTCACCATTTCTTCCTTTTTATTACCCAATAAATTCAAAAACCACCAAAACATTCATCTTATGTTTAATAGCCAAATAAATTGGCTAATTAAACCTAAATTAAACCTAAAAACCCTAGCCACCTCCTATCCCTATAAATATACTCCCATTCTCACCAAAAAGCTAATTCCAACACTTTGGCAAAAATCCCAAAATTCTCTAAACACTCTTTCTCTCTAAATTCTAACTTTGGCATCGGAGGTTCTTCGGCCAAAGCCCCCCCCATTCATCGTGGGCGCGTGAGGCTCTTGGCCTTAACCTAAGGTGTTAATTGTTTTGTAGGTGCAAAATCGTCCAAGATCGAGGAGGAAGAAATTTGCATCCACAAATTGGTGCTTTCATTGAGAGTTGAAATTCATACTCGTAGAAGACTCTCGCACAAAAAGGTTTTTTCTTTATTTTCTAGTCCATTTGAATATTTTTCATACGTTCTTATTATTAGAATTTTTTACTTGCAAAGGTTCTTTGATAAAACGTATAAGCAAAATATAATGGCTAGAAATTTAGAAAATTCCACAAGTGAAAATTCTAATGTTCAAGAAATGGGATTGCGGAGATCCGTGAGGCTAAATGCGACAATAAGGGGAGCGGCATCATCATCACAAGCTTCCACCATGGGAACCACCGTGGTGGCTACCTCGATAGCCACCCGCGGCGAGGTCCATGGTGCCTTCACCACGGCCACCATGGGAACCACCGCGGTGGCTACTTCGGTAGCCACTCGTGGCGAGGTCCATGGAGCCTTCACCACGGCCCGGAGATCCGTGAGGCAAAATGCGACAATAAGGGGAGCGGCATCATCACCACAAGCTTCTACCATGGGAACCACCGTGGTGGCTACCTCGGTAGCCACCCGCGGCGAGGTCCATGGTGCCTTCACCACGGCCACCATGGGAACCACCGCGGTGGCTACTTCGGTAGCCACTCGTGGCGAGGTCCATGGAGCCTTCACCACGGCCCGAGCCGTGCCATCCAAGGTTCACGGTACCAAGACCACGATCCAAGCCGTGCCATCCAAGTTTACGTGGACCCAAGCCCAAGCCTCGCATTCACATGCACCGCGCATTGAGCAGCCTGCTCCCGTCAAGCAACCCACTATCACGGCCCAACCTGCTCCTGCCGAGCAGCCTGCTCTCGTGACCCAGCCTGCTCCCGACGAGCAGCTCACTCCCGTGGCCCAGCCTGCTTTCGTCGAGCAGTCTACTCCGGTGGCCCAGCCTGCTCCTACCAAGCAGCCCACTCCTGTGGCCCAGCTTGCTCCTGCCAAGCAGCCTGCTCTCGTGACCCAGCCTGTTCCCGACGAGCAACCCACTCCCGTGGCCCAGCCTGCTTTCGTCGAGCAGCCCACTCCGGTGGCCCCGCCTGCTCCTGCCAAGCAGCCCACTCCCGTGGCCCAGCCTGCTCCTACCAAGCAGCCTGCTCTCGTGACCCAGCCTGCTCCCGACGAGTAACCCACTCCGTTGGTCCAGCCTGCTTCTTTCGAGCAGCCCACTCTCAAGGCCCAACCTGCTCCCGTGGCTTTCCAAGCAGCCCAAGTCGGCCCAAGACTATCTCAACCATCCGGACCTACCATCGAGCTGGGGGCATTCTCACCACATTTTTTTGTGGATTTGACATTTCCCAACTCAAATCTCGCGCCCGAAGTCTACCACCTTTCCACTGCCCAAAGAGGCGCATTCCTTCCAAGCTCTTCCAATCCAAATGGCGAACAACACTTGTCTCGACAAGTCATAGAGTTGACGAGCGCCCTTGCACAACAGACAACCTTGGTGAATCAACTTTTGCAACGCATCGGGATCCAACGTGCCCCGGACGAGGTATCCCGAAGTAAGACAAGGGCAGACGGACATTTCCAGCAACGTCCCGGCAAGCAGCCACTCGACCAGCCACGAGCCGAACGTTTGGGCAGTGTACATTCCCGTCTTAGAGCGCGAAGGAGCATGCACTTTCGACTAGGCCCACGGAGGAGCATACATTCACGGTTGGGGTCATACTCCGATAGTCAACATGAACAACCTTCCGGGCAAAGTGTCTATTCGCAGCTAAGCCCACAAGGAGCGTCCTCCACCTCACATCAGAGTAGGCAGCACGACGGACGGAGAGAAGCAGTCACTCAATCCAGCTCAAGTTCAACCAGCAGCCTGCGAAGAACTCGCTCGCCTGCTAGGAACGCACCACATGCACTGCATCTGCGGCATAGACGAGCCAAACACATGGAAGAGCAGCCTAGACCAGTAAGTCATGGCTGGGGGCAGCCGAGAGCTCCGCTACCCCAACAAAAGGCAAATTCAGGAAGAAGTAGAGAGACTCTTGACCAAGCGATTGCATGATTTCCAACGCAACGAGGTCACCGACGAGGCACTACGACGGAACATGACCAACATAAGCAGGTCACCCTTCACGGACGAGATCGAGCAGGCAGAGCCTCCACGAGAGTTCAGCATGCCACATTTCACATCTTTCAAAGGGGATGAAGACCCGGAGAGACACTTAAAGCGTTACCGAAGCGCAATGATCCTTTATCGAAACAACGATGATCTCATGTGCAAGATATTCGCCACCACTCTACAAGGCGAGGCGCAAGATTGGTTCTACACCCTGCCGCCACAATCCATCCGGAATTTCTACGAACTTTCTTTGGTTTTCACCAAAGAATATTCATCATATCGCTCGATCAAAAAGAAGTCTGATCATTTGTTCAACGTCAAGAAGAACCCAAAGGAGTCGCTTCGCGATTATGTGAGGAGGTTCAAAGTAGAGAAGGCAAAAATAGTCGGATGCAATGACTCGATAGCTAGAGCAGCCTTCCAAAAAGGACTTCCAGCAGACCATCCGCTATTCGAAAAATTGATCATGAAAGAAGATCTAACTCTGGCAGACTCTTTTGCTTTGGCAGAGAAGTATGCACTTTGGGATGAGGCTCGCCAATGCACATTCAAGGACTTGAAGAAGTCCCCGACATCACCTCCCTAGAAGCAGCGGAGGACTTATTCACATGTTTGACGGTATCTAAAGTAGCAATAAGCTCTACCATCATGCGAGAAGAGATGGGGGCCCGACTACCTGTATTCCACAGTTACCTGTATTCTACAGTTCAAAAGCTCTCCTCGATGTTATTAAAAATTCAAAAGCTAACTTTGGCGATAGTTGTTGCAACCCAGAAGCACAAGTTTTACTTTCAAACGCATGCAATCATCCTCATGACGTACTATTCTGCCCAATCCAGACGCGCGACGATAAAGGCGTAGACCCTGGCGGATGTAAAGTTTTTTGACGAACGCAACACTGGAAGGACACACTCGAAAGCAAGTTTTGTCCTCGTCACCCTAAAAGATTCTACATAGGAGCAACATGTACCGGCAATTGAGTACCATTTCTTGATGCGCATCACACGGCCCTAGCCGACCCTTGCTCAATGATTCAACTCTAGAGTGGCCCAATACCGGCAGTTGAGCATCTCCTGCTGCGTATGACATGGCCCCATCTCCACAGCTCCCTACTGCGCCTTCACGCCGAGCCTAGGTGACGCAACAGAGCGGCCCAACGATGCCTCAGAAGTAGCCGAGCACACTCTAGCTGCGCCTACTCCACCCGATGGAGACTTCTGGCATTTGCATGTCGACGGCGCAGAAAAGCCTTCATCACTGCCGGCAGAGAAGGCTCCAAAAAGATGGATCCCATCTGGGAAGGTCCGTACAAGATCAGCAGAGTATGGGGCAAGAGTAATTACACCCTCGCCACCATGAAGCGACAAAAAGATTGAAAAGCAATGGATGGCCTACAATCTGAAGAAGTACCATGTGTGACCTCCCGCTACATCAAAACCCGAAGACTCAATAAGCTTGACGGGTACCACCTCACAAGCTGAGGACTATCCAGTTGTTATGCAGTTCCTACCTTACAGCTAAAGTTCTTGTTCGTTTCACTCGTTTTTCAATGAGGAATTTAGAAGTAATCACAACTTGGCTTGACTGCATGCTTACAACAACTAATCACTCCTGCACTTCAAAAGAAGACTGCGCCCTTCTTAGGGACTCATCGCAGGAATTGCACCCCCCGAGGGACCAACCATGCTCTCCAGTGCGAGAGGGTAAACCAATTCTCCGACACCCATATGGGTCAGCTCTCCAAGACGGGAGGATAAACTTTACACTCCGAATATCCAGATATGGATGAGCCTGGCTGCCCTAGTATAACTAGATGCACGATGGCTTGCGCCGGGATTCCTAAAAGTAGCCGCAATGGTCTTTTTCAAGGCTTAGCTAACTGAAGGATTTTGGGTCTCTTGGCTTAATCCGTGGGGAACCGGGCCCTAGAGACGGAGAGGGCACATTACGCAGTACATCAGATGGACGGCTGCCCTGGAATCCTAAAGCTGCTACCGAGTGCACTAAGGTAGCCTACGGATTCCGGAAGACTGCCTACGGCTTGCCCTTCGAGCAGTGAAGCCGCACTAGACTTATACAACCGCACATTCTTGTGAAAGGTTAAACAAGCTAGCGCGCATATACGAAGTTTTATCCACTGCCGACATGCTACGTAGTCGATAAGCTTCACCTCTGCTAAGCGCAGAACAACCTACACCAAGTCCTAAAGTGTTGTGATACTTGCTACGCAACCTACGGAATTGAAGAAAGTCAAGGTTAACAGCCTAGTGGTTACGCGGACTTGTCTGCTTCTGTAAGTAAGGCATCCGGCTGCCAACCCTATGGCTAACAACTTTGCAAAGTTCTACACCAACACCTACGGCTGCATAGGCTACGCGAGTTTGTCTGCTTATAAAAAAGTAGCATGCCTGCCACTGGTCTATCAAGTCTAAAGGTTAGGGCATGAACAAAAGAAGTGAAGATGAAGAAAAACAAAGGAAAACATGTTTATAAACAACTAGCAAAGGCCGAAGGAGTTCAAGCAAAACAAAAGCTACAAGGAAAAACAAAGAAAATCCTAAAGGCTACCTAAAATACTACACTACAGCAGCTTGGACATCCCACGACTACTCGGTCGCCACACCTTCAACAGCCGTAACGCTCTTAGCAGCGGCATCATCCGACGCTTCACCCCTGGCTGCCCCAGTCTGGGCACTAACTTCTCCAACTACTTCACCAATGGAAGCCTTAAAAGTAAAAGCAAGCAAGTCTTCCGGAGAAATAGAGAAGGTTTTAAAACCTCAAGCCCATCCTTCTCACCCTTCAGTTGCTCATTCTTCTTAAGCAGACTAACACGGACGCGCTGCAACTCATCCACTCTCTTCTTAGCATAAGTAGCGAAACGAAGCTCAGAAATTGCAAGCTTAAGATCTTGAATCTGAGGCGAATCAATCTCAGCAGCAAAGGGAGCAGGCTTTGGCGCCACTTTAGCAGCAGAGTCCACCTTACCACTCTTCATAATAGCAAGTCTCTACAAAGATGAACCGGACTTGGCTCCCAAAGAACGTCCTGGTACAGACTTCGGCACTGGGGGCATGATAAAACCTTTACGCTGAGTAATCTTATCCACAATTGTACTAGCCATTCTCAACATGGAAGACGCCACATGCTCAGATCTAGCAGCCTTACATTTCTTCCCATTGGAAGAAGTCATGTCAATCACATACCTCTTGGTAACAAGCGGACCCTCATGAGCAGCGAAAAAAGTCTTTGGTTTTTTCTCAGCCGGCATCTCTTGAGCAAGCAGAGAAGATCCATTTTCCCACCTTCACTTGCAGCAGGATCCACAACAGTGATTGGACGAGCCAGTGCATCCGCTTTGATCCTATTCCCCTCATCTTTTGGGAACAGCCCACGTTTCTCCTGACGAAAAGAGTTAAAGTAGCCAACGTCATTCGTGGTACCTAGCAGGGAAGTTCAACCCAACATTCCAACAGTTCATGAGGTTCGCAACCTCTTCATTTCTCTCAATCACCAGCCTAGCTCGAGTCATGTCCAAAAGCCTAAAAAGACATGAGCCATGTGACTTGCCTAACACTGCGCCCCAGTGCCACAATCCGAGTTCCCAGCCACACAAGCTGCCCTTGGTTCTAGCCAAGTCGAGCAGCTTAAAGCAGTGGTCCCTGCCACAATACCTCATCGGCCCATGCCGAGTCGACTCCTGGCCCATGCCAGCCGACGTGCCGCACCACCCCGACGGCTGCCCCGCGGTAGCACTATCCATAAAGAAGACGAAGAAATCAACGAAAGACGGTCATTTGCACGGGCAAGATGTAGAAGATTGCTAGAAGAGGGGGAACAAATATCCTCTAAGCTATCTCTCTCTTGTAGGGTAGAATAAATCGCTCTCCAAAGTTGATTTAATAACCCACTTAAGGTGGATTTAAATAGGCTTTGAGAGAAATTTATTTCCCTTTCCTAGAAGGATCTAATTTCCTATTAAAGAGAGAATCTACATCAAAATAGGAAGCAGTCCTAAGTTTCCTAAAGCAAGAAGATCTCTACACCTGCTGCCCTTTTCTGCGAGCAGCCCAACAGGTGTGGGGGCATTTGTGGAGCCAAAAATATTCACAGGGCGACACGTGGATTTTTGGACAAAAATGACAAAAATACCCTTGCAGTACAACGAGGTTCCTACGCGCAAGCAGCGGGCAACCCTCTTTCAACCAAGATAGAAGTGCCCAAAATAGGTAACAATTCAAAGTCCATCTCATCAAATCCTTTCTACAAGGTAATTCCCAAACACATTCCTTTTAAATTATGTTAATTGACTAATTAATGGGTTTATTGCCTAATTAACCCATTAATTGTCAATTAAATCATCCATTATATCCAAATAACTACAAAATACATCCAATTCAACCCTAAAACACCACATGGCCGGCTATCCCCATTTCAAAACCTAATCCATCACTTTTTTCTACCTTTTTCACCATTTCTTCCTTTTTATTACCCAATAAATTCAAAAACCACCAAAACATTCATCTTATGTTTAATAGCCAAATAAATTGGCTAATTAAACCTAAATTAAACCTAAAAACCCTAGCCACCTCCTATCCCTATAAATATACTCCCATTCTCACCAAAAAGCTAATTCCAACACTTTGGCAAAAATCCCAAAATTCTCTAAACACTCTTTCTCTCTAAATTCTAACTTTGGCATCGGAGGTTCTTCGGCCAAAACCCCCCCCCATTCATCGTGGGCGCGTGAGGCTCTTGGCCTTAACCTAAGGTGTTAATTGTTTTGTAGGTGCAAAATCGTCCAAGATCGAGGAGGAAGAAATTTGCATCCACAAGTTCTTCTGGGTGATAGTCACTAGTTGGGCAGCCGACTAAATTAGTGAGATCGAGGGCATAGGATTTTTTTCCCATAAATCTAAAACAGAGACTTTATTCTATGGAGGTTAGCTTAGGGTCCATCGATAACTATTTTGCATTTTTGGTTTTTGGCTTTTATTTTCTTGCTAGAAATAGATGTTTACAACAAACAGGAGGGATGAATAAGGATAAAGGATATCGGAAAGGTGATGGGTAAGACGCGGAACAAATGCACATGGAATCGTACACAACATGAAAACCAAAAACTAAACAATTTTAACCAGGTTGTCTTTTTCTTGTCTGGGTTAACATTTTATGTCATCCCATTGTGCATTCTTCCTCCCACCACACGGTTCAAAGCAATTTTTCTTTTTTAATAATGAAGGATTGGATTTCTCCAAATAATAATAATAATAATAATAATAATAATAATAATAAAGGATTGGACGATCCTTTCGAGTAGAACAATGTAGGAAGCGGATACAAAATATATTAATAAAGAGATAACATCATGTATAAATCATATAATGTGGATTACATTGTCACAACTACATACGAGAAGCGGATCAACAAAAACACCAGATCGTATCCATTAAGCCACACACTGACAGAGTATGATATACGCCGGTGCGGTGATCAATCGCGAATGCAGATGCAATTTGCAGCATGAAACAGGGTGGATATCAAAAATCCCAATGAGGTATTATTACACAACTTAATGACAAAACTTGCAACGAAAGCACCGCTTTTAAGGGATTTAAGAAATGGAAGAGTTGACGAAACAGCTCATTCAGAAATCAGCAAAAACAGCAAAAACATCACCGTGGATGTAGTCATTATCTACCAAACTGACCAAAAAGTAGCTGCTCTGCACCTGCAAAAGTTGAGAACAAGATCGTGTCAATATTACCAACTCAATTTCCATCAAAAGATCGAGTGGAAAGGTGTCTTGGGGGTTGGGGTTGTGGGGTACATTTCAACAATCAAATCATAAATATGTTAACAGGCAAGAAGAGACATTAATGAAAAACACAAACCTCTTCGAGCAATTTCCTAGATGAGTCACCCTCAGAGTATAAGCGGGCCCATCCTCTTGACCAGATTTCAAATGCCTCGTCCTTCCAAACTATAAAACTCGTAGGATCCACGACAGTTGGTTGGATTATCTCCCTTGCTGGAAAGACGCCCCATGTTACTGCATTCACATCAGTCTGGCCAATATTAGATATCCAGCTCCCGTCTTTGTTCACGGCCATGTAAGTTAGAGATGGAAGAGCCTTGCATTTTTCAACAAGAGCATCCAACTTCTCCTTCGAACAGAAAAACTCTAGATAGGCTTTCTGATAAACATATCCTCCAGGGCCACCCCACCCTGAGAAACAAGGTAGAAATGTTAGAGTCTAGATAAATATGCAATTTTCAAGATCTCATACGAGGATAATCATCAAATATAAATATTAGTTTCAAGGAAAAGAAGAGAAACAAAAAATAATAAATCTCTTAGTTGTGCTGTAGTTTTGAAAAAGTAATTCAATCCGATCTTCATGATTGAAAAATAAAATAATGTGTCATATTATCAAGTTCAAGCTAGTTTTCCGCTGAACCTAGACTTGCGATCCTGTAATTATCAAGTGATTTCAGTGATCCTGATAAAAACTCTTGATGATAAAAATCAAGTTAATTAAGATAAAGCCTCACTTGCAAAAAATGAGATACAAATTGAATCTTCGAATGGTTATCATAATCGCAAACAGACAAACATACTTGTCCTTATTGCTTACCAACAGACGGCGAGTCAGATCTTTCCCCATTTACCGCTGGTTGGCTGTTGATGGTAAGGAAACCTTTAGTGTTAATTTTTCCTAGCAACTCGTTTATGATCCTCGTCTCTGGCTGAAGCCCATCTAGTTCAGACCAAGGGCTGCTTCTCAATTTTCCAAGGCATAACTTCTTAAATTTCTGATATGATTGCAATTCCAGTACGTCAGTTCATAGGTAGTTTGCTGACAAAGCTAAGAAAAAACAGAGTGAGATGGAAACTTCACCTCGTAGATATCTTCAATGCTCTTCAATGGGACAACCCATTCCTCAACAAGTTTCTTGTCACGTGCACGTGGCCGCATGAACTGTTGAAAAATTATGACTTAAAGTCATGCATACCCAACTCTAGTGCAAAGGCAAAATATAAAGTAAGAAAGAACATGTGGTTGTGAAAAACTTTAATCACATGAAATAAACTGGATTAGGAATAAAAGTAAAATTTTCTCTGAGAGAACACCATTGGAATGCTCAAGTATTTAACAATGTTGACTAATCCACCCAAATCCATCCCGAAATTATAGGCCCCAAGACCAAATTTGTGTGTTTACTGTACCTGATAATCAGTCAGTGCTCCATATGAAGGGTTACCGGAATCACCCCACCGCCCATGTGGGTACATGTCCCAGCCTACGGTTCTTGATATGTAGCTCTTGGGACGATTAGCCCTACCATCAATTGCCAGGACGATTAGATATTTTCTTTGGGGGGTGTGTGTATTTGGGGGAGCAGTTGGGTTGCATACCAGAAAATTGGACGAACATCTTCTTTAACACGGAAAACATTTGCAGGGCGTCTCCAAGGTAAGGGCCTTGATATTTTGGACTCTTCAATCAGACCAAGATTCTGCCAAAGTAGTTAGTACAATTGTAAGGGGGACATATTTGGTGGTAAGTTTTAATCAAGCAACTCATATTATTCTGATGTACATCTGAAATCAAGTCAGAAGAATAAGAAAGATATAAAGAGAAAACCGTTAATATAGCCAATGCAGATTTCTCCATGTTGAGAGTATAAAGATGCAATGTCCTAATCCCATGAGCCAAAATCTTCTTGCACATCTCGGTTCCAAGGTGAATTCCGTATAATCTCACAGCTTCTTCATTGTCTTTGATAGGCTCCAAGGCAGCAGTAACCTCAGCTGGTATCTACAGTGTGCCATTTTCTTGTTTGTAAAGTGGGGTGATGAGGAAGAAAAGTGAAGAGCAAAAAGGCGACTAATAATACCTTTGTTTTGCAGAAGCCAGTCATGCGTATGAAACCCTTGTAGTTATTAATGGGCATAATTCCAGGAACAATGGGACAAGTAATTCCAATTTGGCGACAGTCATTCACGAATTTGAGGAAAACATCAGTGTCGTAGAATAACTGAGTAACAATGAAATCGGCGCCAGCATCAACCTTTCTCTTCAAATAAAATAGATCACTCTGATATGCTTCTGGAGAGGCGAGGCCATCAGCTGCAATGGCGTCTGGGTGAGCCTCTGGATAACCAGCAACAGTGACGCCAAAGTAGTCACCATATTTGGCTCTGATATGGGTGACCTGCAATTGCAATGGGTGATTTACTGATTTTGGAATTTACAGTGAATTTGCAATGTGCAATTCGCAAGCAATAGATGAATGAATGTGTCAGACATATCTGGGGAATTATGGCATCATCATCATCGTCATCGAGAATTTCAGTAAGATTAAGAAGAAGAGATGATCAACTAATAAAGAAGGTACGAACCAGGTCCAGGGCACAGGCAAAGCCTCCTTGGATCTGAACAAACTTGTCCTGGCCATGGGGCGGGTCGCCCCGGAGAGCAAGAACGTTCTGGAGGCCGTTGAACTTGATGGTTTGGAGGGCGTGGTCGATCTTGTCGACGGGCATGTTGGTGCAGGTGAGGTGCATCATGGTCTCCACGCAGATGAGGTTCTGCATCTTGTTGGCAATGTCCAGCGTCAGATCCGCCGTGGAGCCACCGGCACCCCAGGTTATGTCGCAGAAGGCCGGGCCGTGGGCCACCATCCGATCCAACCTCTCCAACAGGTTCTCCACGCCATCCTCCGTCTTTGGCGGGAAGAACTCGAAGGAGAAGACCACCTTCTTCTCATCCACCAATGACTCCTGGATCTTCTCTATCACCTTCATCCTTCCTTCTCTTGCTTGCGTCTTGTCTTGTCGATGAGAAGATTACTCAGACCTGTAATCTATGATAGAATAGAGTAGAGACCCACCACCTCCCACTGGCAAGTCTCTGAGTCCGCGAGTCTGGAGAGAAAGTGAGGGAGTCACCGACACACGGCAGAAGTGTTGTAGGGGTATTTATAATTTATAGCCAAAATTTAGCACACAAATTCATCAATGTCAGTTTTTATAAAACAATTCAAATATAGCCAAAAGTTCACTTGAATAGACCCAACTACCCTCAAAATTAAAACTTAATTACACCTAAAACCAAAACCTAATTAAGCATCGTTATTCCCCAGTAACATTGCTGCCATATTGGGATCCAGAGGCAACAACATCAATTTTCTTAGACTTTGGATTTGAATCGTCATATATATGATTCTCCTCGTCACCATAAAATCAATCTAAAATATTCTCATCTTCCAATGCACTTGTCTGGAGTGATTTGCTGCAAAGACCTTCCCCTGCCTCCCTCTTTTTCTTTTTGCCTTTTACAGATCCATATTAAAATTGATTCACCGGTTGTGCATATTATGCTCAATTTCCCTTAATTAAATGCCTAATTTGGGTAACCCTCTACTTAAAAGAGATCATATGCAGAATGCATAAGAACATGCAATCGCAGTTTCATAAAAAAAAATTACCTGCCGAATACAATTTTAAAAATATCCAGAAGTTAATAGTTCTAACAAAATTTTCTAAGAAATATCAATTAATTATCACACAAGAATATTCAAAAATTGTAGTTATGTGAAATTTTTATCATGATCTTCGTTGTAGGCTTGTAAATTAAGAAATGAAATTTGATAATTTGATTGACTTAATTTCCATTAGAATAAATACCTCTTTATTAAATGTTTAATTTCATCAGGCTCCTCTTTCTATCTTTTTGGATTCGAATTGAGATATGAAAATAATTAAACCCTAAAATGAAAAAGAACACAAAGAGAATCTCTTTGGCGTTTGTTTTCCATTTTGAGGGTAATTTGGTATATTGATGTGAGGTTTTGGCTATAAATGATAGTTTTTATAAAAACTGACAATTTTGAATTTAAGACATAAATTTTGGATATAAACGATAATTTCTCGTGTTGTAGTATGTATCATGTATGTAACTAGATTCTAAAATTTCTTTCAGATTTTAGATCCCGATTTGCAAATCAAGGGACGGACCATTTGCCCAAAAGGAGTAACTACTAATAATGTGTGGCAATTGCAATTGCCTCCAAATGGCGATGGCATTAGGGATGGGCAAGGGTCGTGCCGGGTCCAAATTAGATTTATTACCTAATTAACCACAATTTACACCAAAAAAAAATACCTAAATGGTCGGTCCCTATTCTCCTAATAGGGCCGGCCATATCCCTATATATAGCTCACCGTTCTCTCCCAAAAAGGACTTCCAACTCTTGCTAAAATTCTCTAGAATTCTCAAACACTTTTTCTCTCTAAATTCTAACTTTGGCATCGGAGGTTCTTCGGCCAAAGCCCCCCCCAATTCATCGTGGGCGCGTGAGGCTCATGGCCTTAACCTAAGGTGTTAATTGTTTTGTAGGTGCAATTTTATCCAAGATCAAGGAGGAAGAAAATTGCATCCACAAATTGGTGTTTTCATTGAGAGAAGAAATCTACACTCGTAGAAGACTCTCGCATAAAAAAGGTTTTTCTCTATTTTCTAGTCTACTTGTATTTTTTCGTACGTTCTTATTATTAGAATTTTTTATTTGCAAAGATTCTTTGATAAAATGTAAAAGAAGAATACAATGGCTAGAAATTTAGAAAATTCCAATAACCAAGGAATGGGACCACGGCGATCCACGAGGCTAAATGCGACAATAAGTGGAACGGCACCACCACCACGAGTTTCCACCACGGGAACCACCGCGGTGGCTACCTCGGTAGCCACCCGTGGCGAGATCCATGGTGCCTTCACCACGGCCCGAGCAGTGCCATCCAAGGCTCACATCACCAAGGCCACGGCCAAAGCCATGTCACTCCAAGCCCAACGCGTTGCCAAGCCTCGCCCAAGCCTCGCACCCATGTGCATCACACTTCGAGCAGCCTACTCTCGTGGCCCAGCCTGCTCCCGCTGGGCAGCCCATTCTCATGGCCCAGCTTACTCTAACTGAGCAGCTCACTCTCGTGGCCCAGCCTGCTTCCGCCGAGCAGTTCACTCTCGTGACACAGCCTGCTCCCGTGGCCCAGCCTGCTCCAGCCGAGTAGCCCACTCACATGGCCCAACCTGTTTCCACGGCCCAGTCTGCTCTCGTGGCCTTCCAAGTAGCCCAAATCGATCCAAGATTAGTTTAATTATCCCGGCTCTAAATTGCCAGACTAACGATCGAACCAAGAGCATTTTCACCATATTGTTATGTAGATTTGGCATTTCCCAACTCAAATCTCGGGCCCGGAGTCTACCACACTTCCACTACTCAAGAAGACGCATTCATTCCAAGTTATTCCAACCCAAATGGAGAACAACACTTGTCTCGACAAGTCATAGAGTTGACGAGCGCCCTCGCACAACAGACGACCTTGGTGAACCAGCTCTTGCAGAGCACCGAGATGCAACGTGCCCCAGATGAGGTGTCCCGAAGTAGGACAAGGGCAGACAAAGAACCTCTCCAGCAGCGTCCCGGTAAACAGTCACTCGACCAGCCACGAACTGAGCGTTCAGGTAGTGTACACTCCCGATTAGGCCCCCGAGATAGCGTATACTCCCATCTTAGAGCGCGGATGAGTGTGCACTCTCGACTAGGCCTACAGACGAGCATACATTCACAGTTGGGGTCACACTCCGATAGTCAACATGAGCAACCTTCCAGGCGAAGTGTTCATTCGCGGCTAAGCCCGTAAGGACCATCATCCACCTCACATTGGAGTAGGCAGCAGGACGGACAGAGAGAAGCAGTCATTTAATCCGGCTCAAGTTCAACCAGCAGCCTGCGAAGAACTCGCTTGCTTGCTAGGAACGCGCTACACGCATCGCATCAGCGGCATAGACGAGCTAAACACATAGAAGAGCAGCTTAGACTAGCAAGTCACGGTTGGAGGTAGCCGAAAGCTCCACTACCTCAACAAAGGTAAATTCAGGAAAAAGTATAAAGACTTTTGACCAAGCGATTGTGCAATTTCCAACGCAACGAGGTCACCAACGAGGCACTACGACGGAACATGACCAACATAAGCAGGTCACCCTTCACGGATGAGATCGAGCAGGCACAGCCTCCACGGGAGTTCAGCATGCCACATTTCACATCTTTCAAAGGGGGATGAAGACCCGGAGAGACACTTAAAGCACTACCGAAGCGCAATAATCCTCTATCGAAACAACGATGATCTCATGTGCAAGATATTCGCCACCACTCTACAAGGTGAGGCGCAAGATTGGTTCTATACCCTGCTGCCACAATCCATCTGGAATTTCAATGAACTTTCTTTGGTTTTCACCAAAGAATATTCATCATATCGCTCGATCAAAAAGAAGTCCGACCATTTGTTCGACGTCAAGAAGAACCCAAAAGAGTCGCTTCGCGACTATGTGAGAAGGTTTAAAGCAGAAAAGGCAAGGATAGTCGGATGCAACGACTCGATAGCTAGAGCAGCATTCTAAAAAGGACTTCCAGCATACCACCCGCTATTCGGAAAATTGATCATGAAAGAAGATCTAACTCTGACAGACTCTTTCGCTCTGGCAGAGAAGCAAGCACTTTGGGACGAAGCTCGCCAATGCACATTCAAGGACTTGAAGAAATACCCGACATCACCTCTCTACTATCCAAACCGGAAGCAGCGAATGACTTATTCGCATGTTTGATGATATCTAAAGCAGCAATAAGCTCTACCATTATACGAGAAGAGCTGGGGGCCCGACTACCTGTATTCTACAGTTCAAAAGCTCTCATCGATGCTATTAAAAATTCAAAAGCTAACTTTGACGATAGTTGTTGTAACCTAGAAGCTCAAGTTTTACTTTCAAACGCATGCAGTCATCCTCATGACGCACTATTTCGCCTAATCCAGACACGTGACGATAAAGACGTAAGACCCTGGCGAATGCAAAGTTTTCTGACGAACGCAACAACTCGGCCCAACAGACGCGCCAAGGGCAGACGAACACTGGAAAGACACACTCGAAAGCAAGTTTTGTCCTTGTCGCCTTAAAGATTCTGCATAGAGCAACATGTACCGGCAGTTCAGCACCACTTCCTACTACGTATCACACGGTCCTAGCTGACCCTTACTCCATAATTCAACTTTAAAGTGGTCCAATACCAGCAGTTGAGCATCTCATGTTGCGTGTAACATGACCCCAGCTCCACGGCTCCTTACCATGCATTCATGACGCAACAAAGCTGCCCAACGACACCCCGAAGGTAGCTAAGCGCGCCCTAGCTGCACTTGCTCCACCCGATAGAGACTTCTAGCATTTGCATGTCCACGGCGCATCCAACTACAAAGGTTCAAGAGTAGGCGTAGTCCTTGTCATCTAGACAGTTAGATGCCTAGGTTTCAAAGTATCCAACAACGAAGCAGAATACGAGACCCTACTAGCAGGCTTCCAAATGGCAAAAAACTTAGCAGTGAAAAAGCTCGCAATTCATTCTGATTCCTAGCCAATCGCTAGCAAAACTGCTTGAAGTGTTTCAGACTTACACCTTCACTCAAGTTCCACAGGCAGACAACGCTCACGTGGACGCACTAGCCAGCCTAGGCTCCACCCTTGACCACCAACTCAAAGGTTTTATTCCGGTGGAGTATCTAGACGAGCCGACCACAGAGGCGAAGCCAGCAGCCGAGGTGTCACAGGTTAGTACAACTCCAAACTGACAAGATTTCATCGTAGACTACCTGGTCAATGGCATATTCCCCATGAAAAGATTGGAGTCTAGGAAGCTCCAAATCAAGGCAACACGCTACTACATGTGGAACGGCATTCTCATCCGAAAATCCTACACCGGACCACATATCTGCTGCCTAACGCTTCCCGATGACTTAAAGGTTCTAAGCTCAATCCACGAAGGCGTTTGTGGAAATCACTCCGGAGGTCGACCCTTAGCACATAAGGCTCTTAACGCAGGCTACTACTAGCCTAACATGCACCAAGACGCTAAGGAGTTAGTACAAAAGTACGACCGTTGCCAACGTTACAAGCTGGTACCAGCACGGCTTGCCAGCGAGCTACACCCGTAGATGAGTCCTTAGCCGTTCATGTAGTAGGCAATCAACCTGGTAAAAACTATGTCACGTGCTACTGAGGACAGAGGCATGATGGTCGTGGCAACCGACTACTTCACCAAATGGGTAGAAGCAGAGCCCAAGATGACCACGACTCAGACGAACATATAGCACTTCATATGGAGGAACATCAATTGCCGATTTGACATCCCTTAGTCTATTATCACCTACAACGGCTCGCAATTCGTGGGCCAAGATGTGGCAAAGTTCTTCCCAAAGTATAGCATCAAGCAGCACATGTCCATACCAAGATAACCTCAAGGCAGTGGCGGGCCGAAGCATCCAACATGATGATCCTCGACTACCTCAAGAAATCCTTACCAACAAGAAGGGAAAATGGCCAGATGAACTCCCCGGATGTCTATGGGCATATCGCACCACCAAAAGACGAGCAACCGGTGAAACTTATTTCCCTTTGGCATTTGGCTCAGAAGCAATCATTCATCCTAATGTCATCAAGCCAAGTATCATCGCACTAGTACTAAGCATTGAGCAGAACAGTAAGAAGATGACCACAAACTTAGATCTGGTAGAGGACAAGCGCGAGCAGACCATCACCTGCATCGCAGCCTACCAGCAACAACTCATTTCTAACTACAACAAAAGGGCTAAGATCCGACAGTTCCAGCCTGAAGATCTAATCCTAAGAAAAACCTTCATCACTGCCCGCAGAGAAGGCTCCAAAAAGATGGATCCTATCTGGGAAGGTCCTTACAAGATCAGCAGAGTAGGCGGCAAGAGTAATTACACCATCGCCACCATGAAACGATAAAAAGATAAAAAACCAGTAGAGCGTCTACAATCTGAATAAGTACCATGTGTGACCTCCCGCTACATCAAAGCCCGAAGACTCAAGAAGCTCAACATGCACCACCTCACAAGTCGATGACTATCCAGTTGTTATGCAGTTCATACCTTACAACTAAGTTCTCGTTCGTTTCACTCGTTTTTCAATGAGGAATTCAGAAGTAATCACAACTTGGCTTGGCTGTATGCTTACAACAATTGATCACTCATGCACTTCAAAAGAAGACTGCGCCCTTCTTAGGGACTCATCGCAGGAATTATACCCCCCGGGATTGACCAACTATGCTCTCCAGTGCGAGAGGGTAAACTAATTGCTCTCCAGTGCGATAGGGTAAACCAATTCCCGGACACCCACATGGGTCAGCTCTCCAAGACGGGAGGATAAACTTTACACTCCGAATATCCAGACATGGATGAGCCTGGCTGCCCTAGTATAACTAGATGCACGATGGCTTGCGTCGGGATTCCTAGAAGTAGCCACAATGGTCTTTTTCAAAGCTTAGTTAGCTGAAGGATTTTGGGTCTCTGGCCTAATCCGTGGAGAACCGGGCCCTAGAGACGAAGGGGCACATTACGCAGTATGCCCTACAGACGGCTGCCCTGGAACCCTAAAGCTGCTACCGAGTGCACTAAGGTAGCTTAGGGTTTCCGGAAGACTGCCTACGGCTTGCCCTTCGAGCAGTAAAGCCACGCTAGACTTATACAACCGCACATTCTTGTGAAAGGTTAAACAAGCTAGCATGCATATACGAAGTTTTATCCACTGCCAACATGCTACGTAGTCGATAAGCTTTACCTCTGCCAAGCGCGGAACAACCTACACCAAGTCCTAAAGTGTTGTGATACTTGCTACGCAACCTATGGAATTGGAGAAAGCCAAGGTTAACAGCCTCGTGGTTACGCGGACTTGTCTACTTCTGTAAGTAAGGCATCTGGTTGCCAACCCTATAGCTAACAACTTTGCAAAGTTCTACACCAACACCTACGGCTGCATAGGCTACACGAGCTTTTCTACTTCTAAAAAAGTATCATGCCTACCACTGGTCTATCAAGTCTAAAGATTAGGGCATGAACAAAAGAAGCGAAGATGAAGAAAAGCGAAGGAAGCATGTTTATAAACAATTAGCAAAGGCCGAAGAAATTCAAGCAAAACAAGAGCTACAAGGAAAAACAAATAAAATTCTAAAGGCTACCTAGAAGATTACAACAACTTATACATCCCACGACTACTTGGTCGCCACACCTTCAGCAGCCGCGACGCTCTTAGCAGCGGCATCATCCGGTGCTTCTCCCCTGGCTGCCTCAGCCTGGGCACTAACTTCTCCAACTACTTCACCAATGGAAGCCTCAAAAGTAAAAGCAAGCAAGTCTTCCGGAGAAATAGATAAGGTCTTGAAACCTCAAGCCCATCCTTCTCACCCTTCAGCTGCTCATTCTTCTCAAGCAGACCAACACGGACGCGCTACAACACATCCACTTCCTTCTTCAAACTTTCGTTGATCTTCAATACACCTTGAAGTTCTAACACTTGGGGTTCAAGCCTATTGACGATTCTCTTAAAGTGGATCACTTGATTATAAGCAGTAATCAACTCTTCATCATTTGCATAAGCAACGAAACGAAGCTCAGAAACTGCAAACTCAAGATCTTGAATCTGAGGTATGTAACATCCAATCTCATTCTCTGCACTTTCATACTTAACTTGGATCGCGTCAAGCCTAGTCTTCAAGTCAACGATCTCGTGGCGAGCGGTCTCAAGCTGTAGAGAAGTGGGGGTAGAAATATTAGACCCATTCAAAGCAACAAGCTCAGAATCCAACCTCTTGATCTCTTCGGCTAAAGAATAAGTTTCAGCTGCCATAGTTTTCACTACCTCATTGGCAGCCTTGCTATATATGCATCATAGCAAGCAGAGCAATCCTTCTATATTGGGTCATATGTTTCGCAAAGGAACTTGGGCAAACAACCTTTCTACCGCCATCAACAAAATTGGCACAAGCGTCCATGTCTTCAAGCAAATCTAGTTTCAAAAGCACACAGATCTCAGCAGCCTCCCCAGAAGCAGGCTTAATGGATTTTTCATAGCTGCCCACGCGAGCAGTCTCTTCCTTCCTAGCAGGCGAATCAGTCTCAGCAGCAAAGGGAGTGAGCCTTAGCACCATTTTAGCAGCAGAGTCCACCTTATCGCTATTCATAGTAGCAAGCCTCTCCAAAGGTGAACCAGACTTAGCTCCCAACAGACATCTTGGTATAGACTTCGGCATTTGGGGCATGACAGAACCTTTACGCTGAGCAATCCTATCAGCAATCGTACTAGCCATTCTCGACATGGCAGGCGCCACAGGCTAAGATCTAGCAGCCTCAGTTTTTCTTCCCATTGGAAGAAGTTATGTCAATCACATGCATCTCGGCAGCAGGCAGGCCCTCATGAGCAGTGGATGAAGTCTTTAGTTTTTCTCAACCGACATCTCTTGAGCAGGCGTGGAAGATCTCTTCTTTCCACCTTTATTCATAGTAGGCTCCACGACAGTGATCAGACGAGCTAATGCATCCGCCTTGATCCTTTTTACCTCATCTTTCCGGAGCAGTCCACATTTCTCCCGGTGAAGATAACTAAGCAACCAACGTCATTCATGGTACTCAGCAAGGGAGCTCAACCTAGCATTCCAGCAAGCAAGAGGCCTGCATGCCTAGCATTCCAGCCGCTCATGAGGCCCGCGACCTTTTTCTTTCTTTCAATCATCGGCCTAGCTCGTGTCATGACCAAGAGCCCAAAAGACATGAGTCATGCAGCCCGTCTAGCACTACATCCCAGCACTTCAATCTGCGGCCCTAGCCGCACAAGCTGTCTATGGCTCTAGCTAAGTTGAGCAGCCTAAAGCAATGGTCCCTGCCACAACACATCCTTAGCCTATGCCGAGCCAACTCCTAGCCCCTACCAACCGACGTGCCGCACCACCCCGACGGCTGCCCCGCGATAGCACTATCCAAGAAGAAAACAAGAAAAATTAAATTTTTTACATCGGCGCGGCATAGAGAAGATGAAGAAATCAACGAAATACGGTCTTTTGCACGGGCAAGATGTAGAAGATTGCTAGATGAGGGGGAACAAATATCCTCTAAGCTATCTATCTCTTGTAGGGTAGAATAAATCGTTCTCCAAAGTTGATTTAATAACCCACTTAAGGTGGACTTAAATAGGCTTTGAGAGAAATTTATTTCCTTTTCCTAGAATGATCTAATTACCTATTAAAGATGGGATCTACATCAAAATAGGAAGCAGTCATACGTTCCCTAAAGCAAGAAGATATCTACATCTGTTGCCCTTTCTTACAAGCAGCTCAACAAGTGTGGGGGCATTTGTGGAGACAAAAATAATCACAAGGCGACACGTGGATTTTTAGACAGAAGAGGACAAAAATACCCTTAAGGCATAACAGGATTCCTACGCGCGAGCAGCGGGTAATCATCCCTCAACCAAGTCAAAAGTGCCCAAAATAGGTAACAATTCAAAACCTATCTTATCAAATCCCTTCTACAAGGTAACTCCCAAAACCTATTTCATTCCATATATTTTTTTACCTCATTTTCCCTCTTTTAGCTAATTATCTTAATCATTCCATAACTCCCCAAATAATTTCTTTCAAAATATGTTAATTAGTCAATTAATAAATTTATTACCTGATTAATCTATTAATGGCTAATTAACCACAATTTACACCAAAAAAAAAATACCTAAACGGCCAGTCCCTATTCTCCTAATAGGGCCGGCCATATCCCTATATATAGCTCACCATTCTCTCCCAAAAAGGACTTCAAACTCTTGCTAAAATTCTCTAGAATTCTCAAACATTTTTTCTCTCTAAATTCTAACTTTGGCATCGAAGGTTCTTCGGCCAAAGCCCCACCCTATTCATCGTGGGTGCGTGAGGCTCTTGGCCTTAACCTAAGGTGTTAATTGTTTTGTAGGTGCAATTTTGTCCAAGATCAAAGAGGAAGAAATTTGCATCCACAGTCTGCATCAGTATAACCTTCAACACTAAAGTGATTATTCCTTTTAAACAAAATTCCTTTGCCTGGACTTCCCTTCAAATATCACAATATTCTCATCACGGCATTCATATGTTGTTCTCCAAGATCATGCATGTATTGACTCACTACACTCAAGGCATAAGCAAGGTCCAGTCCTGTGTGTGCCAAATACATCAAACGGCCTACTAACCTTTGGTATCTTCCTTTGTCAACTGGTACTTGATTAGGATCAAAATTAAGCTTCAATCCTTCTTCTAATGGTGTAGCTACTGGCTGACAAGCTGACATGTCAGTTTCGTGCAACAAATCAATAATATACTTCCTTTGAGACAAGAAAATTCCAGAACTGCTTCTCAACACCTCAATCCCTAAAAAATATTTCAAGGATCTAAGGTCCTTCATTTCAAATTCTATAGACAGGTATCTTTGCAAGGCCGCACGTTCTTCCAGATCATTACCTGTTACCACCATATCATCTATATACATAATAAGTGCAGTAAGCTTCCCATTCTATCTTTTCAGGAACAAAGTATGATCAGAGTCACTTTGTCTGTAACCAAATGCTCTCATAGATTTTGTGAATCTTCAAAACCATGCTCGAGGGGACTGCTTCAAGCCATACAAGGATTTCTTCAATCTGCACACCTTTCTTTTGTATTTATCTAGAGCATTACATCTAGGTGGAAGATCCATATAAATCTCTTATGTCAAATCTCCATGCAAGAAGGCATTTTTCACATCGAACTGCTGTAAAGGCCAATCAAGATTTACAACCAAAGACAACAAAACACGAACTGTATTGATCTTGGCCAAATGAGAAAATGTATTTGTATAGTCAATTCCAAATTTTTTTAGTGTATCATTTTGCTACCAGTCTTGCCTTGAAGTGATCAACCGTCCCATCAGCTTTATACTTCACAATATAAACCCATTTACATCCCACAGGTTTCTTGCCGACTGGCAAGTCTACGATCTCCCAGGTAGCATTCTTCTTCAAAGACTTCAACTCTTCATTCATTGCTGCTTACCAACGTGGATCAGCTAAAGCCTTCTGCACACGGTTAGGAATAAATACAATAGATAATTGATGCACAAATGACTTATTTGATTCTGACAGGTGACTGGTAGACACATAATTTCTTAACGGGTATAACACATTAGACTCAGGGTTGGGCTTACTCATCGAATACCTAGTTTTGCATTTAGGGTCGGCTTCATAAGTAAGTTTAGGAATACCTCGATTAACGCGATCAGGGAGACGACGTGGTGGTGGTGCATCCGGGATTGAAGACGATTGATTATGGTTATTAGGACTCGAGATCGATTGTGAGATAATTGGCGACATAGGATTGTCCGGTGGTGAGGAAACTGGCAGTGAGCTATCTGGCAATGTCGACTCGTCCCTTTCAAGGTTTTCAACATTGTTTCCATGTGAATGATCACCACTTGTCTCCAAGACATTACCACTTAGTTCCAATTCATTCACATCATTGTTTTCATGTGAATGATCACTACTTATTTCCAAGACATCACCACTTAAATCCAAATCATTCACACTATCTATATCTAGAATAGTATAATCAAGAGTTTAAACTTTTGTCTGATTCTCACCTTGAAGTGAAGACTCAGGATTGGCAAAGTACATATCATTCTCATGAAATGCAACATCCACAGTGACAAACAATTTTTTCGTCAGATGGTGATAACAACGATACCCATTCTGATTTGAGGTATACCCCACAAACACACATCGTAAGGCCTGAGGCTCAAGCTTACTTCTCTGCTGTTTATGAAGATGAACGAAGGCCACACAGCCAAACACGTGAGGTGGAAGATTAGGAACTGTAGGAGCATCAACATATGAAGATATGGTCTGTAGCGGTGTCTGAAAGTCGACTAATCGAGATGGAACACGATTCATGAGATACGCAGCTGAGGTGAGAGCTTCTCCCCAAAAAGATAATGGGAGACGCGCCTCGAGCAAAGAAGCACGAACAACCTCTAGAAGCTGACGATTCTTGCGTTCTGCAACACCATTTTGTTGTGGAGTATATGGACATATAGTCTGATGAACAATACCATGATGATCAAGGAAGGCACGAAGTTCAGAGTTTACATATTCGCCGCCATTGTCACTCCTAAGAACCTGTATTTGTGACTTATATTGTACTTGTACCATTTTGTAAAACCGCTAAAACAAAGAAGTAACTTCACTTTTTGACTTCATCAAACAAACCCAAGTCATACGTGTGCAGTCATCAATAAAAGACAAACTAATAAGCACCACCAAGTGTAGCAGTTTTAGATGGTCCCCAAACATCAAAATGAATTATCATAAACAAGATTGAACTTTTATTCAAACTAGGCATAAACGAAGTACGATGACTTTTAGCCATTTCACAAACACCGCATTTAAAGCTAGAAACGTCATGCTTAACAAATAGGCTAGGAAGCAACCTTCGTAAATAGCCGAAAGAAGCATGTTCAAGTCGACGATGCCACATCCAAACCTCCGAAGCTTTATCCCTCTCCCTATGAGATCCTTCCACGGCAAGAGCTTGAGTCAAATTTCGAGAACTGTTCGATGTAAACTCCAAGTAATAGAGCTTTCCCATCCGAATACCATAACCAATTGTCTTACGAGTCTGAATGTCATTTAAAACACAAAAGGAAGGCCAAAAAATAATAAGGCAATGTAGGGCGACAGTTATTTGAGCAACAGATAATAAATTATAGTCAAGGGAAGGAACAACAAGTACATAGTCAAGATTCAGGGTATCAGAGAGGGAGACATCACCTTCCTCAATAATGGGGACAACATTACCATTGGCAACACTAACTATAGTATTGGTGGATGGTTTTAACGTTTGTACCTGTCTAGAATCACAAGTCATATGTTCAGTACCACCAGAATCAATTATCCATGTACTATTCATAACAGATGCAGAAACTTTAAAAGCCTTACCATCATTATATGTATGGTCAGAATCTACCTTAGTTTCAGCAACCAATGCACACAACTTGAACTGGTCACGATTGGTCCTACTTTCCTGTTCAGTTTGATCAGATCGATGCATAGTGGTATGAGCCCAAAATGCCACTGCTCCAAGTAATTTGAGTGAGAAAAGATATGGCCCAAATTCTTAGGCCAACAAAAAAATATGTAACGTGGGCTAAAAAAGAATAGTAGCCAAAAAACAACAAACGACCTTTTTATTTTTCTTTTCTTCTTTTCCTTTTTTTCTTTTCTTGTTTTCTTTTCTTTCTTTCATTTTTTTTAATAATAAAAACAAGGTGCAGGGTTGCACTGCAGAAAAGATAGCAATTATGCAGCCACAACAATAGCAACGAGGAATAAGCAAAGAATCCTCGGAGATGGGCTTCAACCAGGTTCAACGAAATTGGGTCTTTTGGCAGACGGGGACTACGGGATTCTGCATGACAAGGATGGGTGATGATCGCAAAACCTGTGCTGCTGAGAACGATTTCAGTTGGAGCGACTCAACAATGATGGGTAAAAAATATGGGTTGGTTCGACGACGAATTAGCAAGTTTTGTCTCTTACAGCGGCAAGATTTCTGGGTTGGGTCTTAATTCGTGGGTACGTGATGCAGTACTGGGTCGTGGCGAGTGGATGCAGGGATCGGTTCGGTGAACTCTGATCAGCAACAACGGTGTCACTCGTTGGTCGGACGGGCACGCTACACAACTGGATGCGCGGTGGTCTTCAATGGACTTGGATCAGGAACGATAGCGTCGCTCTCTGGTTTCACAGTGCGCAGCACAACTAGCTGCACAGGGATTTCTGGTGCTGGGTTCTTCGGACAAATTGCGATAGTAATTTTTTAAATTTTTTCTTAACCTGGCTCTGGTGCCAAGAAGAGAATGCTTTGAATAGTTATTTTCAATAAAAGGTACTTATAGGTGTACAACCCTAACATAAATGGAAAGATAACTAATTACAAGTGACTACATGAGAATACACGGAATTACGTATCATTAGGGATCTTACCTAAAATACAACAGTCAACACGTTCTGTTCTCTCTGCTTTTATCGGTCTTGGTCTTCAGTCTTAACTGACGGTTAATTCTTTGTTTTCTTTTCTTTTGGGAGGTGGTGGTGCCCACTGCCCGCGTCTTCCGCGTGAAAACCCATGAAGATTATTGTCAACAAGAAAGAGTGAAGACAAAGCAGGCTAGCCAATGGCCAGCCGCATCTCCACAGGTCGCCTCCTCCTCGGAATTAATCATCTGCATCTGCTAATTAATAAGTAATTAGTTATATATCCTAGGCTTGTTAGTCAAAATAATCTCAAATATCGATATAACTTCTTATTTTAGTTTATAAGATTTAAATTAATAGAACTAGTGCTGAGTTGTCCAATATCAATTATTTTGGTAATTCTACAAAACAATTCTGTTAAATAAGAATAAAATGACAAAAATATTTTAATTTTTGTCAAATCATTTTGGCTTATTGTTTATTAAATTGGGGATATCTTTGTTATTTTGGTCTTTATTTAACAGAAATTTTTACGAAAATACTTAAATGATTGACTGGACAAATTTAGGAACCACTACTATTAATTTCAAATTTCAGAAATCACATTGAGAAGTTATGCTCGTCACAAGAACAATTTTAACCAAAATATCTATATAATATAAAAAAACGTGATGACAAGGACTTCAAGACTTTAGTTTTTAACCAAAATAATATGCCAATATAACAAGTTTATTTAATGACGAGAACAAATGCTATATTTCAGACCCTACACGCACATGCACTTACGCACAGGCGGCAAACTGGAAACACTTGATCCTGTATTTTTCTTTCCTCTACTCACTCGTCTACTTTTTTCACACCAGCCCAGATTTACTGTATGATCTATAAAATTAATTATATGATTAAGATGTCAATGGGGTTCTTGTTAATTAAGTTGGCTGATATGTATTATGGAAATGGAGGAGGCTTGACTCGCTGCCAATTTTTTTAGGTTGTTTTTCTTTATAATGGGCACACACAAAGTGTGTGAAAAATTTTTATTTTTATTTTTTGAAGTAGAACAAGATAGGAAGAGAGTGATAGAGAATGTGAGAGTGAAAAGATTTTTTTTTTAATTAGAGATATTTTAGGATTACATTTAGGTGAGGCTTTGAAAAAGAACAACAAAATTTGGTTGTGTGAAATTATATTTATGTCCATATTACTTATTTATGTTCAGTTTTAATTAGAGCGTTATATAATTATACTGATAATTTCATAGAATTTTGGTTGAGTGTTTTATTAATACGTAGTTTATTTTTCTTTACATTAAACTTTCATTTTTTTATTAAATTTATGTTTTTTTTCATTAAATAAAATTATTAAGTGGTTTTTTATTAAGAAAAAGTTTGGTTAAGCCTTTTTACTAAGAAAATGGTTCAGTTTTGGCAATTTCTCTTTCCTATAATATAAAGTGCTACTATACTCATCCCAATGTCTTATTTCTCCACCCACCACAATAAGTTAAAAAATTAAAATGTTAGTTTTTCACCTCTATTATTCCTAAAATAACCTCTAGAATATTCAATTTTTTTTTTAATTTGTATTGCATAAAGCCACTCAGTACTGCAGTCTGGTGATATTCCTCTTCACTTGGAAGTGAAAAGTCTTAGGTTCGAATCTCGTGGATGGCAATTTCGATACCAAATTAGGTTGCCCATTGTGTGGTTTAGCCGAACTTCGCCTCCCTATAGTGTAAAAATATCAATGTACTCAAAAAAAAATTATTGCGTAAATTACATTTTACACAATTCATGCGTCTTCTTCGTCCTCCAGCACACCATCCACACTAAGAACATTGTCTTCCACTTCATCGGCGCCTCCCACTGCAACTGCCGCTACCATATCTGACACGCCCTGATCCCGATGTCCAGGGGACAGCGGGATGGCCACATGCTGGCCGACACCCGAGGGTGACGCAAGCCATTTTGTGAATGCATATGTCGAGAACATGTGAAACATGCATATAAATTTCGCACGAACTATATAATGTAATATTCTAATACAAACCTTACCAAAATAATATAATAATATTCATTCGACCATAAAATGATAGTGATAATGCATGACATGTTCAGAGTATACATCTAATTCAGAATACAAGTGAAATGTGTGACAGAAAGTGCTATTACAAGTGATGTCAAAAGCAAAGAGGATGACACGATATCACTAGTAGGGGAATGCCTCGTTCCTAGGTCCTGAGGGGGTGCAAAACAAACATGATTGGACGAAGTTGATATATAAGTAATACTAACATAGTTATTCAACAACGTACTAATCCCCAAATTTTATGAAAACTCAATAATATAATATGTAATAGGTTTTCGAAAAACATATATCATATAGTGTGCTTAATAGTGGTATCATATATCAGTATCTTACAGCCGAAGCCAATATAAATACCATCTCTCGTAGGCAGAACAGTGACCATCAAAGAAGCACAAAAATCATTGAATATAATATTTCCAAACATAATACATATGTCTCAACGGAGCTCAGTAGCTCAAACATCATATCTTAAAACCTCTTCATAGTATATAGTTATCAATCATATATACTACAAAGAACGTAAAAATCGATAAGGTATGGTATTCCAAAATATTCTCAATAAAGCATGTTATCTCATAAAGTGTAAATCTAATTTACTCATAAACATTTCATAAAACATAACCATTAAATCATGCTTTTCATGTATGCATTCTCTAATAGTAAAAACATGCATTTTAGAAGGGGTCCACTCACTGATACTTCGTCGTCGAATAGCCGTACAAACAAGGAGGGACAAAAACGCCGTTAATAATCGTACCTAAGCACATAAAGGGTCCAATTAATAAATCTCTACCATAACGATTGAATTTCAAAAAACGGACATCATAAATGGATTTAGGATGTTGAAAAACATAAGGGTACCTCAGGTACCCCTCCCCTAATGGCAACACGCTGAGATGGGTTGCCTAAAAAGTTATCGGCGCCGCCGACAGTGGATGACAGAGCACAGTGCCTCTAGTGGAGGCGTGTGTGCTCCACGCACCAACATAAGCAGGCACCCATGCGCCCCTACACATAGGCTCACACGTGGCATGGGATTTGGGTTGGTTCCACATGGGTTGGGCCAAAGGTTCAATGGGTTTGGGTTCAGATAGGACCAAAAGCCTTGGGTTTGGGCTTTAGGGCTATTGGACTTGGGCTAGGTTTAGTGGGCCGAAGGCCCAGGTTTGCACAGCCTAAAGACCCGGGTTTAGGGTTACCGAGTTGGGTCAACCCAGCTTTCAGGCCAATTTCGCGAAGAGGAAGCCGGAGCCTTCCGAGCTCCGTTCAACTCTGATACACAAACATAGGACTCGATCCACCCACCAAAATGAAGCTTAAAGAACGTAGATTAAGATTATACCTTTTTCAAGTCCAATCGTGGCCTGGAAGTGGTCAGGAAATGGGCTCGAAGCCGTCGGACCTCGCCGGAGAGGTTTGTTGGGTTCTCTATGCTTCAGAGAGGGGGATGGAGAAGGTCGACACTAGTAGGGGTGTTGCCGTCGTGATGAGTGGGTGGGTGAGTGTGTTGGTCCTCAAGAATGAGAGAATAGTGAAAGAGAGATATATGCGAGAAGGACAGAAGTGAGAGTGTTATGAGAGAGAGGGAGTGAGTTGCTTTTCAGAAAGAATGAGAAGAGTCACGGGGAAGGGAAAAAAGAAGGAAACATGTGGGCCCTAGTGGCTCACAAAACAAGGTCACTAAAGACGAAACATGAAAATATCCGAAAAACATTCGATGTTCGAACGTAGAATTTTCGTTATAAATCCGAATTTGAAACCGTTCGCACCTACGCGTTTGTGCCGATGAGTACGACAAGAATAACTTAATTAAATTAAACCTACGCGTTTCAACGAGACGGTCAACAATGTCAACTCAAGGGTAAAAAAGTAATTTCAAAAGTACAACAATATGAAAATACCCTAAATTTGAGAGGGGTTTCACAATATCGACTCGAACCTCTACCACTTCATCTACAAAGTGGTTGGATTTTGTTTTGTTTGAATCGAACTCAATCTATATATGGATTGTAGATAGACAAGCCTTGAAGAACGTACCTGCCAATGGGTTTTTTTTTTTTTTTTTTTCTTTGGTCTTAGATGTCATTTTACAAAGGATAACATTAGTATTAAAATGTAGATTGAAAAATAAGACAGTGCAGTGAGTTTATCATCACTTATAATATATTCTCTAGAAACGCAATTCACAAGAAAGAACGGAGAAGCAGGTAGGCCAAAAGGGAATTAATCATCTGCTAATTAATAGCATTCGAAACCTCTAGCTGCTTTTTGCTTTAACAGCTTCCAAAACCTAATTCCTCAATTATTCTCCTCTTTATCGTCACTCTCACTCTGCGCATGTAAATACGATTACAGCCTTACATCCATCCTTACAGGCTTAAAGCCTAGCCTAACCTTACTTTTATAAATTTTATATTTTTAATGACTAGTCTCCCTGGCTTTGAATTGGACATTGTTCCTAATAATAATTTAACGGACTAATTAGTACCAATCCCATTTTTAATGCGACGCGCTTAATTCATGGGACGACACGGCACTACTCAGTCAACAGACAGATATAGCCGCCACAGGACAAACCGCGTATAGAGGTAGTAGGCTGCCTCTGCCGGCCGGCACGCATTCCATTCCGCTGTGATCTCCAGCAGGCTGCACGTAATCCAATCCATTCCAATCCGTCATGGCAGAAGGAGGAACAACCTTGGAGTACACTCCGACTTGGGTGGTGGCTTTGGTGTCTAGTGTCATAGTCATCCTATCACTTTTCCTCGAGAGAACCCTTCACTACACTGGCAAGGCAAGCCAATCCAATCCTATCCATCAGTAGCAATGATGTCAATTTTGAATAAGAGAAGAGACTACAACTAATCAAGTTAACCCTCCTTGATTGTTTGCTTGCTTCAGTATCTCAAGAAACACAACCAGAAACCTCTCTTTCAGGCCTTGCAGAAGATCAAAGAAGGTCGGTCAAATTCCATTTTATTCATTCATGAATCGATACTATTGAATTATTTATATGATGAATCCAATTGGTGGTGCGCCATGCATGCAGAGTTGATGCTTTTGGGGTTTATATCACTGCTGCTGACGGTGTTCCAAGGACGTATAGCCAAAATCTGTATAACCGAAAAACAGGCCGGTCAATGGCTGCCTTGCAAGAAAGAGACCACCAGTACTAGTACCAGTGCCCATTTCCAGACCGTGTTCTTTCCCTGGAGCAGTGCTGCCCGTCGTCTTCTTGCTGAAGACTCTGCTTCCACCACGTCCGGCTCCTGTTCAGAGGTACCTAGCTACCTCTACTTTCACATGTTGGAGTTGTTCCACCTGATGATTTGACATGACAATCAAAACTCAACCAATCTAACCGACTCTATAATATATGTATGTATATCTAATTAATCTAACTAATTCTTTTCCAGGGGAAGGTCCCTCTGTTATCCACCACGGCATTGCATCATCTTCACATCTTCATTTTTGTGCTGGCTGTGGTGCATGTGACTTTCTGTGTTCTAACCATTCTTTTTGGAGGAGCAAAGGTAATATTAATTAACTAACTGTCATCTTTAATTGATTTCTTATTCTTAATTGTCTTCTTCCTGTTCTCCATCTAATTCACTAATCATTCTACGGATATACCATCAATTATATTACTGTCGATGGAGCAGATACGTCAATGGAAACTTTGGGAGGATTCTATCACCAAAAAGGAGTACAACCCACAAGAAGGTAACACTAATACATACTGTTGGTACTGCTGGTTAACTAACAAGTAACACAGTTAATGTAATGTTTACACCACTGATCAGGATTCAGATGGATAATTGTTCCTCACTAATGAAATATTATGTGTGCAGTTTTGACAATGAAGTTCACCCACGTCCACGATCATGATTTTATTAGGGGCCGCTTTCGTGGTATTGGAAAGAATTCAGCTATTCTTGGCTGGTTGGTGAGTCATCATATCAATATGAACAATCCTTTTTCCTTTTTTTGAGGAGTAAATTAAATGCGCATCCAGGGTATCGACAATCCTTTTTCCTTTAATTAGCTAAGCTTCATCAACTTACTCTCTCTACGTCTGCGTCTACATCTGCATCTGCCTGCTAGTGCTAGTGCTACATCATAATATCAAATTCTGAGTTAAAGGGATCCCTTCTTTTTCAGCATGCATTTTTCAAGCAATTTTATGGCTCTGTGACCAAAACAGATTATATGACAATGCGACTAGGCTTCATCAGCGTAAGTTGATTTCGTTTATTATTTTCTTTTCTCTTTGTGGTGCTCGATATTGCACATTTTGAATGTTTCCACACAAATTACACTTGCTGTTTCGAAATTCAGAGTAATTCTTTCTTCTGTAGACCCATTGCAAGGCAAATCCAAATTTTAATTTCCACAAGTACATGATTCGTGCCCTTGAAGCAGACTTTAAAAGAGTCGTTGGGATAAGGTTAGTTACACTTACAACCGATAACATCATAGATTCACAAGTATCATGTTCATAGTTCCATTAGCTGCATCTTCTTGCTAGCTGTTTAATTAGCTCACTTCCATACTCGTGGACTTGGAGGATCATGAGATTTTATATTGGAATATATCGTCCTTGGAATGTTCCCTCTGCTGTCACAAGGCATTCTTACTTTGAGGATTCTATTAACTTTTTGTTTTTATTTGCAATGACAGCTGGTATCTTTGGATCTTTGTGGTCATCTTCTTGTTGCTGAATGTGTCGGGTAAGCTGTTACAATTTTGGGATTGTATTAGTTTTATTGGCAAGAATTTGAACCTGCTGCATCGCATGAAGATCATTACCGACACCTCACACATACTTGTGATGTTTAATTGTATGCAGGTTGGCATGCCTATTTCTGGATAGCATTCATTCCATTCATCGTAAGTTTGACAAATTTATACTTCGTAAAATTAATGCACTAGTTCTCGTTTTGTCTCCCCAAATCTACAGGCTAAGCAGGTAACTTAATCTAAGGTTGTTTCATCTGTTGTGATTATTTCTTAATTTTATTGATTGTCTATGAATTGGTGTGCAGCTTTTACTTGCGGTTGGGACCAAGTTGGAGCATGTAATAAGTCAACTGGCCCATGAGGTTGCTGAGAAACACATTGCAATCGAAGGTGACTTGGTTGTTCAGCCTTCAGATGATCATTTTTGGTTCCACCGGCCCAGACTCGTTCTCTTACTCGTTCATATCATCTTGTTCCAAAATTCGTTTGAACTCGCATTTTTCTTCTGGATATTGGTAACATTTTTCTTCAAAATCATCAAATTGAAGGTCAAAATGCGAGTGCTAGTAGATTACTTTCTCATATTTCACATTTGGTGCTTCAATCTCTTGCAGGTTCAGTATAAATTTCATTCCTGCATGATGGGGGAACTTGGTTATGTTATCCCAAGGCTTGTAATTGGGTATAAAACCATGTTCATTAACTATAAATGTTTGATATATTCGTATTCCAACACATGTTCATAAACCTGCTAACATGTTTTCTTTCTTCTCTCTCGTCCGAATGCCAATGTCTCAAGAGTATTCGTTCAGTTCGTCTGCAGTTACAGTACCTTGCCACTTTACGCAATTGTCACACAGGTGAGTTGCATTGCGGGCAAACACACACACACACATAGAAGAGTTATTGCTGCAATTGCACTCCTTCCTTTGTTGCTCTATCCATCTTATGTCTACTGCTTGTAATGAAATCAAGATGGGAAGTTCGTTCAAGAAGGCTATATTTGAAGAACATATACAAGAGGGGCTTGTTGGGTGGGCTCGGTCGGCCAAAAAGAATAAGGCGTTGAGAAACGCAGCTAATGCGAATGGTTCTGGTTCTGGTGCTGGTGCTGGTTCTACTCAAGTAGGTGTAGGTGTAGGTCTCAAAGAGAAAGAGAAAGAGGCTTCAGCGACACTTGAATTGGCTCAAAAACTGAAAGTTGGAAACAAGGAGGGATCTTCTCTCCAACGTCATGACACTACTTCTACAGGTGCGGCTGCGGCTGTGACTGCCGGAGAAATTGAGCCCCAACAGCCACTCATACAGCAAAGTAAACTTCAATAAACCTGCCGGAGAAATCAAGCATTGCGATTGGATCATATGCTGCAGCATACACTGCATTATGCTATCAAAGTGGATGTTGTTGATACAATTCTCCCTGCGAGTGTTTTTAACTCTTATCAGTTTAAAATGCTTGCAACACTTTAAGTAGGCATGAGGGTCTTCTAAACAAGTGATTTGTTATATCAAGCGCGCCACTGTTGGCATATACCAACTTAAATGTTGAATTGTAATGTTATTTGAATGTAAACCGCACCATAAGTAAACTGAGTTTTTAATAAAAACGATCGTGCCATGAATGAGGTTAAGATCCATGTTAGGTTTTTTTTTTATTATTTTAATTTTTTTTAATGCAATGTTTTAGAAAGGACTTTAAATATTTTCTTTATGTCTGCCAAATTCTATATCTACTAAAACTCAGGGGATTGGTACTGTTTATTAACAGTGCCGTTCCGGTTTCGTCCCTCATTTTCTTCATGATTTTTCAGCTTTAGTGGGATTGTGCAGTAAATTGTCTATTTTGCCCTTCATCATACGTGCTACACGTGCCTGTTGCCTGTTTGCTTCTAAGCGATGTTGACACGTTAGTCTGATTCGAAGAGTTCTCCACCGTTCCTTTTCGTTTTTGGTGGGGAATGTGCTCGAAGGCTCTTCCATTTTCTTACGTCGCTTCTCCCTTTCTTTCCTCTCTGTTTATGTGCTTTTCAACCCTTTGTGTTTCCCTGCTTCTCTCTCTGCGTCGATCATGTGTCGTGTGAAGAGTTTCTTTTTCCGGCTGATTGCACTGTTTTAGGTGGTTTCTCGGATTTTTTTTTTTTGTCTTTTCTTTGATTGGGAAGAAAATTTGTGTTTTCAATGTGGTTGTTTAATCTGATTGGGTTTTTTTGTTTCAGGAAAATTGGTGTGCGAATTTTAGGGTTTTTTTTGTGTACAACCTTGCAAACCCCTTCTGATTAAGGTCTGAATTTTTTCTTTCAAATCTCTTCTTATTTTTTTTTCAATGATTTGTGTGTGGCTGTTCCATCTAATTCGATTTTTCATTATAGGAAATCTTGGTCTTCGAGGTTTAAGGTTTTCGTCTAGATCGATTGCTTGATCGCTGTAAAATTAAAGTCCTCTGTTTTTTTTTTCTCTCTAGAACTCTGTTTTACTATGTTGTTTTTGTTGCAGGTGGCCGTGTTTGCTTGGTTTTGTGCTCTGGTCTTAGAAATTGAATAGTTTTTTTTTTTGTGGTTTCGTGCTATCTTGAACACCAAACCTAAGGTAAAGTTCCTCTGCTCTTCTCCGTCATTTAAAACGAAGCTTTTAGGCACACAACTTCGTTTTTCCAAGTATTTTTTAGGGTAAAAGACTGTTTACCACCCTCATGTTTCGTGATTTTCAACATTTAGTACATCAAGTTTTTTTCGTTCCAGAGTCATACCTAAAATGTAAATGTTGGGACAATCTCATACATCTGTTAGTCAAACTGTTAGTTCTCCCGTTAAGTGATGACGTAGCACCCTGATTGGACGTCACGTGTCATTAAAAAAATAAAAAATTTATTTAAATAAAAATAATATTAAAAAATATTTAAATATTAAAATATTAATAAAATATATTTTTTTCTTCTTCTCTTCTTTTTTTTTTCTTTTTCTTCTTCTGGGTTCGGTTTCCTTTTTTTTTTTTTTTTTTTTTTTCCTTCTTCCTCCTCCTCCTTCTTCTTCCTTCTCCTTACTCCTCCTCCTTCTTCTTCTGGGTTCGGTTTCTCTTTTTTTTTTTTTTTCTTCTTCTTCTTCCTCCTCTTTCTCCTTCTTCTTCCTTGTCTTTCCTCCTCCTTCTTCTTCTCCTTCTTCTTCTTCTGGGTTCGGTTTCTCTTTTTTTTTTTTTTTCCTTCTTCCTCCTCCTTCTCCTTCTTCTTCTTCTTCCTTCTCCTTCCTCCTCCTTCTTCCTTCTCCTTCTTCTTCTTCCTTCTCCTTCCTCCTCATTCTTCTTCTCTCCTTCTTCTTCCTCTTCTTTTCTGGGTTCGGTTTTTTTTTTTTTTCTGTTTTTTTCCTTATCCTCCTTCCTTCTTAAGAAGGAAGAAGAAGAAGGAGAAGAAGAATGAGGAGGAAGGAGAAGGAATAAGAAGAAGAAGGAGGAGGAGGAAGAAGAAAAAAAAAAAAAAAGAGAGAGAACCGAACCCAGAAGAAGAAGAAGAAGAGAAGAAGGAAAAAAAAATTTTATTATTTAAATATTTATTTAAATATTTTTTAATATTATTTTTATTTAAATAAATTTTTTTTAATGACACGTGGCGTCCAATCAGGGCGCCACGTCATCACTTAACGGGAGAACTAACAATTTGACTAACAGATGTATGAGACTGTCCCAAAATTTACACTTTAGGTATGACTCTGGGACGAAAAAAACTTGATGTACTAAATGTTGAAAACCACGAAACATGAGGGTGGTAAACAGTCTTTTACCCTATTTTTTATGTGCTGCTGTCAAGAATCGATGTCACATCCCGGCCCGAGGTCCACCACGTTCCGGGTTCGCTCCACCACCGTAGCACGATATTGTCCGTTTTGGGCCCCGATTACGCCCTCATGATTTTGTTTCTGGGAACTCGCACGAGAATTTCTCAGTGGGTCATCCATCATGGGATTGCTCTCGCGCGCTACTCGCTTAACTTCGGAGTTTCGATTGAATCCAAAGCCAGTGAGCTCCCAAAAGGTCTCGTGCTAGGTAGGGATGAGAATATACATTTAAGGATCACTCCCTTGAGGGATGTGGGATGTTACAATCCACCCCCTTAAGGGTCCGACGTCCTCGTCGGCACACTTCCGGTCAGGATTTGGCTCTGATACCATTTGTCACATCCGGTCCGGGGTCTACGTCCTGGGCCCGCTCCACCACCGTAGCACGATATTTTCCGCTTTGGACCCCGACTACGCCCTCACGGTTTTGTTTCTAGGAACTCACATGAGAACTTCCCAGTGAGTCACCCATCATAGGATTGCTCTCGCGCGCTACTCGCTTAACTTCGGAGTTCCGATTGAACCCGAAGTCAGTGAGCTCCCAAAATGCCTCGTGCTAGGTAGGGATGAGAATATACATTTAAGGATCACTCCCCTGGACGATGTGGGATGTTACAGTCGATCAGTTTTTAGGCACACAAGTAACCTATGGATTAGAATTTGACGAAATTACACTGATTCGGATGATATTGATCAAATGAATAAGTTAGAAACTAAAAATTACAATAGTTTCATGAAAACTACATTAGTTTCTTATTGCTTTTATTACTGAACATATTTTGTGTATATGTAATGCTTTATTTTCAAGGTTATTCTCTCAACACCATGTGAATGTACAAGTAGTCGATATGAGGAAAAATGTAGACATGACTATTACCATATTTGGATGCTTAATAATGCAGTGATATTGAAGCTAAGCAGCCTAAGGGCTGGTTTGGTATTGATGTGCTTTGAAAAAAAGCTGCTGTGAGAATAAGCGGTTGTGCTGTGAGAATAAGCGGCTGTGAAATAAATCAGCAAAGTGTTTGGTAAACTTTTTTGTAAAAGTGTTTTTGGAAAGAAAAAAAAAGCAGTCTAATAGTGGGTCTTTTCATTAAAGAAGCACTATAGCTTCATGTGCTTTGAAAAAAAACCAGTTTTCCAAAGCTGCAAATAGCAGCTTCAGCTTTTTCCTTTGATTTCAGCTTATTCTCACAACAGCTTCCAAAATAAGCTCTTTTTTTTCAGTTTACCAAACACCTAAAACCCTCACAGCTTTTTTTCATGTGTGTTTTTTTTTAAGCACCTCACTCCCAAACTAGGTCTAACTCTACCATTAGAAATTGTGCTGGAGTTCAGCGTATTAAGGCCCCGTTTGGGATTGAGGTGATTTAAAAAAAAAGCCACTGTGAAAAAAAGCTGAGGGTCATTTTTGTGTTTGGTAAACTGAAAAAAAAAGGCTTATTTTGGAAGCTGCTGTGAGAATAAGCTGAAAATCAAAGGAAAAGCTGAAGCTGCTATTTGCTGCTTTGAAAAAAAGCCTGTTTTTTCAAAGCACACGAAGCTACATTGCTCCTTTAATGAAAAGACACACTATCATCCTGCTTTTTTTTCCAAAAGCACTTTCACAAAAAAGTTTACCAAACACTCTACTGGCTTTATTTCACAGCCGCTTATTCTCACAGCACAGCCGCTTATTCTCACAGCAGCTTTTTTTAAAAGCATAGCAATACCAAACCAGCCAACCATGGAAGCAATTGGCCATGTCCACTATAAGAATTTATTGAGGTTGCTTGGTTATTCAGCTAAAAGAGCTCTTGATATTCATTTGTTAAATCTTTGTATACCTTCGAGTTTCGGTCTTTTGCTAAGTTGTGTTTTTGTCTAATGCTTTAGGTTCATGGTAATAAAGCTGCAATATTTACAATCACCACCTTTTAATTCTTTCCGTTTTTTCAAGTTCTAAGATTAGTACATATTTATGTTTTTTTTTATCTTTCAGATTTATGAATAAGGATCAATAAATAGTTAATTTTTTTTTTATTATTGCAGAGTTATTAAATATACATATTTACCCTTTATATTAAAAAATAATAATAATTTGGGGTTATTGAAATCAGTGATGGAAAATCTGCCAAAGTCTGAGAAAATTGAAGATTTCAGTATTCAAATTCTAGGTTATCTTAGACTTTATGGTTGTACATTCTACAACAACTATATATGAGTTTTTATTTTCAATTTGTGTTCATTTGAACGAAACCGTAACAGTTTGGTTTAGCAGCTTATAAATATGTCCAATGCCATATTATTTTCAAAACTTCCATTTTACAAAACGCATGCATTATGGAGGGGAGGAACTTGAGATGAAGCTTACAGGCACGCCCTACCAAGAAAAATCAGAGGTTAGATAATTCCAATTTTATCCAAATTTTGAAAACAGAATTCAATTTCTTTGAGTAGACACTAATTTCTAATTTTCCATTTCCTATTTTTCGTTAATTTATTTGGGTGTCCAAAATTAACTTGAGCTATGGTTGAAGATCTTAGCAATGGACGGTCTTTGGAGATTCTCATTAATCGCTTCAGAAATGAGTGCCCGAATCCCGATTCAAATTGGTTAGATAGCTTTCTTTGTCAGTTTTAGTTGATTGTTCAGATTTTCCTTTTTTTTTTCTCAGCAACCAAACATGTGCCACAAAGTTCTCAAGTTTATGATTGACTACTTATTAATACATTATTACTACGTTTTAATTTTTAAGTAATCGAAATTGTTATGCTCTGAGCAACTATTGTAGCTTCAACTCACCAAAATGGCAAGAGATTCTCACCTTTCGAAGAGCGAGCCATGTGCGTTGATTAGGTAGGATACTAGGATATGTTGTTCTTGCTATGGAACATTATTTTGTTGGTTTCGATGTTGTCTTTCTTTTGATATGCCACTCAATGTTGTGCAAATTCTGTATCACTATTGTCCTAACTGGTTGTGATATCCAATCGTGTAAAATCTTTTTTCATGGTCCATAAAACTCTTTGGTTTTCTTCAAAGACACAAAACTTTTGACATGTTTTAGTTTTAAACCTTGATCTAATATGAGGTAGATTTGTCTTTGATTTGTTAAACCTATGCATGTGTTTGCCTCATCTGGATTAACAGAAGAAACAAAATAATATTTCCCTAACAAATTGTTGGTAATTTACAGGTTTCATGACTAATACTACAAGTTCTACTTCAAGATCAGCATACGCACATTTGCAAATACCAAGATCATTATTTATCTGTGAGTACATCTAATTTATAAATGCATACAATCACTGGCTTGGCTTTGCTAATTGAATTTCTATCATAAACTTCAACATTTTCGTTTCTTTTTCTCATTGAATTTAGCATAACACCATATTTTTTTAATTCCAAAGAGAGATAATAAACCATATTTAATATATAATTTGTTTTGATTGGTTTAGATTGACCTAAAAGAAACTAGGAAAGGAATGATGCACAGTGATATAGAATGCTTAAATTGAAATCTCAGTTTACAACTTTTGCTACCCTAATTGATGGACAGGAATATAACTTTGCGGTAGCACCCTACTAAACAATATTTTTTCCTATGTTTTATCCAGCTTTTATCTAATATACATTTATCTTTTTCAATCTTTGTTATACATTTAAGATGCTGAAACAAAGCAAACGCACAAAAGTTTGATAAGGTGCTATAAAATTGCCGGAAAAAGGTCATCTCCAATTCATGCAAAGCCGCATTCCTTTCCATGCATAAAAACACTAGGTAACCATACTTTATCCTTATTTTGTTTATGATGTAATTCTATTGTCATATAAATTTATTTCATATTTTTCAATTTTTTTCCCTTGCCTAGGATGCTTCCTTGACAATCAACACTACCAGAGGAAAACTTATAGTGGTGCAGTATAAGCAACTTTTGTCATATTTTTGTTATTCTGAAAACTTCCCAACATTTTCAATATAAGTAGTTTTAATCTTCTATGGTGTAGTCTTTACATCTTTGAAACATGATTTTTCTTACAATTTTTAATCCCACAGCAACGCGCATGCAAAACTTTCTAGTGATAACTACAAATTGGTTAACTCTTGGCTTAACTTAGTATGCAATTCTCACATAGATTAGACCTGGTCAGGCAAACTTTCTTGCTAGTCGGGCTAATTTGCATGCTTCTGAAGTGCTTTAAAAAAAAATTCTTAAAGAAAATGGATACTACAGGCAATGTAGCAAAGCTTTAAACATAAATACAAGTACAAAGAAACTGGATTACAAAAGAAATTTAAATAAAAAAAAAAAGGTAAGCTTGCAAAGCTTTAAAGTTTTTTTGTTTTATTAGTTGAGTGTCATTTTTTTCATTCTTTTATGATGCTTTATAAAAAACAAACATTCTTCTTGTTTAAGCCTTTTACTCTCAGAATAATTCTTTCTACTTCCGGTTGTTGATGTGACTACTGATAAAAAATAAGAATTTACATTACTTGAGCTTTCATCCTCTCAAAACTATCAAAATGCCATCATAAAGTAGCTTTTTATAGGTAAAAACCGATTGGATTAAACGTACAATGTGAAAGAAGGTTTGCCACCGACAATGCCACATATAAAGCACTTTAGAAATCTTTGGACGTGTGCACTGTTCATCTCTGTAAAAATAAATACGCATCGCTCATTTTAGGTGAAAATAAAAGACTTGGCCCTTGACAGTCCCAATATTTATTTAACAGTAAAAGCCTAAATTGTTATCCATAACTTACCTAGATTTGACTTGTCATCTAGTGTTTCTTGTAAATTTAACTTTCAATCATGCCCCAATTTTCATAGATTCAAATATATACATACGTTATGCACGATCTTGCTATATAAATACTGGCAAGAAATTTCATAACCAGTTTCAAAGCCGGTGTTCAATATTGATTAATGAACATAAACAATCTTCTCATTCATACGAATGCAGGCAGCCTCCATTGGCAAGAAATTTCATAACCAGTTTCAAAGCTGAATTTCATAACCAGTTTCAAAGCCGATGTTCAATATTGATTAATGAACATAAACAATCTTCTCATTCATACGAATGCAGGTAGCCTCCATGGCGTGCAAATCTAATTGATTTGGCACACAGATTGTACGGACATCTTGGATTTTGTGCTGGGACTTCATATATTCTTCCAGCTGCTGAATTGTTTCTGGATTTGGGAATTGTTAAGAGGATCTATCGCCCTTATCTTTGTAGGTATTTCTGGAGGAAAGACTCTTCCGGCCTCCACGCGCTGCTGTTATGGCACCTCGTGCCTGCTTGTTTAAGCACTTTATCAGCTCAGCATCAGTCATTTTCGGTGTCATTATCTCCCTCCTGCGGAAGCAAAACCCATACCATTGGAGTGTAGCGTACAAAAACGAGCAGAAGGGTCTCAAACAATAGATAAAGTCCCTTGTTATATGTCCTCATCCTGTAGACACCAAACCTAAGGACCTTACTCCCACGGTAACCTTAGTACAGACCACTCCACATATAACCCCAGGAACACAAGGGAAGACAACTGCTATTAGCCTATTACAACTGCAATAAGGTATGGATCCACAAGATCTTTACGCATGAGGTCGTAAACATAAGCTACCTAACATCTGCTACGCCATGATAGACAGCACACTACCAGGCCTAGATAGATCCTAACTTCAAGTCCATGTAGGAAGCACAATATAAAAACAATTTCAAGACCTACCTTGTCACTCACATCTTCACATTCAGGTTTATTGCTTGGGCCTGCTTCACAGTTTCTTAGACCGTCATCCACTCCTTTCTCTTCATGATTTAAATTTGAAGTCTGATCCTGATATATTGCAAAATTGTAAGTACGAACTTGCAAATGCAATGCATGATGCAAGAATGCATCTCCAAGTAAACAAGGACTGCATAAACAAAGAACCCTTTTTTTGGTCGAAGTGAATTTGTCAGAATGCCTCTCCAAGTAAGATAAGATTATACAAGACAGACTGTAAGAGTCATTTTTATCACAAGCCGTTCATTATTATTATACGAACACAAGAACTTTCCAATTTACTCTGCAAATATCAGTGATGATTTCACTAATCTTCATTTTGTACATAAATAATCACTTTCAACCTCAGATTGTTGCTCAGACGCTTCCATTTCTTCATGACATGACAACAAGTAAACGATGTACCTGATCTAGACACTTCCATTTCTTCATGACATGACAGCAAGTAAACAATGTACCTGATCTAGCAAACGCAATGAATCAACACCCTCTATGTTCGTTTCATTTAACACAGAGGTGTGTGTCATCTTCAGTTTCTTCATCACAAGAACTAGCATCCCTATCAAAACCTCCTTCAATGAACTGCATGTAACAACATGATATTGAGAACATTATAACATACAAAAAAAGCCAAAGTGAACAAATATTGGACTCACAGATGTCTTGCATATGATTGAAAAAGAATTTTTGGTTAAATGAAATTGATCACAAATAATTGGACAAGGCATACTGTAACCACAACATGCAATATACACTTGATAGCCCAGGGAAGTGTTTTTTACAGAAGGGTGGAACATACTATATGCAAAAGTAAAGAAATTTAAATGGGTGTATCATGTAGGCTCCACAAGTATACATCAAGCATGTAGCATGAATCTACCATGCTTCACAACGATACGATACCTTCTCAATGTGCTCCTGATCCTTCCTAGTAAACCCACTGGCAGCAAGTTCCTTGTCCAGAAAAAGGGGCATCCTTGGCTATTGAAGAAAAAGAAGGCCTTCCGCCTTCATCTGTGTCTACCTCTGTATCTGTTCCATCACATCATCTCTGCATTCTTGAAAAGTCATGTTGAACCTGAGAGAAAGAAAGAATTAACAAACTAGAGGGGACCTTTATCCCCAACCTTTTTTCTTCCCATAACCTCAGGAGTCAGGAGTTACAGAGGATACATAGCCAACACCATAGACTAATGACCTTAAAAGAGAGATGAAATCGGAGGAGTCAACAAAGAAGCAGAATTGGTAGTTGAACATAGCCTATGTGTTATTGTTCAGTGTATTGCTTCTAAATTAACTGTATGTTATTAAGAAGATGGTGCCAATTGCCAAATATCGCCTGGAAGCACTCCTCCTGTCAACCCACCATGTGCATTACATTTAGAAGAGTCGCGATGCAAGAGCAAGCTTGAGCAGTTCTTCTTGGGATAATAAGACCCATCTACAAAAGAAATGTCAAATTATTATAACCATTAAAATTTGTATTTTTTCAACTGAATTATTAAATGTTATTTTCTTATTAATATAGAACTTTAAATGATTGTATTTATTAAAAAAACCGTTGAAACAAAATTTTTATTGGTTAAAATGTTAGTGGAATAAGTAATCCACCATTAAAATTAAAGGAAAACTAACGAAAAGTAAAAAAAAAACTTCTCTTTTAACGAAAAGTATTTTTTAAATGTATAATGAATAGTGCCAGTTAAAGGTAAAAATGTGGTTTTTCATTAAAAGTGAACAGTACCGAGAGTGTTTTGTTAAAACTCCCTAAAATTAATTAAAAATAAGTTTGATGTTAATGTTAAATTTGACTCCTAATCACAAAAGCTTCAAATCTAGTCAGCAAATAACACTTCGGTTGGAAGAATTTTTATGTCAAATATGCACAATAACATTTTCAACTAGGATTTGACATTTCCATTGAAAATGTTCTAAGGAATCTAAATCACTAGTTGGTCAGTGCATCTATGGAGCGTTCAGAGATAAACCGATCTTATTACCATTTTTTTACATAATTTTTCTGTTTTTTTTTGGATTAGGATTCTCTCCCCTCCTCTTTCCATCCCCTTCCATCCCCTCCTCTCATATTCTTTTATTTTGTTTTTCTCTTGCTATAAAAAAATAATATAAGATGTTGACGCGGCTTAACTGTGACCGTTCGATTAAGGGGAGGGAAAAAAAGAGGGGAGAGAATCCTACTTTTTTTTTTATCATTTTAATTTTGTTGTCTTTTCAATTTCTGAGTTACAAGTGCTCATTAAACCGGAATAGGATCCTCCTTGGATTCTCTTTGTGGGGATTCGTATGATCAATCAATCGTGTCCATTCATCATACATTGTGTGACCAGTTTTCATTAGATACTATTTATATTCAATTTAAAATTTAAAATAATTTCTAACCGTACGATGTACGATGAACGAACATGATTGATTGATCTCTGAATCCCTACAAAGAGGATCCTTGTCTCATTAAACCAGAAAGGGATCCGAGAGGATCCCTTTCACCTAATCCTCCTCATCAAACAATCCGGACCCTTGAAATTTGATCCAACGGCTAAAAATATAGGCCCACTTTAACAGTTATAATAACTTTAGTTGTTGGATCAAATTTCAAATGTCCAAATTGTTTAATAAAGATGATTAGGTTCTAGAGATGATCTCTTTCCCATTAAACCCACTTCTGGTGTGACAGATTTGGACCTTTTTTATGAAATAAATTATCAGAGTTTTCTCTCTCTATCATGCCTCTATTGTGAGATTGACAGTTTTTGTTTTCTAGTTCAACAGTTTTGTAGCCTTGTAAGATTAGTACTAGAATAGGCTCTTTCGGATTTTCAGCTCTCTCCTCACAGAAAGAGAGTGGACTCTATATTTCATTTCTCATTTGACTTTAATTCGTTCTGCATCATAAAATGTGTGGCACAAGGCTGGGCTTATATCGCTGGGGTATTTGGACAGGCTTGGCATGGCCCACTAACTGCCCTCTTGAATTTGGACCGTTGGAGCCCCTTTTTGAGGTTGAGGGGCTAAAAAGAGCCTTGCCCTTGCCCTAAAGCATGGTTTACCAGTACCAGTCCACCAGAAGCCTTTCCCAAGGGGCAAAGATTAGAACCAAATCCACCCCACACATCATTAACTTGAAAGAAATAGTTCTCTGACAAGTTATCATTTTGTTTACATGCTTTCCACGCATGCTTGCAACCTGAAAATACATTGAACCAACACAAGGGCATGGCCGAAATCTAGACATATAGTTTTCATTTGAAACGACGTTTGAAACTTGAACTACATTTAAATGACTATATATAACATATCAAGTCTATGACTAAAAATGAGTTATAACTCATAGAATCCTCCACAGTATGAGGATTACCATCGCCACGGGTAAGGTAACTTAAGCAGCTCAGTGTATTTGGAACAAAGCACAATTATCACTACAAGCACCACATGAAGCTTTGCTATTCATTCTTCTGCAGCACTAGCAGCACTTAGGTCCACACTGAGGTCAAGAACCTGCTCAAACATTCCAGGAAATTTGGTGAAACCTTAAATGAAAGACATGGTTCTATGAAACAGTAAACAGAAACAAAGGCAAGTTAGTTAATCAAGGAAATGTCCATCGACTTTAAGGACGACATGAAATCGAAAACAACAGAACCAAACTAATTGGGCGATGCATAAAATTGTATTTCTTACCTTCCCTGTTATCAAGGTGTACATGTTGAGTACATCCAAGACGGTGGACTCAAAGTGTGTTGTGGCATCATAACTCTGTTAAACATAAGAAGAAGCCTTTTGTCAAGTGCGCATAAATTATATTGAAGAGTGCCCAGTACAGGTCAATGCTTGAATAAGACTTACGGTTGATATAAAGCAATTGTCCAAAGCGGGTTCATTAACAGGCTCATATCTGTCATAAGTCTCAAAAAAAATCTCGTCAACAGGCCCTAAAAGGTCAATCCCTGGCTTTAGCTCAGTCTCGGGATGATCAGTCTCTGCATCTGTTGATACAAATGCAATAAATTTTCCCTTTGGAGCAACATTGTGAGAGTAGGAGCAACAGAAAAGATACCTGTTCAGTCAATAAAGCACCAAAGAATTGGCCTCCAGTAATAAGAAAATACAACAAAAAAGAAACAGGGATAACTCGGGATGAATAAATATCCACCAACAAGCTATTGGTTCAAAGTATACACGAGTTCCCCAGAGGCCTGCTCTAAATACCACTGTCTTCTCCTTTTGGTAGTAGTTTGGGGTCGAAATGATAGTAGGATAATATTTATATGCATCAAGCAAGTGTTACCACAAAACCCTTCCAACAGTTATAGAATAATATAACTTATTATACCCTCCACCCGATATAACATTGCAATTGCATATCCAATTACACAACAGAATTTAAAAATTGTGGTTAGACATTGTATGCATATAAACTATACCATTCCTTTCTTCCTATTAAAGAAAACCCATTTCCTTGCCATAGCATAAAACAACCTAGTCATGGGATTGTTTTTTCTAAAGCAACAGTTACAAAGGATCTTCTTAAATATGCACACGGCATTCATTGCAAAATAAATATTGGTCCCAAACAAAAGATAAGAGAACTCACATATCTGATCTGCGACCCAACTGCTTCTGTGGCAGGATAACCTGCACTGAGTGAGACTCATTGGTGTTTGGAATTGGGTGGCTCATGATGGCAATAGCTCTTGCAACCTTACCAACCTTCCTAACCTGTCAAAATGCATAAATTTTCAGTAAGTGTTTGGGAATAAGCATTTTTCTTCACCCTTCAAGCAAGATACAGAAGAACAGAGAAGATATTGTGTCCCTTGCAGACCTATAAATAAAAACGACCATATGCGTACTTGTAAGGCACAAGATGAACAGAAAACTAATATTAACATCCCACCACCTTTAAATACTTTACTCATAAAGGTTTACCTTGTTAGGCAAGTAAGAAGGATCACAGACAACTTTTTTGCACTTAGCAGTTTCCCCTTCAGATGTGACACCGATAACTTTCCCTTCCTCGTTGAACTCTACCTGGCATCATGCATCAAACTCAGTGTCTAGACAGGAATTAAACACAAACTAATGCAAAATGAAAGAGTGTTAAAACCAAGAAAAATGTGTAAGGATTACCTTGCACTCAGGCTTATTCAACATATAAGTCCCACCATAAACTGCACTAAGTCGTGCAAATGCCTAAATGAAGCACCCCAAACAAAATTGAATATCTTTACCAACTTTGAGATGAAATACAATACTGTAATTAAATAGAGAGAAAGATACCTGGGGAAGCTCTCCTAATCCATACAGAGGATATATGTATGGTGATCCTCCTTGAAAACGTGCAAATGACTCCGCATAAAGCTATGACACAACCACGTGTTAAACTCAATTACAAAAATGAACATTAATACATGAGAATTTAAAAACAAGACATAAAAATATCATCTATGAACCTCGACCAGTATTTACCTTCATTCTCTTCACGGTATCTAGAGCAGGCTCATTCAGGTAGCGATCATCCCTATGAAGTGCCAAAGCATGCCCAATGAAGTCAACAGTGTTGTCATCGAGACCATATTTTCTGTCAAAACATCAACCACACAAAAATATAAACAAATGTTCTTGGATTGTTACTTTATCAAAATAAGACCACCTTTCTTTTCTACAAGGAACCCTATACAATAGAAAACAGAGACACGGCATTGGTACCAATGAGACTGTAAAGACCGCAAGTTATGATTCTTCTTAGAATAATTATAGAGTTCATTTGCAAAAAGGTTATTGCCCTAGCACTTACGCGATCAAATCTCTAGTTGTCACTCTTGTTAAGTCCATTCCCTCATGTGTTTTAGGATCAGTTTCACTATAATCTTGAACATATAGGATGAACTTGCGTGCACGGCGCTTTTCAAACAGACCCATGAGTGGAGATTTAAGGGCCTCCATGTCAGTTGCTGGAACCTTGTGAACCTGTTGCAACAATTGAGATCCCACCCATAAGTTTTAAGATGAAATTTATACAGGACAGTGTGTGAGTGTCTTTGTGAGTGTAGTTACTAAATGCAGTTTTCCAAAGAGTTAGCAGAACTACCTTTCCTTTATTATAGACAAAACTACCATCCACAGCTTTGAAGTACAAATACTTGGTGACATCTGTGTGAATGAGGACACGCACTAGAGTGCCATTGGCCATCATAAACTAGACAAGGAAAAATACAACAAATTAGGAAAACATGAAAACAAATATTTAAAAGAAAAACAAACAAAATAATAATGGGCCAAAAACAATGCAAAAATTAAGGAAACACACAAACATACCTTAGGGACCATGTCCACGTTATAATCCCTACTAGATCCCAAATGTGCAGGGGGCTTATCATCTCCCCTGAACCTCTTCCATAGCTGCAAGTTAATGATAATTTAAAGATCAAAATTAATAATAGAGTATAAAGTTTGAGAGACCGACCGAGTGGGCACGAGAAGATTGGGGGGGGGGGGGGGGGGGGAGAGAGAGAGAGACAGTGCAACATAAGTACAGATGTGATACTTCATCGGAGGCTTTCAAGTAGACGGCAGAAGGGGACCTGGACAAGATTAAGTGATGCACACTCTCCACCATAATAATCGTTCCGATCCATGTGCAGAACCTGGTTCACAGAATACAAGTATCAACAATAAAAGTACCCAAGTGTTTTGATCAACATTCTGTCATATTCAACGGAAAATAAAGAAATGATAAATATACAAAGCATTGGTTTTAAATGATAGCAATCATGTCATACACTTGATAATAATGTAGTCGCTAAGCAATCAGATGAAATTCCAAGTTCCAAGTTTCAAACGCAGCCACCAAACCTATTACTAATCAGATGAATATTCATCATTACAAGTAAGATTATTATTTTTTTTTTTAACTTTCCTTTTTGTTATGGTCTAATAAGATTGATAGTAGGTTGAAGGTTAAGGAGCGTGAGCGTTGGATTCATGTGTTGAGATCAAAATCAGTTGATGCATTTAGATTACATGAAATATCAAATATAACATCCAATGAAAATAGAAAAGAAGGCGAAGGTGGTTTGAAACATTGAAGCTACATCCCTCCGGTTCCAACTGCAAATAGATCCCGTCGGCCCAATTGGCAAATCAATCACCCATACAAATCAAACGAAATGAAATCACAGAGGAAATGTACAGAAAAAAAGTCCATTGGTGATGAGATTTGATGTTGAAATTGAAAAGGTCAGGAGAGAAGAAATAGTAGAAAGAGTAGGGGGGAGTGGAGAGTGGTGGAATAAGAGACCTTGAGGCCGTCGACGGAGAGAAGACCGCTGAGGATGCATTCTTTCAGACCCGTTCCCAACACTATGACGTCATACTCTTCGTCCATTTCCTCCTCGCTCAGTCGCTCCTCCTATCCTATCCTATGATCTCAACGCAACGGATCAGACTTCTCACACAATTCTAGGGTTTTAGTCACAACGCTCCTCACTGTCTCACGCATGTCTATCTATGTCTCTGAACTGCACTAACTAATATATTACCCCTGCTACTTTTCTTTTCTTTATTTATTTTATTTATTTTTCTTTTTGGTCTGATTGCTATATTCTACAGCCTACAAGATGGATACTTGTGTGTCAACTAGGAAAAGCTTAAAGACTTTTTTATTCTCTATATTTTGGATGAGTTTTTATCATTAATACCTAAAACTTAATTTTTTCTTATAAAAAATTTCATATATAGCAAAAATGTACTTGAATAGTCTCAAATATCCTCAAAACATAAGTTTAATTACATTATTTTTGTGGGTTGATGCTCGAACTTGGTGGTCTGTAAATTTGTGCTCTAAATAGAGATTTATAAACTGGTGAAACACCATGAATAGTTCTTAATAAGACAAACCTAATTATTTGAGGAGAATGAAATTAAAATATTAGGAATTTATGATATATCCTCTAGTAGTTGTAAGAATAGGGTTTAGAAAATGGGAATGCAGTGATTATGACTTTAATTACTTTGAAATGATGGTCAACGAATGCTCATGAATACTTTATAATATCATTACAATTACAAATATCATCATTTATTTCCTTAACTAACACATCTACACTTAAATGGACTTCCATTTAAAACTTTTCAAATTGAAATGTGAGGGATCAAAATAATAAATTAGAGAAACTTTGGGGAACATTTGTCATGAAAACTGAAAAAAAAAAAAATCCTTGTGATAATTTTGTAGACAAATAAATTAAAAAGAAAAGGAAAAAAAGAGAGGAAAATGAATAAATATGACGGGTTTGCTCTGTGGTGAGTCTTTCTCTCCCACACCACAATTAATCAGAGGTTTGCTATATCTATATTTCATGTATTTTTCTAGTTTTGCTCCACTCTTTATTTTGGTTGTTACTATTTATGCACTCATTTTCCATTTTATTACTCCATTTCCTTTATTTTCTCATTTCCCTAACGAATTCTTTTCAGTTTTTATAAATTTGTTAAATTGTTGATGAAAAGATTGTGGGTGGTGCTGTAGGTTGGTTCTCTTCTCGATCCTTGATTCTATTGCCGGAATCCCTTTTATATACGCTGAAAGGAAGGAAGGAGGGGGTTCCATAATTCCAGTCTAGGGTTTTCCAGTGTTATGTAATTGCGACTGAGGTCTTCTCTGATATTTGATATTTGACTGGTATGTATGGTTGCTAGATTTGAACTTGTCTCTCTCGTTTGCTTGTTTTGGATTGCCTTTTCCCACCAACATGCGTAGGAATTTGAGAATTGAGGGCTGGTTTAAATTTCGCTGCCTGTTGCCTGTTGGAGATGGGGACTTTACTTTTTGATTCGTTTGCATAACTCCGAGCGGAGCAGTCATCCAAGGCGGAGGAGAAACAAAAAAAGATAAAAGGCAATTTTGTAACCCGTTCGTGCATTAATCATTTGGTTTTGTTGGAACAGGAATCCCACTGGCGAGCAATCGGTTTCTTCCGCGATTTGTAGTTGCTACTTTAAGCTGTTTGATGGTGCTGTTTGGGCGATATATGTGATTATCTTATCTGGTTGGAGATTTTTTCCCCCTTTAATCTTATTTTTTGAATTACGGAAAGTAGGGGAGAAGGTGGGGATAGCATTGTCTATATAAAAGGTGAGGATGGAAAAGGGGATAACACCTCTTGAGGGTAATGATGGTTGGATTGTGGTGAATGAGACTAATTCCGAAGACCCCATATATATCGAAATGGAAACTGAGGAGTATGTGATTGATAGTCCGAAGAATGGCATTCAAGGTTTTGCAGCGGACAAAGGAGAGGGAAGTAATGTGGTATCCTCTAGAGAAGGACCTCTTGTCAGGAAGGAGTCGGGAATGCCCACTAGTTGTAGTTGCAGTGCCAAGAAACTCAAATCTCAGGTGGATGCGGCAGACCCCAACCCGGAGAGGAAGGATAAAGTTGGGCAAGAGAAGAAGCTCAGTAGACAAGATAGGATTGAATTGGGCCGCATGTTTCAGGGTGCAGTGAGTTCCCATGATTGGGAAGTTGCTGAGAGGTTGATCCTGGTGGCTGATCCGCAAACCCTGAATGATGCTTTGTGCATGACTTTGGATTCAATATGGTTCTTGAGCACTCACGAAGAGCTTTATGGGATAACGGGATTGATTAAGAAGATCATTATCAATGGTGCATATGACTTCACGAGAGCTGCCTTGCGCACTTCATTTCTTGCTTCGTGTGTTTCTGCTTGTCAGAGTCGAACAATGAGTCTTGCTGATACAGTCACAGTAATGGCCCAAAGGTACGGTCAAGCTGTGTATTTCCTGATAACTTAACAATTTTATAGCGATAAATTGTATGGGTGTGTGTAAATGGGTCCATAAAGTCTACTGAAGTCTTCTCCAGAATGGAAAATGAAGACTTTTAAATTAAAGGGGCGGAGTAGGCAGAATAGGATGCATTATCTATCTTACAAAGTAGAATAAGATTAAACTAGTTCCTTAATGAATGTGTAAGATAGAATAAAATTAATCTAGTTCCTTAATGATGTCAGCAAGCTCAGGTTGATTTTATGTAGTCTTTCCATGTCAGCTCATAAGCTACCCGGAAATCTTTTCATGAACATACATGTAGAAAACCTGGGTGTTACACGAATTAGAATTAGTCTTTTGGCGACACCCTGGGTAAAATAGAAAGCTTGGTGGGTTTGGAAGTGCCCTACTTGCTACAAGAAAGCTTAAGATGCATCAAATTTCATTCCTTGAAATCCTTGAATGTCCCCTCCTTTTATTTATTTTATTTGAGCTACGAGAGGTCGCACTTGGTGCGATGGCAAGTGCCTTCGCCCATGAGCGGTAGGTCTCAGGTTCGAGACTTGGGAGCATCCTCTCCATAAATGGGGGTAAGGCTAGCCGACATTCACCTCTCCCAGACCCTGCGTAAAGCGGGAGCCTTGTGCACTGGGTACGACATTTTTTATTTGAGCTACGAGAGTGTAGCGTGGTATTGTTTACTGTGGCTTCTAAGCACCTTGCCCGTCTATTTCCTTTTAATCCTGGAATTGATGTGCCATTTGCTTTATTGGTTACCCTTTTTTTTTATAGGTTGCATGAGCGCCTCCGGGAATGCAATGGAGATGAGGTCTTGAAGGCAGAAGCTGCTGCTAAGGTTCAAAAGTTTACTGAATGGGCTCTGAAATGTATAGGCTTTCATTCTCGTTCCCAAGGTAGCAAGGATAGAGTTAACAACAGCTCATTGGTTGAGATCCAACTCCAGTTATCAGCATTTAAGGCGTTCATAGATCTTGCTGGTAACCAGCTTTCTGGGAAGGACTTCACCGAGGCCTTTGATGCTGCTTGCTTCCCCCTAACTCTCTTCTCTAGTTCATTCGATTCTGGCTGGGCATCTGGGATATCGGCAACTGCAATTCAAGGTTTGCTGGGTATGTTGGTGGAGGGAGGTGCAGACAATGTCAATCAGTGTTTCCTTGAAGCCTCTCGTTTTGGGAGTACTGAGCTTGTGCGCATCTTATTGCAGGTGACTTCAATACGTTTGTACATCATGTTAATGTTTAGTTGCGTTCCTAGCTTTTGCATATCATTTTTCTGTATTTGGTTTATGATCAATGTTCAATACTTAGTTATTTTACTAAACCCTAAATAAGAATTAGGAAGAACAATAGTTATTGTTAGCTCTATGACTATAACCATCATTCTTTTGAATTGTCATTGCAAAGATCTTTTTGTATATTGATATTCAAGTTTCAAGCACATGTTTGTTAGTAGTGCACGTTGTTTTCCACTCTCATGCTTAATAAATGCATTTTTGTCTGTTTAACATTTCCTAAAATTTGAATACCTTCCTTTTTTTATGTTTAAAGTAAATTTACATCATTTCTTATTTTTTACTAATACTTATGTAAATCTGGAATATCAATATTATTGTTGACATTGACGTTTTTCGTTTTATGCTTCTAGTATGCATTCTTGGTTATATGATTTGGTTATGTATACAAACAAGGACAATTTTGAGAAGAGGATCGTGATCCAAGATTTTCTTTCATGATAGATGGTTTGTGTGGCATCTTTGTTCTCATTTTCTTTTGGCATATGGGTTTTGTTTTGTGTTGGTAGATTGCCCAAAGGAACAGTTTGGATGTTGATGTTGACCTGGCTTTGGGTTTTGCTTCTCACTACTGCAAGATTGGTACTATGGAATGTCTTGTGGAAGAGGGCAATGCGATAGCTTTTTTGGGCCCTCTGATGAGAGCTGCTGAGAGGGGCTGTATGCAGGTTGTTGAGTGGTTTGTGAAAAGGGGTTGCCGAGACATGGAGCTCTGCCTTGCTCTCACAGCTGCAACTTCCAGCAGCCAAGTTGACATTGCTGCCTATCTCCTCCCTCATGTTCCTCATCATGTCCTTGCTGCACTAAGCATTGAAATTCTGAAGGCTGCTGGTGAACGAAGTGGTGGTTCTCTTGATGGTGTTGCATTTCTTCTTCATTCCGACTTCTTGGGTGATCCTGCAGCTACTTATGCTGTTGCCAACAGTATTGCTCTGTCTGATGATGAGGGTGTAGCTCCTGAGTTAAAGGCTTTTCTTTGGGGGCACTGGTCAGAGGAAGCCTTCTTGGATGGAATTAGACAAGGACAAGAACATTACATGAACATTGTGAGGATTTTAAAATGGGGTGAATCTCCTATCTGCTTAAGAGATCTTCCAACCCCTCTAGGGATAGCAATCGGTTACCTGCCACTGTATAGGGAGTGTGTGAGGGCGGGTGGCTGTTTGTTGTCACAAAGGCTGAGAGGACAGCTTGTTGAAGCAGTTAGAAGGCTTGGTGGTGGAGTCTTAGAAGGGGCAAGCCAGTGCAAAGAGCTATTGGCTCTTCTGGAGCATCATCTCCCTCCATTTTTTACTTGATCTGCCTAGCTCTGTGCAGCAAGGCGTTGCTCGTATTTGTTCTGGGACTTAGCTTCCATTTGTCCTCGGCTATCTGATAAATATGTAATGGATGATAACAACAGTTTAGAGATGGGGTCAGGTGACAAAGCCAAGGTTTGTCAATTTTCTATCCATCATATGTTGTTACCCTGTAATTTAGTTCATGTACGTGGCGCATATATGTTTCTAAATGTGCATGTTGTTGAGTTGATCTATCATTTAAGACAAAGAAACTATTGTCAAAATCTGATGCACCTGTCGTATATTAGATTTGGCTATCTGATATGAGTTCTAGACACTTCCATTCCAGTTGTACTTTTAATTCGTTTGCCATGTATCGTATGGTTGTTTTTTTAGGGGGGGGGGGTTAACTTTTATTTCTTTTTTTGTATGCTGCCCTTAATGTGTTTGAATGTAGAAAAGTAATTTGTCAAAGACGGCTCCGAGTTCAAAATGGAATGGAATGCCGCTGCACCTTGACGACCGGACTGGATGAAGTGGTACTCATGCCATCAGCAGCTGCGGCCCCTTTTTTTCTTTGCCACCTTTCTTTCGTGTGCATGTAGGAGCCAGCCAGCGGGCCACCGACCAAAACATGGAATTGAATAGAATTGGGAGTCTTATATTTCCCTTGCCTTTATTATTTATTGAAACTAATTCAAGCCCAACTGAAAAGTAACGATGTGATATTCCACATGGGGTATTTTATTTGACCGCGAGTCGGCAGTGGAATTATTCCTGAAACAAATAAGGACCTTTGATGTATTCTACAGTTGATTTATTGGCATATTTTCGAGAAGGAAGGGATTGGAGAACTTGAAACGCGGTTCTCTGGCGTGAAAGATTTTGACAAGAATAATACAGCATACAAAATCATAATTACTTTTGGTCGGGATAGTTATTTTTCAGAGCAACTATATGGACAAGTCCTAGCCATCCAGGGTGTGTTTGTTGCATCAGATTATTTTGAACTGGATTAGCTTCAGGAACTAAGTTGGACTAGTTTAGCTTTGACTAAGTGGGATAAAATTAATGAAGTGTTTTATGCAATGCCAAACAAGTCTGGACTAAAATATTTTGCTATTTTTTATTCACTTTTACCATTTTTAATCCACTATTGCCATTTTTTTTTAATTCATTCCATCATCATCTAGTCATTCTTCTTACGATATTTTAACCCACTTTTGCCAGTTTTATTCCATTCCATTATCCTCTGGTCTTCTTCTTCAATGATACAACTGCAAGCACTCCATCCAACATCCTATCTCTCTCAAAAGCTCAAATCATCTTTATTGTGAAAAACCCATATCAAAATTCTTCATTTTTGTAGCCGGATTTAGAGAAATGCCAAGGATCTTGTGTCGGAGTTAGTGTAAAGGTTGATTTGGGCGACGAGGTTGATTTGGGCAACTTGGTTGATCTAGGTTTTGAACTGGGTTTTTGCAATTAATTCGAGCATCTTGGATGCTGATATCGAAGCTTCTGGGGACAACCGGCATGAATTTATGAGGTAATCGATGATGAAAATTTGTTGGCTTTCTAGGATTTTTGAGGTCCTTGGTCGGTTAAAGCATTTCTGATGCTGCTGGCATCTTTGAGATGTAGATTCATGTGGGTTGGTGTTGGGTTGGTTTTCTGGGTATCTTTGAGAGATGCATGTTAGTTTCAGATGAGGTGCCAAGCAGACAACAGATGAGGGCGTGAGGTCCTCGCTAGTCCACCACTTTTCAAGGGGTCTCGCTAAGACCTCCCAGTGAAGCATTTAGACTTAGGGCTGTTTTGGTATTAGACTTAGGGCTGTTTTGGTATTTCTGTACTTTGAAAAAAAACTGTGAGAATAAACGGATGTGATGTGAGAATAAGCGATTGTGAAATAAATCAGCAGAGTGTTTGATAATCATTTTTGTAAAAGTACTTTTGGAAAAAAAATTCTGATAGTGGGTCTCTTCATTAAAGGAGTATTGTAGCCTGGTGTGTTTTAAAAAAACCCAGTTTTCCAAAGCTGCAAATAGCAGCTTCAGCTTTTTCCTTTAATTTCAGTTTATTCTCACAGTAGCTTCCAAAATAAGCTTTTTTTTTTAAATTTACTAAACACTTAAAACTCTTACAACTTTTTTTCATGAGTGTTTTTTTTTTTCTAAACACCTCACTTCCAAACCATCCCTTAGTCTCATTAAATTGAGTCCTGGTGCACAACAAACACAAACTAACATTCTTAGCTAAACCAAGCCAGTCCGGTGAAACTTAGGAAAACCAAACAAACACACCCCTAGGATGGATCTAAGATGTGATTCCATGAAATGAAATGCGCAATGTTACATGTATCTATAGGGCTAGGCATTTAATAAAACAAAATAAACCGGTTGAACTGCCCAACCCGCACCGGCGACTTAGTTTAGTTTGGGCTCTTTTTTTAGTTTTTAGTTTTCGGTTGTTAAACCAAACCGGATCGACTTAATTGGTTTGACAATCGGTTTCAAAATTCTTAAGGTGCAGTTAGCCGAACCGATTTGCATATGTTTAATTAATTTTTTTATTCATAATTAGTTTAAGAGTCTCATTGGAGAAAAGCAGATGCTTTGGAGAAGGCAGCAGATGCTTTGGTGCTCTCCTTGGGTTGCTTCATTTATGCTTTCTTTGAGCAATCACTCATATTAGTGCTATTTTATGTAACTTTTAGGAGAAAAACTTGGTTTTCACACAAATCAAGAACCGATCCAAACCAACCATCCATTGTCGATTAATCGACCTGATCAATTTTAAACACAGGTTTTGTTGGTTTTGGTTTACAATTTTGGCCCAACCGACTATGTCGGTTTGGTTTCGGTTTTGGTCCATAACCGACCCAAACCAACCCATGCCCTCCCCTAGTAACCGACATTCATAGACAATCTTCCGTATGTAATGCATGACGCTTAGAGTTGTCTTTGTTCTTCACTTGCGTTGAGTGTCTGGTTAAAGAAGGGGACAAAGAAATAAAAACAAAAGAGTGTTGTTTCTTGTATTGAACATTTTAGTAGTACAAAAATTGTATGATAAAAGTTAACATCTTAAGTGTCGTGGAGACAACGCAACGCAAGCATTCATTCATTTTACTTTGCTAGACGTATGTATAAGTCAAATCCCTCACATTAGACGGCATGAAAGCCAAGATCATAAGCACGGCTAAAATGCCAATGGGAAGCAACAGCAGCATCAAAGGCGGGGGAGGTAGTGGCGGAAGTACCAAAGGAAGGATCAGCAGAGTCGCTGTGAGGCATACAAGCAAAAGCAACGACTCCAAGCTAAAGTAGCTGGCCGGCAGCAGTCTTCTGCCAGTCCCTCTACCGTGAGATAAGGTTCGCCGGTATTCTGTTGCCTTTCCTTGTCTCTGGATCTGATGATAATACTGCACTTTCTGTCCATGATCCGTTGGGGAGGGCTCTGGCGTATGGGCACCAGAAACTTTTCTAGTTTTAATATCCATAACGCAACTTGTTGAAGAGCGATCCGGCAAATGAATAAAACCCTGTGACAGTACTAGTCTTAGCCGATCTGCTTCAGGAACATCAAAATTCATTTACTGATGCGTTGGTCCCCTCCCCTAGATCAAATCACAGCACAGCACCGCACAGAACAGACGTAATTTTCAGCCTAAAACTCAAAATCTCTCAAAATCCCCAATGCTTGACCAATGCTGGTTTTATACAACTATAGCAACTAGAGGCAATCAATGCGATGGAGAACGTAAGCCACAATTCCCCCGATCTGGTTCGCTCGCTTTGTGCTGTCCTGGGAGGATCTCAACTTGCAAAGTAAGACGCTCAGACTTGGCTTTGAGATACAGCTACAAACGGCAAGAAAGAAAAAGAGAAGAGGATTAGTTGATCTTTCCTTGTTTCCTTCCTTGAAGTCCTTGAATGCAATACAATGCAAAAACACTAACAAAGCAATCAAGAGATAAAATCCAACAGAATAGAGAAGAGAATAATCTAGAATCATAATTTGAAAGGGAAATCAAGAAGACTCAAGAGATGAAGATTTTCACTCCGTCACCCTTCAAAATTAAAATCCATCTTCCATTCCATCCGACAAAGAAAAGTCCCCATAATCGTAATCCATCAAGACTCAAGAGATGATGTTGATATATCAATGTTAACAACTGAATTGCATATACATGAACCACAATTTATATATTTTATTTAAAAAAAAAAAAAAAGAAGAAAAAAAGTGTTCATAAAATGAAATGACTTTAGAGGGGATGAAACAAATAAATCAACGGTAGAAAAGCTGAGGGTATGCCGTGCGGAAACACAAAACCAAATTGAGCACCACAAGGATAAAATTAAGGTTCATATTCATATATACAACACATACATACATACATACCTACCTACCTACCTGTGAATCTTTCTGAAATGATGAGGATGAGGATTCAGCAGCAACAGCAGCAAGGAACAGAGTTGTTGTGCGCTTTTACCATCTCATCAGTTTGAGTTTGAGTGCCTTTCCCTCGCCCTTTTACTTTGAGAAACTAAAACAAGGAGAGAGAGAGAGAGGATGGGTTGGATTGGATTGGATTGGATTGGATTAACAATGTGTTCCAGTGTTGGTGTTAGAATCAAAAGAAAAGGGTTAAGGTGTTAAGGGAACGAAATGAATTTTGATGCACTGCACCTGTATTTCCCTTTCTTGCTGCTGCCCTCTCCTATTTTCCCTTACTAGTAATTTACTTTTTTTTATTAGGTTTCCCAATGTTTGTTTTATGATTATGTTTATGGAGAGAGAGAGAGAGAGAGAGAGAGAGAGAGAGAGAAAGAAGGTTTGGTTCGGTGTATTCGACTGTACACATAGACAAGTGGGGCTCTCTTTGCTGACATGCAAGTTGCAAGTTGCTGGTTGTGGAAAATCAGGACTGTGTTCCCCAAGGTTCTTCACCCCTGGACTCCCCCTCATTAGTCATTTCTCTCTCTTCCTATTATTTATTATTATTTTTCATTTCTTTTTTTTTAGTAATCTTATTTTTCAAGAAGGACAACCCGTAGAGAGGAGGATGGGCTGGGTCCACTCTATCAATTCATTCATTTTCTTTGCAAAATTGCAAATAGCAAATCTGTGGAGGTCAAGTAATGGAATCATTCCATTCCATGTATGGAGAATGCTAGTCTCGAGTCTTGATTACATTTGCAATTGCAATGGGTCCACACAGTGGGCCCCCCATTCCAGTCAATCAGACGGACCACACACATTTCATCTAATTACGCTGCTCCTAATTACTTAATCATCGACCGTCAAAACATGAGAAAAATTCTTTGTACTAGTTTTGATAGTCAGGACTCAAGAAACCAAACCGTCTTAAAAGAAACAAACCATACACAGCCTAAAGCATCCTCAATATTGGACAAGTATCCTTTCGGAGCATTTTTGTGAAAATCTAGAGATTAATTAATCGTGTCCGTTCATCGTACATTATATGGTCAGTTTTCGTTTGATACTATTTATATTTAATTTAAAATTTAAAATGATTTATAACCATACGATGTACGATGAACGAACATAATTGATTGATTCTTTAAATCCCAACAAAGAAGATCCGGAGATAAACCTATTCCCTCAGTATTAATCTCCATCTCTAACTCTAATCCAAACATACAAAAATGACAATACATTGATGCTCATAAATAAATAAATAAATAAGTGGCATCTTATAGGTGTGCGTGTAATCTGACGGAGGAGGAGCCAAAAATTCATCTGGGGCCTTTAAGCAAAATAAAATAAACTAAAAAAAAATAGTTTCAAGTATAATTAATTGGTGAACAATAAAAGGTTCTTTATATTGTTTTCAATTGTCATGGAAAATTTTAATCAAACAAGATTGATGGAGTTTGTATTAAAAATTTAATATTTAGATGATTATACATAAAGAATAGAGCTTGTATACGAGCTTTAATAAAAAAAATTACCACATTAGATTCGAACCAAAATTTAAAGTTATGGCTAGCTCAAAACTATTATTACTATGAGATTTTTCTTTTAACATAATTAGATCTTCCTCTATATTGTATATATCTTGTTTTATATGAACTAAGAAACAAAAATGGCTAGTGTGTGTGTATCAGCTTACATGTGTATTGGGGTACCAAAGTTATATTTTCAGTTTGTCATTACCTTGAGATTACTCAGTAATGACATGATTACAGTTATATTATTAACTTGTCATTACCTTGAGATACTCAGCAATGACATTTTCTCAGCTTGTCATTGCTTAGAGATTACTCATCAATGATATGATTATATTATCCAACTTCCAATAGCTATGGCTAATGGATGATATTGTATGTCATGCCACCCATAAATGTCGGCTCAGTATATATGTACCTATCATTTATCAATGTACACATGATTTAGTAGGCGTATTAGTGATCATTTTCAACGTTAAGGTGTTTTTCAGCAACTTTAACATATTTTACCGAGTATGGTATTTACTCAATATATTAATAGGACATGTTTGGTAATTATGCTGTGAACCCATTCTCATGCATGTGACAGAGGGTCGAAGACCCATTAAGTGTGGCCCTTTGAGGATGTGTTTAAAATAAATGTAATTACTTGTAGGTGTTTTGATTTGAGCTTATCCCTATTTTCGAGGAAGTTCTGCCAATTATGGCTTCATCACCCATCGGGGTGATGCCTAGCATGTCTCGAATTTAGTATCAACTGGACATCGGGGTCAAAATGTGTCACCATCAAGCCGCATCACATGATTCATATCACATATATACATTGACTTCAAGCTGACACTTATGAAATGTCAAGTTAACTTGTGAAATTCCACATATATTTAATATAAAAAAATAGATATTAAAACTTGAAATTTTAACAAAGTTGAAGTTGGAGAACAGTGAATTAGTCACAAGGAAGAAAATGTATTACAATTCATTCTTATTTCTTTCCAATCTATGTATTATAATCTAATCTAATCTAATCCTTAGTCACAAGAAGAAAATGTATTACATTCATTATTATTTCTTTCCAATCTATGTATTATAATCTAATCTAATCCTAAACACTTAAATGAGGTCGCCCATGCTTAAAAGGAAAGTGTGCGTAGTGGTGGTGGGAGATAGATTTGATATGCAGCCAAGGCACAAGCATATATTATGGACGAATCATGATGATGGCATATGGGCATGCATGTGTGATGTGGACCTTCATTACCCAATTCAATGCATCTTTCATCCACCACCATACAATTAATTTTAATTAATCAATGCAATTTGCAAATGCAATGCAACTCTCTCACTCACTGATTGATTCTGTGTCTTCCCATTTCCCATAATCCCATCCCATCACATTCAATACTTGAGAGGAGACTCACCCACTTGAGAGACCACAATTTCTTGAGAAAGAGTGAGAGAGATTTCCTTCCTCGTACACGTAAAAGGAATTGGATCCTCTCCTAAGCTTGGGTTCATGATTCTTTTCATCGATTTGTTGGATCAAAATTCAACGATTACAATTATTATAATTTTTAAAAAAAATTTTGTTTATAACTGTCGGATCAAAATTCAACGGTCCTTGTACGTCGATCATGAGGCTCCTGAGCTCAAGTTCATGAGAGGATCTAATTCCCACGTATAATACAATACAACCCCTTTTTTTGTCCTTACTGCCATGCCCTCCTCTCATTCTTGTCTCTCTCTTTTTTAAAATGTTTGAATGTTGAGAAGATTAGATTATTTGCACTTTCCACGCTCCATCCACTTCCCCAGTCACGCCACCCAGTTTCATTCTCCACCGCACCAGCAGCCGCAGCCCTTTAGGCAAATCAAGGAAACCACACGACCACGACCATTAGAAAAAAAAAAGTCTACAAACCTACAATATTGCATATTGACATTGGTAGGCAAATGCTCCAATTAAAGTTACATATACAACAACAATAACAAAGCTTTTTTCCATTAAGTGGGGTCGGCTATATGAATCCTAAAACGTCATTGCGCTCGATTTTGTATCTCCAATTAAAGTTACATATATAAAAGATTTTTTCAATGCATCAACTCTCAAGAACACAAACCAATACGTAAAATGTTATATTATTTCTTATTTATATTACACGTGATGCACTATTATAAATACATAGTAAATGTACTATTTAATAGTTTAACGAATTATCATTGTTACCATATTTATTAATTCCTTCCAAGTTCCCCTTCCACCAACCTTTGATTTTGATTCAACAAACAACTACAAATATTCAAGTTTTGTTTGTTTCTCTTCCAATGTTTGACTTTGACTCATCATCATACCATCTCAAATCTGAACGTTGATTTGCTACAAACTTGTCTGTATACCAGAATCCAAAATCCAGATTATGATGATGATGATGATGATGATAATGATGCAACCTTGTGAACCAACAATCCATCCATCCACAACATGATCTCAGCCCATTAACCAGCTCTTCAGTCCATTTACACAATAACAATAGTTCGATTCTACTTTTCCACCGCAACTTAAACAGCAACCTTAATAATCATATTATCATACAATCACTGAATGCTCAGACGAGAATCTGCTCAATCGATTCACTTATTTACCCCAAACCGCAAACTGCATTTTTATTAGCTATTACAATAACAACTTTCGCTTCCATGATCCATCCAAGTTCCGACCACAGCAATTATACGGCAACAAATTTCTCCTCAATTCAAAACAGCTTTATACATTACCACCACAAGCTCTGAAGCTAACCTATAATTTATAAATAAATATAATGCCTCAACTTCAAGTGCCTGTTTGTCTATTATTCTCAAACACCAGTACAGATAAACAGACCACGTCAACCACTAGTTTCACTTGCCAACCCAACATCCCTCTCTACTCCTGCAAACACAACATTTCAAATTAGTTACAACCACAAGAAGGCAGTGCATCAAGTTAAAAGTATTGCAACTCGGTTCACCGGAAAACAAACAAAACATCATGATACTTATTTCGCATGAGTTCTATTTGCAACTGCAGGGCATATGATGCTTCCTCAATGGGAAAGTTGCAAACATTATGACTCATAGTTAATATACCCCACACACCATACAAAGAGCCCACTGATAGTTGCACCATATCATATTGATTGTTTACGCATGGGCCATGCTAGTATTAACTATATAACACACAGTCTAATAGTTGATCCTTGTTTCAGGGTTTTGGGTTACATAATGGATCCAAGAGATATCATATTAACTATAAACGATCCACTATTTAATCTAGAAGAATCATGCAGAATGCACACATAGTTTACATACATACACATTACCTCATCGTCGTCGTCGCCATCTTCCTTGTTCTTCTTAAGGCGTGTAGTACCACCCTCCTTGACGATCGGCAACTTCATGGCTCCAAAGGGCGTGTCCACATTGATATTCCCCTTGATGGTGTAGCCAGTACCCTTTTCCCGAATCATATCCCAGAGTGCTGACCCAAAATCCTTAGGCCTGAAGGTAATGGGAACGTTAACATAAGTGACGCCCTTTTTAGCAAGATTGGCAAACTTGGAGAGTTCTGCACCTCCAATGCTGACATCACAGAGCCAAATCTCGTAGTCTAGAACATTGAGGTCTAAGTCAAAGTCATTCATGTTCTCCAGCTTCAAATGAAGGACAGCAACGGTTTCTTCAAAGGAGAAGGTTTGAAACCTTATCTTCTCAACATCGACATCAGGCTTGTAAGGGATGGGGATTTCTCCAGTTTTTTCAAGGGGGATAGTGATTCTGCCGATGACAGGGACATCCACAATGAGGTCGACCTTGACCCTGTATGGAATGTTGCTTCCAGGCTGGATGTCATCGTAGGTGTTCTTGATGTCATCGTATACCAAGTGTACTGGAACTTTCCACGTGGGCATGGATTGTCCCAGCATCAGGGATCAGCCCGGAGACAAGTTTCCTTCCATCACTTTCGATCAAGTAGTTAATATCGATGAGAGGGATGGGAACCGGATTAGGGTTCTTGATGAGCACATCCACCACGATCTCGGCCTTTTCGAGATTGATGCTAGGGATGTGAATGGCAGTAACATCGGCGGTTGGCTTGCCGAATCCAATGGTACCCTCTATCTTCTCCCCAATGTCATGAATGAAATCCTTCACCTTGTCAACAAATCCACCCTCATCCTCCCCCTCCTCCTCCTTGTGATCTTTCTTCACCTTAGCACCCCGATCCACATTTTCTGGCTTACCATCAGACGAATACGATGCCATGGATTCCGCTATAGTATTTATAAGTTTACAACTGATTCCCTTATATGGTTGTTTTCGACAACTTGAAAAGCAGTTACATCAACTCAATTCTCTCTTCTAAGAAAAAGAAGAACATGTCAGATGAGAGATCTAAATAATAATTCTAAAATTCTAGTCTTTGGATGAGATGAGATGAGATCTAAAGGTTAATCATCGAAACACTTACCTGTTACTGTTAGTGAAAGCTCCTCCTCACCTCAACGACACAAACGGCAGGAGACGCAAAGATTTAAAGAAAATTCAATCCAGTATAAGTTGAAGCAGCACAGCAGCGAACTATGTCATATTTTTGGCCCGCTGATCACATTTATGAGTGATACATTATTTAATTTTTAAATTTGATTTAAAAATTTAATCTCCGTAGCATATATACATAAATTAATATTCCGTATGATTTATGAGGAAGCTGAGCGACTTGTACAAGTAGAAGCAGCACAGCAGTGGACTATCTCACACCTAATCTCTGCTTGTAAAATCTTTTTCCTTTACTCTGTTTGGTAATTAATTTGGCCAAAAAAGGTACGTAAATAAACTGAGAGGGGGTAGCTTCCCCACTGATTCTATATACAACTTCAAGCGAGTGCAAAACAGCACTTTTATCTCGCCAACCAAGAACACGTTTGAACGAAAAATAAGTAAATCGCCAGGGCCCAGGCCATCCTCGACAACGCAAGGAAAGAATGAGAATATCCATCCGAATTATAATCTTATATATATAGTTTATGTACAATTTGCATCACACTAATAAAGAAGTGGAGTGAAGGAAGGGAAGGCTAAGCAAATATATTCCAACTTCCTTTATTTATTTATATATCTTTTATTTCATCTGACTAGCTATCTCTCTGTCACTACTGGAGACTGACTGGTGTTGTAACACTAGACAATCAAATGAAATGAAATGAATGAATGAATGATCAGATCAGAGAATGGTGCCATCTGGAATCACTGCACTCGGAAGAAGGACTAGTATTCCGTCACGGATGACATATCCATCACCTTCTCTGTCCGCTTCTTTCGCATTATCTTTATTAATGATCTGCATCAAACACACACCAGTCCAGTGAGTCCACAATAATATCATCAAAGCCCTGACTCACCAATAGAAACTCATGCTGTAATCAAAATTTGAAGATAATGGAAAATACTAGTATACATTCATACATACCATAACATTGTTGCCAATTCTTGCATTCTTGTCTATAATAGCCTTCCTTACTTGAGTATCTTCGCCAATTCCCATCCCAGGGATCGCACCCGCCATGCCTTTCCTCTTCCCTTCTGTCTGCGACTCTCACTCTCTCCGTCAATATATAATAACATACAGAGAAAAAAGAAAGACAACGACAAAGGTCAAAGAGATGGATCCTTCCTTAGCCCTTACTTGGTACATAGTTGAACCCATGATAATTGAATCCTCGACTATAGCCCCATTTCCGATTCTCGTCCTCATACCAAGTACTGTGCCTTTGATCCTGCATCCCTACTCTTGTACAAGTCCAAAACGCCCATGCATTCAGTTTTACATCAGTAGAGTATGTACTACTTCTTTGGAGACATCCAATCGACAAAACTTGAAGAAACAATTCAAAATCCTACACGAACAATGCTCTGCTTACATTGAGGATGCAACCATCTCCAATTACACTGTTTGTAATTTCAGAGTCTGTTATTTGAGTTGGAGGCAGATACCGAGGCAATGTGTAGACTGGGCTCTCTCTGTCGTAGAAGCTGCGCTATATATATATGCAACCACCGAGTTTGTGTGTTAGCCAATGACATTGAGGACTGGCGGCTCCAAAATAGTAATAGGGCAGCTTTCAGCCTTTCCTGCACATTACTGTGTGTGTGTGTGTTATATTTTATACGTATGAGCTCGAGTTACTGACTTGTATCCCACATCTGCATCCTTTGTGCTTTGCATATTTGCTTCGTAGAAAGCTTTAATATTCCTCAGGTCCTCCCAATATCCATCAAATGCATAAGCTTGAACCTGAACTCTCACACAAAAAGCACAGGTCTGAAAGTAAAATATCACAAGAGAAAAGTAAATACATATTACACTACGCATGTAGGTATGACCTTCATTCCAATAGATATGGCACCCGGAATTACTTCACTTGTGAAGTCATTTGCCTTGGGAAAATGTTCTTCCAGTAGCCTTTTCATTGCACCTCTGTTGATGAGAAAGATTCCCATACTTGCCATGCTACTTAGAGCAGTATCGTTGGAGTTACTTGAGCTTTTGGCCTGAAATTTCAGATTCATTCTGACTCAGAAAACACCGGAAATCATACCATATGAAGAGACATTTCTGGAAGACAATAGGCTTAAAAAGAATCTGTTGAATAGTACTTACTGAAGCAACATTAAATGGCTTTCCCTCCAACTTCAATCTGAAATCTACAACTTGATTTTGAGAATTCACATTTAGAAAGCCAAATCCCGGATCATGAAGTCTCCTGGCAACAGATACAGCAATTGTAATGTCAGCGTCGTTGTCTCGGTGGGCCTTGATGAGTTTCTGGTAGTCCATTCTGTAGAGATGGTGACCAGGAAGGACCAAAAACTCAGTCATTGGATGCTCTTCCAGCATCCACAGACATCTTCTCACAGCATCAGCAGTTCCCTAATATCAAGTTATTAGAATTTCAAGACTCTGAAGTGTAACTACTGAAGTAAAAAAAGTCAGGGATATATAATCAAAACATGAGAGATTTCAGACCTGAAACCATCCGTTATTGCCAGGGCTCTGATACGCGGCAATGACTTGAACAAAGCCGTCATTCCCAAGACAAACTCCAGAGTAAGCTCTGGAAAGGTGGGAATTGAGAGAAGTAGAGTTAAATTGTGTTAGAGCGTATATATGGCTTATGTTGCTGCTAATGCAGTTGCTCACAACTGAATCAATGAGCCTGTAATTTGCTGCAATAGGTATCGCCCCTTCTGATCTTCTCTTTGTCAGCGGGTAAAGTTGTGACTCGTGTCCATCCCCGAACACAACAGCTGCCACACTCTGACATGAATAAATGTAGATATATGTAATCTAACTGATGCTCATGAACCATCTAACCATATTGTCAAACAAGAATTGATTAAAGATTTTATCCTATACGCAAACTAGCATTTCCTTTAGAGGTAATTAAATCGACTCAGAGTTTATGCTTGATTGGCATGATTTAAGTAGGAATTTAATTAAACCTGATTGGCTGGAGGAAACAACAAAGTTGGAGTCTGAGACTGGTGTGAATTGGATATCAAGAAGCTCGGAGGAAGAGTAGTAGAAGGAAGCTTGAGGGAACGGTTTTCGTGAATACTACCATCTGATGCAGTAACGGGGAACTTTGCTCGGATGCTAACAACGGAGGGAAAACAACGCTGCAAGATAACCATCACGATATACAGATGCAGCAAGACAAGAGTAATGAATGTATGTACAATTGCAAATCTATATTGAAGGAATATTTTGCTTGTCTCCGTCTCCCAAATCCAACTGGTTTAAGACTAAATAGAAAGAATAAGAAGGGGAATATTTGGCTTTCTTCCGTCTCATGGCTATTGAGCAAATCTTGCTTGCATGGCTAGAGCAGGGTTAGAGGCAAGGATTTGGTTTCTGAGCAGCATTGCATAAACGTGATCAGAGTCCTGATTTGAATCAATCATTTTTAATTCTAATGAACAATTTATATATATATATATATATATATATATATATGTGTGTTTGCGTGTATCACATGAAGGCGTGTATTGTCCATCGTGTTGTGGTGTGTTGTTGTTATGTTTATATACATAACTTTGATTCTAAGCTTCTTCCTTTTCTCCTTAATCTTTTGAATTGTTGTTCTCGTTCTTTCCGACTTCAAAGTTATTCATTTCCTACTTAAACAGCTGCACAAACAAAACCTCTGCTATTTAACAACAGCAGCTTGTCCAATTCTAAGACAAGACGCTACTGCAAATGACGTTCTTACCCTAACTAGTAACGCCCTTTTCAATTACATGGTCCTGGCCAAAAACATATATCTTTTAATAAGGGTAGTTTCGTCACTTTACTGTTGGGCATTTTGGAATGGAGTGGCATCCAAGGCAGGCATTGTTGGCTCTTTCAAATTATGCGTCTTCCCCTTCCCGTCATCTCTCTTAAATTATATGAATTGAAAATGCAAATGCCATATATTTATTATGCGTTTTACAAGTATTTTATAACGTCTTTATGTTAATATTTTTTTGTGCAATCTTTTCTCTGACTCTATCTTTTTTTAGGATTAAGATTTTCTTCCTTCTTTTTTTATTATCTCTTCTTATATTTTTTATTTTATCTTTACATTTTTTTTACAAAATTAACATAAAATATTAACAAAACTTAGCTGTGATCATTTAAATAAGAAATGGGGAGAAGGCAGAAAAAAAAAAAAAAGGAATCTACTCTATAAATAGAACCAAATCCCCTAACGAGTGACGACGACGTCCTCTGTAGTCTGTCCTAAAACCCTAACTCCCAAAGAACCCTCCGCTACAATGGCAACCATACTCAAACTTCCAGCCGCCAATTGTACGATTCTTCCTCCTCAGCAACAGAAGCGGGCATTATTGGCTGGAGCTGCAACCACCAGATTGGATGCTGCTACCATCATCACTGCTCGGAGGCAAACACTTTCATTATCATCGTCGTTAGCAGCAGCAGCAGCAGCATAGGTGATGTCAGTTTCAGCCATACCCGATCAAAGCGTTGAGCTTGAGTAGTCGCTCTCCAAGAACAAGATTGACATTCCTGTTAATGCTTTCTAGCACTACCCTTTTCTCAATACCACAACTCTTCTACTCTAAATCAATAGTCTTTCGAGAAATTTCAATCAAATGCCGTCGAACTCCCAGCAGCTGTGATAATTTGTCTTCTTTTTGTCCAAAAGGTAAATGGATGTAGTGGCAAGATGGGGAAGGCTATCATCCAAGCAGCAAATTCTGCAGGACTCACTGTGGTTCCAGTTTCTTTTGGCTCTGCTGAGGAATCTGGCCAAACCGTCCAAGTCGGTACGAACGAGATTCTAGTGCATGGTCCTCATGAAAGATCCCTTTTCCAGAAATATCCCAATTTGATTGTCGTCGACTTCACTGTCCCGTCTGCAGTCAATAGTGAGTACTACCGTTGGTTTGGAACTCTATTTTGACCTTCTTCTACTTCAAAAAACTTTTCCTTTCCATTGTTGCTGCAAATAGTGTAGGTGATTCTGCGTCTTGATTCTCTTGGGTTTATTTTTATTTTTATTTTTGTTCTGTCATATCCAGATAACGCAGAGCTGTATTGCAAAGTTGGAGTGCCCTTTGTGATGGGAACACTGCCAAGGCTGTTATTTCTTGCTTCCAGAAGTTGGGGGTGTCCTTTGATGTGGAACAGGTATATTAAATGATACATGTTAATTATAGCTTTGGATAATTAGAAATGGTAAACCGTAGCAGCTCCTTTTCATTTTACCTGATCTGGTAAATTCTATATTGAAAAAGTGAAACTCCATATTAGTTTATGTTTCAAATTTGCCTAGTTGCGAGGAAAGTAGATTATTCTTTTCTTGTGTTACATACCATTAAGGTTAAGAAAGTGTGGCCAGTCCCCATACATGATGTCACATCCGGGTTCGGGCCCCCACCACATCCTGGGCCTGACTCTATTGTAGCACGATATTGTCTGCTTTGGGTCCTGACCAGGCCCTCACGGTTTTGTTTTTGGGAACTCACATGAGAACTTCCCCAGTGGGTCACCCATCATGGGATTGCTCTCGCCCGAACTCACTTAACTTCGGGTTCCATTTTAGGAACTCACACAAGAACTTCTCAGTAGATCACCCATCCTGGGATTGCTCTTACGCGAACTCGCTTAACTTCGGGTTCCCGAAGCTAGTGAGCTCCCAAAAGGCCTCGTGCTAGTTAGAGATGAGAATATACATATAAATCTTATATGTACCCATTAGGGCCATTACCATTAACTTGATACTCCAGTTTTGCCGATAAATTATAAGGTTCAACTGAAAATAAAACCAACACCGAACCGATCACCAACATAACAGAGAAGCTATGCAAGTCTTGGAAATTGAAGTGTATGGTAATTGCGTGACATTATTTTGTTCAATTTAATGCTTAAAAATAGATAAGATGCTCGTTTGCTTGATAAGTATCTGCCATAAAAAATGCCCACCCCGAATCGCTTGAAAAAATTGAGTTCATCTTTTTGTTGTTTTGGACTCGTTAGCAGCCTCACATCGCTAGATTTGTGGCCCAACAGGCCGTAGCTCGAAATAGATAAGTCCAACAAACTCCGTAATTTTGTTTCAATAATAATTAAAAAAAAACTCTTAAATAGGACGTGGACTACCAAAAAAGAAAATAAAAAAGAAGTGCTCTCCCCGCGGAGCACTTCTAATCTCCTTTTTCTGTTCAAGTGTCTGATAAGATAAATAATAATGGTTTGGATTTGGACAAATGAGTTTGTTTTGTCCTGAGTATTGGGTTGAACTATGGAAATAGATTAGAAGTAGTTTCTAATTAGTTAAGGCAATCAATCATATAACTAGCTCCATTAAGAAAAAAAATATTATTCTGAATAGAAAAACGTGGGTTGTGCAGCTCATTTCCAGGGAGGAAGCAAGGAAAAGGTTTGGAGAAGTTGTCCCAGCATTGGCAAATTTGCTCTTGCGGTTGCCCTCCCTGTTAGAAGACCACTATCAAAATGCGGATGACCTTATTATGGACACAAAACTGGCCTTCGTCGACTGGATTAACAACCAGGAATCGTGGTCCTCAGCCAGGTATCTATAAGACTATATCTTCATTGTTGCTTGCACTTCATGAATATTATGTAGGCTTTTTATCTGAAGAACCATTGTAAACACGAAATTTTCCTGAAACAAACGAGACAAGAACACGTGTACAAAATAATATTTATATTAATGATTTAGGGGTTACAATCTCTCTCAAATTTGATCATCTGATTCGATCTGCGTAAGGTGTTGATTTGTGGATGTGCGATTTATCCAAGGGCCGTCGAAGCTTGATCTTGGATTAACGGTTGAAAGTTTTCTTCAAGGCCGTTGGGGCCTAATCTTGAAGGTTGAGGGAAGTTTCTTCAAGAGCCCTTTGGGCTTGATCTTAAAGGTTGATGGATGAACGAATCTTCAAGGCTTTTGGGCTCGATCTTGAAGAACTGTTGATGAACGGATATTCAAGGGCCTTTGGGGCTTGATCTTGATGAACAGTTGATGAATGGATCTTCAAGGGCTTTTGGGCTTTATCTTGAAGAACGGTTGGATATGTGGATTTGTTGATGTTGTTGATCCAAATGGCCGTTGGGGCTTGATCTTAGGATGAACGAATGATGAACGATGAACGCTTTCTTCAAGGGCCGTCGGAGCTTGATCTTGAATTGGTGGAAGTTCCTTCAAAGGGCCGTTGGGGCTTGATCTTGAAGGTTGGGTTGACGAAGAACGAAGAGAGCTTTCTTGATCCTTCGGGATTTGCTTGGAGTTTTGGAGTTTCAAAGCTTTCAAGGTTTTGGTGTGAGGTGAATTGGTTATGAATTCCCCCTCCAAATGAATGCATTGGATTCCTATTTATAGAATTTTCCAAGGCCTAATTTTGAATATAATATGCAGATGAAATAAATCGTTTCTGTCAGGTGTTGACATGTGTCATATTTGATAACTTTTCTGATTTATTTTGATTTTTCGTTTAGTCACACGCTACGTGTAAAATTTATGTGACACGTGAGCGTTGAAATTGTAACTATTGGTCAACATTTATTTCACCGAAATTTTGATGTCTACCACCATAAAGGCTCACATCCCATGGGGAAGATCATGCTGAAGATTTCATTCTGTCTTTGCTTTGTTAAAACTTCCTTAGTTGCGGTATTACTTTTCTGATTATTGTCCATGTTGCTTTTCAGGAACTAATTAGTGCTCTTCTTGGGTGCTCTTTATTTTGTCTGTTCCCCACCAATAAACGAGGTGCCAAACATCTCCCAACCACCAACTTCGACCATTTGTTTACGTATGTCGTTTTGATTTCTTATGTGGCACTTGTTTCTTCTAGACTTATAGTTTACTTCTACTACACATAGAGTTGTAGTAAATACACTTACCTCCTCGAATGTACTTTCAGGACTTTATATGACGGTTATAATGAACAACAAGAGAATAAGATAAGGTGCATTATACACCACTTTGAAGGGATAAGTTTCCATATGCCTCGGGGTTTTGTCTCATTTGAACGGAAAGTTCTTCCTCTGAAACCTGATCCTTTAAGCATTTCTTACCCCAAGGCTAGTTTTTGGAGCAATTCAGGAAGTCGACTTTGCAAATAAGTATATAGGAGGTGGTGATCTTCGCACGGGCTGTGTACAGGTCTGATTTGTGACTCTTTGTATGTTTCACGTAAGTGTGCGTGCCAGCTCTTTTAGACTATCTTTTTATATGTTTGACCTTTTCTTGGATCATGCAGGCCATGATCTAGTTGCAGAAGCACCTAATTTTTATTTGTTTTTATCATCTCACATAGGAAGAGATTTGTTTCTTGATCAATCCTGAATTAATTGCTAGCATGCTGTTCATGCCTTCCATGGAAGATAATGAGGCTACAGAAATTATTGGTGCAGAAAGGTTTTCAAATTATACAGGGTGAGGATTGATAACATATTGTTTGCTTATTTGTTTCTGTTAGACAGTAGTCACAGATATTTTGTTTAGAAAAACATTTGTTGTTCATACATACGTATGACTTTAATTTGGTTCTGCTTTCCAATTGTCATCAAATTTTTTAAGTGGTGTATGATGCCCGATAAGTTACAAATATGTACATATACATGAGTCAAAATAAACAAACAAGAGGGAGCCTTCACAAATATTGTTTAGGAGAAGTCTCAGCAGTCGGTAGAGCCCCAGAAAGAGAAGGCATCGGAGGGGGATCATTCGGAGCCTCAGTACTGGACAGAACCCTAGAAGGAGGAGGCATCAGAGGTTGATCATTTGGAGCTTCATTACGCGGTACAGCCCCAGAAGACGAAGGCAATAAATGCCTTTGGAACAAACCCACAAATCTCTGATGATCAAGTAAAACCTGACCATCAGATTCCTTCATCGTGTCAAGCTTCCTCTTCATGTTTGTAGCATAGTCATGTGCGAGCCGGTGCAACTGTTTATTCTCATGTTTGAGCCCTCTAATCTCCTGTTTGAGACTCATCACTTCAGCCGCCAATGATTCAACTTGGCGGGTTCGAGCAAATAGGCGTTGGGCCATATTAGACACATAACCTGCACACTGAACACTGAGAGCCAGAGAATCCTTAACAGCCAACTCATCAGACCGTTTGGAAAGTAGTCTGTTATCTTTGGGAGTGAGAAGGTTCCTGGCCACTACTGCAGCGGTCATATCATTCTTCATCACGGAATCCCCAACGGTAAGAGGACCAGTAGGGGAGACGAAGGATGGGCGCCATATGTTGTCTAGAGAAGGCGGGGCTGCCTCTTCAACAAGGTTCAAGTCAAAACGACGGTCGGAGGGGCCAGACATTTTCAAAGGTGTTGAAGAGAGAAGAGGTCGGACAAATCAAGATCTTAGAAGTGCAAGAATGGAGCTTCTACTGGTGGAGATTCAAGTGTGATTTGGAACTTAATGCCAGCCCCTATAAAAATCTGCACTCGACGAAGCTTCAAAAATCGAAAAGGCGCCTGCTCAGAAATCGAAGAGGCGTTTGCTTTCTCAAAAGCTGGGCTGCTCAAAGACCACGAAGGCCGATCTCAGAAATCGAAGAGGCTTGCTTTCTCAAAAGCTGGGCTGCTCAGAGACCACGAGGGCCGATCTCAGAAATTGAAGAGGCACATGCTTTTCCAGCCTTGTCAGCACCTGTCACACGCACACTCAGCTTTGCGGAAATTATGGGCATTCTGTCGAAGATTTCTGGTGAAGTAGAAAGCACATGAATCGTACTGTTCAATCACCCATTTCCCACACGCAACAGTAGCTCATGGGTACCACAGATAACTTTGCCAAAGTTATCTGACAAAGTTGAGACACGTGAAGCTTGCAGCTCCCACTACATCGCTCTGACCAATAAGGGTAAAAGAATAGCAAAGAAACAACACTAACAAAGTTTAGACGCATAAATTTTGAAGGTCTAGCTACCATATTATTACCCACAAGGGTAAAGGAACAGTACCACTGCTGGATAATTGGAAGGTCCCAGTGTGTCAAGGTAGACCAGCAAACCTGCCCAACCTTTACTCACATTCGAGAAAACACTCCCAACAAGATTGCTTGCTCCAAAATCGAAGAGGCACCGCCTTCTGAATCTCGAGAGCCAGACTCCTAACATGATTACTTTCTCAAAAATCGAAGAGAGGGTAAAGGAACAGTACCATTGCTGGATAATTGGAAAGGTCAACCTCTGTGCTTCGTGGCAAGGTAGACTAGCAAACATGCCCAACCTTTACTCACATTCGAGAAAACACTCCCAACAAGATTGCTTGCTCCAAAATCGAAGAGGCATTGCCCTTCGAATCTCGAGAGCCAGACTCCCAACATGATTACTTTCTCAAAAATCGGGTAAAGGAACAGTACCACTGCTGGATAATTGGAAAGTCCCTGTGTGTCAACCTCTGTGCTTCGTGGCAATGTAGACTAGCAAACATGCCCAACCTTTACTCACATTCGAGAAAACACTCCCAACAAGATTGCTTGCTCCAAAATCGAAGAGGCACCGCCCTCCGAATCTCGAGAACCAGACTCCCAACATGATTACTTTCTCAAAAATCGAAGAGACACCGCTCTCCGAATCTCGAGAGCCAGACCCCCAGCAGGATTGCTTTCTCAAAAATCGAAGAGGCATCGTTCTCCGAATCTCGAGAGCCAGATCCCCGACAGGATTGCTTGTTCGAAAACCGAAGAGGCACCACTTTCCCAACTTCAAGAGCTGGATCTCCTTGGATAAAGCTTGTTTGTAATCTTCACACGCAACATCAGCTTTCCAGATACCATAGACCACTTTTTCAAAGTGCTCTGACAGAGTTAAAACATGTGAAGCTGGCAGCTCCTACTACCGTGCTATGACCAAGCAGGGTAAAGGAATAACATTATTACTTGATGTCAGGGAGACTCCTATATATGTCGACCTCCATCCCCAACGGACAGGCAGACCTGCAAAAATGCTCAACCCTTCCTCTTATCTGAGAGGGCACTCCCAACGAAGCCTTTCGAAATATTCAGCTTTCTTTCCCCCCGATAATACCTCTGCAAACAAGCTATACTAGAGCAAGAATATCTCATATCATCAGGGTTAAAAGCAAGAGTATCCCATATCATGCTTTTTCCCTGTCTTTTCCTTTGGCCTTGTTCTTACTTGCAAGACAAGGAGAAAGAGAGCAATCAGTCAGCAATTGGAATCAAGCTTCCAGCCAGGAACTGACTGCCTGGAACCCCTTACCTGAGTACTTACCTGGCATTGCTCTCGAGTACTCATCTTCAACATCTTATGCTTCCAGGGAAGATACCGCATCTGCCTGAGGAACAGATAGGGCAAGTGAGAAGGATACAAAGAAGCATGTGGAGACAAGCGTAACAGCACACGTGCCGATACATCCACTACTCTGTCAAAAGCAAAAGTATCCCATATCAGTAGGGTCGAACGTACTCTAGATTTGATGGACTTGTTTTGACCCTCAAATTCTTCAGTCGGCCTTATACTCTGGAGAAAACCAGAAAACCCTCCAGCCTAGTTCAAGAATAAGCCTGTGGAAAGTTACTTCTTCAAAAGCAAAAGTATCACATATCATCTCTTCTCATTTTTCTTCTCTTTATCCTTCATGTTGCCTGCAAGATAGGGAGAATGTGAACAATCAGCCGGAGCTCTGATTGCTTACCTTGTCTGTCACCTCTTTCAGCAGATCCCCTAGCTCGGCGACTTGGGGGACTCCTACTACATGGTTTGTATCGCGCTTGACCAAGCCTGAAACTACAAGTAAGCTTCAAGTGAAATTGATACATTACCTTGTGCATCTCCACCAGTTAAAGATACCATCCCTGGATGGAGGAAGAGTACTTCCAGAGAAGATGCCATATCTACCTATGAGACAGATAAGACAAGTCAAGACGATACCACACTCCGGTACTTAGAAGTTTCGTGATTACGAGATCATTCTCCTACAATATTTCCTAATGTCATTTGTATTAAATCATTCACTTATACTCACTAAAGGAGAGCTTGAACCTATGTACTTGTGTAAACCCTTCACAATTAATGAGAACTCCTCTATTCCATGGACGTAGCCAATCTGGGTGAACCACGTACATCTTGTGTTTGCTTTCCTATCTCTATCCATTTATATACTTATCCACACTAATGACCAGAGCAATCTAGCGAAGATCACAAAAAGCGACCGTTTTCGCTACCTAGGATCTATCTTGCAAGAGAACGGAGAATTAGATGGAGATCTCAACCATAGAATACAAGTTGGATGGATGAAGTGTAAGAGTGCATCCGGCGTGTTGTGTGACCGTCGTAGGCCACTGAAGCTCAAGGGAAAATTTTATAGGACGGCAATAAGGCCAGCGATGTTGTATGTCACAGAATGTTGGGCGGTGAAGCATCAACACGTACACAAAATGGGTGTAGCGGAGATGAGGATGCTTCGTGGGATGTGTGGGCACACGAGAAATGATAAGATTGGGAATGAGGATATCCGAGGTAAAGTAGGAGTAGTCGAAATTGAAGGAAATATGAGAGAAAATCAGTTCCGGTGGTTTGGGCAAGTGCAAAGAAGGCCTACTGACGCTCTGGTTCGAAAATGTGACTACGGGACAGAGGTTCAGGGCCGAAGGGGTAGAGGAAGACCTAGGAAAACTTTGGAAGAGACCCTAAGAAAAGACTTGAGTACTTGTATCTAACGGAGGACATGACACAAAACCGAGCGCAATGGCGTTCTAGGATTCATATAGCCGACCCCACTTAGTGGGAAAAGGCTTTGTTGTTGTTGTTGGTGGTGTAGGTATGCTGCTTCTTTTCGTTTTGCTGGTGACTATGTGGGCACAAGTGATACTGACTCTCTTAGAAGACGTAAAACCCGAATTACTGCAATAGATGCATTATGCTGTCCTGGATGAGACAATATAAACAAAAGTTCCTCCTCCGGTATGTATATTTTAGTTAACCACAGACAGATTATTTGAATCATATGGAATAGTCATGCTTCCAGAATAGAAACCCATAATATACCTAGCCAAAGGATTTTACATTGTTTAATGCTAATTTGGTCCCTGCAACTTTGAGGAAGGCTTCAAGCATTCCAAATTACTTTTATTAAATTACTCTTCACAGTAAAATCGTTCGGTATATTAGCTTAAATCCAACCTGCAGATGATAATCATGCAGCTGAAATTGAAGAGGAAGATGAAATTGAAGAAATGAAGAACTTGCTATTTTAGTAGTAGCCGTTAGTCTTTAAATTGTAACGGCTAGTTTACTTTCTGTTTTTAGCAAGGTTCTAAAAAACGCTAAGCGCTAGTCGGGCGGCGGGCTAGGTAAATTTCTTGAATATCTTGTAAATAAGGGCATATTGACACCTAAAAAAAAACTATACTTGTATGGATAATAAAATAATGATAAAATGCAAATTAGGTACACTATTTCCATAAGTATTGGATGAACTTGTAGTAAATCCATTATTTGCAAATTAGATACACCATTTCCATAAGTATACCACCATGAAACCAAAAAAGAAAAAAGCACGCAATTAATAAAAAAAAAAAAAAAAAACCTCCTAGGACCGCCTAGGACCGTCTAGGGCCGCCTAGGACCGCCTAGCCCGCCTAACCCGCCTAGACCGCCTAGGCGCCGCCTAGGCCCAACCCGATTTTTCCTCCCGATTTGCCCAAAAACGCCTCGGTTGCTAGGCGCCCAGCGCCTAGGCGGCCGCCTAGGCCGTTTTTTAGAACACTGGTTTTTAGCAAGTATCACAGCTGGTATTCCTATCCTTTGGAATCGTAATATGTCCCTGGATCCATTCCCAAGTGGAAGGATTGTAGCCTCCGACGGCCTAAAATTTAAGCATTGTTTATCAATATGTCTCCCGTATTAAAACTCCATATTTAGTCATACACCACAAATGCCTTGTAATGGAAATGTTATATATTTTGCTATGAGTAGCAATCACATGGACACACACACTTATGTGTACCTTCTTATTTTGAATTGTGCCAACTTTGACTTCAGGCTCTTTTAAAACAAAATTCATCACTCGTTGTGAACACCGCAACAACAGAAGGCTTTGTGGTAATGAAAGCGGAAGGCAAACAGTTGGTACGGGTTTGCGCCATTAAACTTGCATTCGGACACACCCACTCTTCGTTTCTTTGTTTTTCCTCCAAATACAGTGAGGCATTTTCTTGTACTGTGAGAGACCCAGAAGCGGAATTGGCGATGATTTAGTTTCTTGGGTGCATTAATTGATTTCCAGTCAGCCTCTGCTAAGCTTTCCAGGGAGCTCAATAAACGAAGGCTAACAGTGCCGTGCTTGTCCACCGTGAGGTAAGTTTGTCCACCTGAACATTTGTCCATATAGTTGCTAAACCTGGGGAGCACACAACGAAAAAGAGCATATGCAAGGCGAGGATATTATTGGACTTTTCACTCATAATGAAGTGTCTGTCATCTATTTATCTTTACAGTAAAATCGTTCGGTATATTACAACCCGAGATCAAACAGAGGAAAATGCTAACAGGTTAAAGGCCTGTATTTGTTTTATTTATTTATATGTTTGGCCTTAATTTCAGAGAACAAATTAAGCATAAAAATAGGATCACCTGTGAAAACCGGAAGCAGAACCAGAAGTAGATTTCCAGCCATAATAAGCATTTAGATTTGGCGATTGGCCACCTTTGATATCTGGCACTGAGTAAACTCCTCTGTCATTCAAATCCACAAAGTCAGACTGTAAAGCACCAGCAATAAGAGTGTCATCAAATGCAGTCAGATGGGGGTAGGCTTCGCTTGGAGGGCATTTACTTGACTCACATTTCAAGCACTGGCTGCAAAGTCGCTTACTCTTCAATTCTTGGTCATCATTTGATGCATATGCACTAGTCATTACCAGGACAAGTAGGCACAGAGAAAGGCAATGCCAATACCTATCCATGCTTGTAGCCATAGCTTCTCTACCTTGCCGCTCTCTCTCTCTCTCTTCCTCTCTCTCTCTCTCTCTCTCTCTCTCTCTCTCTCTCTCTCTCTCTCTCTATATATATATATGTATATATATATATATTGTTGGTAATCCTAACAAGACAATTACATTGTTATATATAACAAAACATTTTTCTTGTTCTTGATGTTATCAGATTCCTTTGTTTTGTTTCCAATTAGATTTATGGAATTTAACTTGCGGATTCTCTATTGGCTTTTAAGTAGAAGAATATAAGACTTAGCTGGTAATAGGCTGGCCTTCTTTCTTAGTGGAGTTGTGGAAACTGGACATGAAGAAGTTTTGTATGCACTTTCATTTTCTCCCAAAAGAAAAAAAAGGCATAAATTCTGATCTTATGACTGTACTAGGTATATACTAGGGCGGCTGATGATGGCAATTGCAGGCTGTTGAGGACTCCTGATCAATTACTTTATGGAGAGAGCATAAGCTGTTAACATTGTTTGACATTTTTGTTTTCCGATAACACCGATGTTTCATTTAGGCCGTCCAAATTCTACAATAAATGTCGTTGGACGTAATTGGCCATAACAAAAAATTGGATAAATGCAGTACCATTTTCTTTTTTTCTTTTCCCTTTCCTTTGGGTTACAATACAGTACATAGGGTGCTTCATTATGTCTGTAGCGATCGGCTTATTAGGCTTCATAAACTTAAATTCAAGAGGGAGTGAAACTCATCCTAGACTACAGAGTGACCTACACAGCTACACTTGATAAATTCGGACATAAATTCTAAGTGGTAAACCAAAATCACCAGCGCCCTCACCTGACTGACTCGAAACAGGGTCGTTTTGGACATAAGCATGGTGCAAACACGAGTAGATCTGATTTCTAGAAGTTACCATGCTTCTCTCCTTGTCAGGAAATAGGAAATCCAGTTTTGAGAATCAATGATGCATGCGTTAGTAGTTAGTAGTTACCAACTTCCATTCCATGTTCCAACTTCCAACCTCCAACCAACTGGTAAAACTGACAGACGGAGTCAAGTTTGAGTCGCAAGTATATGCTGTTTTAGCCTAGGGAATGGTGCTTGGCATATTCCACTATTCACTGTCAGAATACCTAACATCAGATGAGATGAGATGAGATGGTCCCAGTTTTTAAACCCAGTGCAGGCTGAATCTGAAGCTCAAGGCTATCGACTATCTTTCTCCTTATCCCTACTATACGAGTTGTTTTACTGCTTGTATATATGGACCATGGAGGCATCATTTTGCCAAACGTGTGTGCGACAGACCGGCCTATTGAGTATAATTGGTGGTGGTAATTTGCAGCAGTGGATATGTTTGTTGCTGGTCACCTAGTTATTCCGTGATTCCATCCATCTGCGCTCGCTTCAATGTATAATTTGTATTTGTATATGTAGCATATAAGTTGAATATCAGAATACGAAACGAATAAAATTAACAAAATAAGAATATTATTAAACAAATGAGAATGTCAAAATGACTACAAAACCCTAAAAGACTACATTGTGAATGATTTAATTCTAAAACTAAATTACAATTAATATTTATAGAGAACTAAATCTAAGAAACCCTAACTCGAATGGGCTAAGCTCAAATCCTAAACTAACAAGCAAAACCTAAATACTAAAATAAACCTAAATACTACTATTTTCCAACACCCCTGTCAAACTCATGGTGGTACACGACATGGGTTTGCCAAAGTATATGTGGATGCAAAACTCCAAATTTCAATGCCAATGCCCATGCCCATGGCAATGCCAATACCGATGCTGATGCTAGATTTCCATTCCAAGTTCAAGCTACCATGCCCAATGCAAGAATACACGGGCCACAAAGCAACCATATTTTTTTCCTTTCTTTTTTTTCCCTTTTTTTTTTCTTCCTTCTTCTTCTTTCCGTGGTTCCTTTTTTTTTTCCTTCTTTTCTCCTTCGTCCCCTTTGTTTATTTGTTGGGGGATCTTCTCCTCTGCAAGCAAAACTTCTTTTTTTTCTTTCATTTTTCTTTTCCTTGCAAACAATCAATACCAACTAACAAATCTAAAACGAACGACGACAAAGGCAAACAAATTGATACCAACGAGAACAGATTGAACCCTAAGGATCAAACCCGCTCTGATACCAAATTGAATATCAGAATGCGAAACGAATAAAACTAACAAAATAAGAATATTATTTAACAAACGAGAATGCCGAAACGGCTACAAAACCCTAAGAGACTACATTGTGAATGACTTATTCTCAAACTAAATTACAATCAATATTTATAGAGAACTAAATCTAAGAAACTCTAACTCGGATGGATTAGGTCCAAATCCCAAACTAACAAGCAAAACCTAAATACTAATATTTTCCAACAATATATACATGCGGTATTGTATATTTGACCGACGGTCCTTCTGAATAGATGACCATCAACAAACACATTCATAATGCAAGCAATGTACATCCATCTCTTCACTTCTGTTCCTTCTGTCTCACCATCTCACCATTTACTGGTCGTACAGTTACAGCCGAGTCTCGATCGGTGTTTGTGTAAGCTTTGCATGGTAATGCTAATAATGTGTATATAAATCGGAAGTTCATGTTCCTTTTATTTCTTCTATATGTGTCTTATCATGGACAGCATGAATCCCACATCGGGAAAAGAGATGTCTTTGCATGTGTTTGTAAGTAATTAGGCTACTCCCACCATATTTCTAACTGATTTTATGGTGAAAAAGATGCATAAATCCGAATCTAATTGGAGGGCATCACAATATTTCTTTATAAATTTTCAAGAGAAATTAAAAATATGAGACGAAAGCTGAGAAGAGAGAGAGCAGACAGCAGAGGTTGTAAATAACCCTGTAATTGAATTGAAATAAGCAGCACCTTGAGTTGTAAATAACCCTGTAATTGAATTGAAATAAGCAGCACCTTGAGTTGTACTGATCATGTGGCCATTGATAATTAGCTAGCTAGCTACTAGCCTACTGCTAGTCTGCTAGGCACCAGAGATGCATGAGAAGAAACTTCGGTGGCTCCGAAACCGGGCAAGTTGCTTTGGAGGAGGAGAATTAATGGAGTCATCAGCGTCCACCGATGAAGAGAATCCTTGCATAGAGTTGGAAGTAGAACCGAGAGAAACAGATTTGTGACGGCGATGCTGAAACTGACGACCTCCATGATTAATAATGTTTGTGGTTGTGGATAAGGACGACTGGTTCCGACGGGCAGACGCGCCATTAACATTAAATATCGTTGGAAGATGATGATCAGCTGAAGGTGCAGGTTGGGGAACATAGACGTAACTGTTGTGATCGATGTAGAAGTCAGCGATGTTGTAATTACTAGTTTGACCTGATACTGGTGGGGTTGCTGCTGCTAATGAGGAGGAGGAGAGGCAGCTGTATTGGCGGCGAGTTCTGTTCCTCTTCATTGCCTTGTAAACCATTGGGATCAGACCCTCCATAATTATAATTACGGATTGGATCTAGTCTAGTCTAATGAAGCTTATCGATCGATCTCTATACTCTATTCTCTAGGCTGTTGTCGGCTCATGATCTGTTCTGTATCTGTGCGAGATGAGGAGAGAGAAGGTTGCTAACTATTTAGACATTTTTTCTTCTGAATTTGTGAAAGATTATGGATGAGCAAGCAAGATAGCCAAGTAGCAAGAATACTCTTTGCAATATATATAAATACACACACACACATTATTTGAATTCAGTTGGAAAGGTTCTTGGATGACGCATGCATATTATAAAGAAATGAAAGCCACCTGTCGCAAGTCAATCTTAAATAGTTGCTTCTTTGTGACTTAAAAATGTTACGAGTTCGAATCATAAAAATAGTGTTTTTGCAAAGTAAGAGTAAGACTGCATCAAAAAATAGTGTCTTTGCAAAGTAAGAGTAAGACTGCATATAATAGACGTTTTTCTCGACTCTCACAAAGCAAGAGCCTTGTTGGCTTGGATCATGCTTTATGGTTGTTTGGTTTGTTTGGTGATTCATTGGTGCCTGCATCTGCATCTGTAAGATTATACTTGGTTTTTTTTTGTCTTTTGCTTTTTTGTTTTTTTGTTTTTTTGTTTTTTTTGTTTTTTAGTATATTGATATTTTTACACTTAGGGGGCTAAGTTACATAATAGACAATCTAATTTGGTATCAAATTCATCATTTACGAGATTCGAACTTAAGACTTTTCATTTTCAAGTAAAGAAGAATATCACCAGAGACCTAATATTCGATTTGGTTTTGAAACTTGAATTGGTAGTGGTTTTTGACAAATAAGCCGCATGATAATAATAATAATGTTATATTATTTGGTCTTGTAATAAATAAGAAGAAAAAGGAGGATGGGATAGAATTTTTTGAAAGAAGATTTATATATTGAAATTAAACTGAATTACAAAGATAAGTCTTGGTGGATGGTATTTTGTATAACACGCCAGTTTTGTATTTGACTTTAAATTTATAAAATGGAAGGAAATTCCATCGGGCAAGATCTTTTATCCCACTCAATCGAAAGATTTTTTCAGTGTGACCGGTACATGAGTTGGTACACTACGTGTCACTATACAAATAATGGAATATGTGTGCTAAAAAGTTAATAACTTAAAAAAAAATTCCAACCACTCCTATTAAAACACGTGATCTACCACTTGTGTTTCCGTCACAACTAAAAATTTCTCCACTCAAACTCATTCAAGGGTCAAGGCCTTTCATCCCAACCAATCCCATCCAAGTCCCAATAAGACTCTTAAGAGGAAGGATAGGGACGTTATAGAATACGAAGGAATGACTCATGAAATGGTCGTCGTCGAAGTACATCAATTCATCATCACTAGACTAATCCTTTCCTTGTTATCTCCTTCAATTCTTTTAGTAAACAAATACAAACACGTACACAAAACGCTTCTTTCATTCATTCGTTATCGTCTCTCTTTTTGTTTATACAACACGCACAACCAACTTTGAAACGAGATTATCATATAAATATTTACAAGCACAAAACACTTTATTCATTCATCATCGTCCTCATCTCTTTTCAATATTATACGTATAGATAGATGCATAGATTTTTTTTTATTTTGATCATATAGATGCATACATTTAAATGAACAATTAAACAATTAGAATTAGTTAAGAAGCAGGATAAGCAGCATCTCCAGTTTAATTCTGTTTACTTGGTCAAGCCAAAGCATATATGGGCTTTCGTTTTCCTTGCACCCACCCACCCATTTGGCATTTGGCCCGATTTGGGATACGGCCGATTGCCTTCCGCCTTCCTTGTAATTTGTTTGGCGAAGAAATGAACGACTTGTCATCTCATCTCTACTCAGTCTACAAGTATAAGACATACACCTCCACTCTATCCTGCCTTATCAACAAGCAACTTGTCTCCGCTGCTCACGACTCCAAGACCAGTCAGTCAGTACGGTAACAGATGAACAGTAGCCACCTTTCTTTTACTTTTTAAGTTTTATCACTCCTCAACTTTTACCATTCTCGTTTCCTTTCCTCTTTAACTTTAAAAAAAAAGATCGTACCCAGTGCACAAGGCTCCCGCTTTACGCAGGGTCTGGGAGAGGTGAATGTCGGCTAGCCTTACCCCCATTTATGGAGAGGCTGCTCCCAAGTCTCGAACCCGAGACCTACCGCTCATGGGCGAAGGCATTTGCCCGAACCCGAATCTGAAACTTCTCAACTAAATTGAATCGGACATCATACATAACTCAAACTATAACAACTATGGATACAACAGTGCATGCACTCTTGTTGATCCTTCAAGCAGTAACTGTTTCTCCATTCCACCTGCAGGAAAAAAAGGAAACGAAACCACCACTTTGGACCGGTTGAGAATTGTCGCACTTGCTCTACTACAACTAGAAACATACAAGAGAAGACATCAAAGGTAATAATCTGTGTTATACATGGAACAACTCATTCTTGTAGCACTGACTCCAATCTGAATCCCCTGAAGCAAGCAGCCCCCCACCTCCATCAGTGCTTATGGACTCGACAGTAGCACACACTCTTGATGATGACTTAGGACGAATGCCGCCTCCTTCATCTTTCCCACCAACTCCTCCATCATCCAAAACTTCTGCCATCCGAAACTTATAAGTTACATTCTCATCTTCTCCTACATGGACATTGATTTCAGGACTCTGACTGGCTTCTTCGTTTAATGGATCTTTGCCACACCCATTGATATCTTCCTCTTCATCAGATAAACATCTGCAGCAATCATCTTCATCCATATCATATATACGACTCATTAACCCTTCTCTCCACGATATCCTCATCTCCGATTGTGATAATTCTCTAGTGTAGAGTTGGAGAGCCAGGAAGCGCGATCATCCAAAACTTTATGGAATCGGCTGATTGAATCACAGGCTGTGGTTAGACAGTCAAACTGGAAACTCGAATCAATCTGATCCTCAATTAATACATGACTGTTCGTGTTTGGGGACAAGTTTACCATCTGAATAGCTTCAGCCACTGAACTCAGTTCAGGATCAAAGCAGTGTTTCCTATGATTTTCTACACTCGAGTCTGATTGAGGAGTACAGATAACATTGCCACTGTCCAGTAAAACCATAGAGAACGGAGAATTATCATCGTCATAACCATAATGGTGTTTTCTTTCCTCTTCCAAGAAGTTTACAGCCTCACAACCAGGCATGCGATGCAGAGAAGACATAACACCAACATGCTCATTTAAGGGCTCCAACACTTGTTGAAAACTTGGAGAAAATCCATGACGACCTAAGGTTGAAAATGGAGAACAAAGATTAACGGACCCTGCAGAATTATGTAAGCTACTATCGGAATGCTCCTTGTGATCCTCATCCCCTTCATCACACGGCGATAAAAGCCAATGCATTGAAGCTTCAGTAGGTAAAGGAACCGCAGAAGCATCGAGATTGCCAACATGGCCTTCACATTGACCACTTTCGTCATCATCGTCATCCTCAAAGCTACCTAAAGCCATCCCTTTACTGAAGCCTGAATCATTTTCTCCTACACTGAGAATTCCTCTAGCTCTGCACTTCCTCTTGTCAGTGATCCCTGAAAGAACATGGCCAGCAGCATAAAGAGCAAGTATGCTCCTTGACACCGCAGATGATCCACATTGTATCTCTGGAGACACGGAGGCCTGAACAGGTGGAGTTTTACTATTAGATTTGTCAGAATTCTCCAGCACATCCTCAGAGTTATCAGCCTTGGAGTCCAAACCCAACCCAGTCGGTATCTTACTCAAAGGTGTAAAATCTCCATCAATACCACGTGATTTGAGCTCAGTGGGCTGACCTGCATTGCCCACCACCCTGACAATACTACTTTCTACCTCAGACCCAGACTCTAACTTACTCAGGGAACTTACATTTGATTTTACAAGTGAACAAGTTTTCAGCTTTGGTCCGTTTCTAGAAGTGGGTTTGTTTCCAGACTGCCACTGGTACAAGCAAGAAGAATTATTCTTAGATTTACTTGCATTTCGTGAGGTGGGTTTCTCTGGGTTTTTCAAAGCATTGAATTTGGACCGGTTGTCCTTGGCTTTTGATGGTCTTGAAGGCCTCACAGCAGGAGCTGATTTAGGGGCTTTGGACAGATTTTTAGGTGTGTAAAGAGGGGTTTTGGAATTAGAGGAAGAAGAATGAGAGAGAAAGAACCTGAGGCAACCTCGCGGGGCTTCGACGGAGATGGAAGACGAAGCATCGCTGCCATTGTTGCTACTGCGAACGGTGATGGCATTGAGATCCCGTAGTGGATTTCGAGGGCTCTGCTCGTTTAGTTTCTTCTTCTTCTTGTTCGCCGTCGCCAGTGGCGGTGCCGGAGAGGCTTTCTTGGTGAGCTTTGACGACAACGATCCGTTCATAGCCTGTGGTGCGGAGGCCGTCACTCAGCAGATCTGGAACCAAACCAAATGATTTGAAAATCTAATCCCCGGGGAAAGGGGGGGAGGGGGTGTGAGGGAGGGTATAGCCGTAAGGGTACGGAAAGGTCATCTTCGTTTGACCAACATGCCCATTAGTTTCTGACATATTTTCTGAAATGCCATCACTTGGCGGGTGGGGCCGAGTGGTGCTTCCTAGCGTATGACCCACGGACAGCGATCAGCTTATCATTCATATGACGTATAAAATAGACAGACAGATCAGGCTTTCAGGCCAGTGCAGAGCAAAAACATGGAAAGAAAGAATTAATGTCGAATTCCAATTGAATCGTCCCAAGTTCGAATCTTTTAATTTTTTCTGGTACAATCACTCCAACCCAATCCAATCCAGAAAGTGGTTTCCTTTGACTGCTGGATTGATTCTGAGTTCCAGCATGGCAGATGTGGCGGCGAAGGAAACCAAGAAGATCATCATTGACACCGACCCTGGTATCGGTCAGTTGTTTTCGTTCTTCAATCCTGAATCTTGTTTACTTTTACTATTTACTACGTACCATCATCATTTGATTTGTAAAAGCTGTCCACAAATTCAAGCTCATGTAATTAATTACTTAAAGGACCCATGCCTGCCAACTTTATGGCGAGCTGTCATCAATTTCTGTTCTTTTCTGTGTTTTTTTTATTTTTAGCAAAAGGAATTAAGTAGATCAAAAAATCTGATAGATATGCGACTTTTCTTTATATAATCAAAATCATATGGGGGAGGGGTACTCAGAAAATCAATGAGTATTCTGAATTTGTGTGTTTATGGCGTCTGTGCATGCAGATGATGCCATGGCCATCTTTGTGGCATTACAATCCCCGGAAGTGCAAGTGATTGGACTTACTACTATTTATGGAAATGTTTATACCACTCTCGCCACAAGAAATGCCTTGCATTTGGTAATCTTACAACATCTGCTTTTTCTTTCTATCTCTCATTGCATTAGGCATTTCATTGACTGTCTTGGTTGCTTACTTTGTATTTGGGGTTTAGTTGGAGGTTGCAGGGAGAACCGATATTCCAGTGGCGGAAGGATCTCACGTCACAATAACGGTATGTTTTCAACCTAAAAATCAATTTAGTCTATTTGTATGTTTCATCAGTTTCATGACTACTTTTTCTTGTCTTCCCCGTATTATTTTCTGCCTTGAGTTGTTTTTCCTTTTTCTACTGTCTTGGTATTGTGTTTGTTTACTACACCTGTGTCATAAAGTTGAAACCAGTCTGAGTTTAGTTGTCATCGTCGTCATATTCATGGTGCTACACTACTAACATGTGGTTGGTTTTCATGGATGCTATTTGACATCACTCATGCACAATGTGAAAAATAACGAAGGCATAACCTGACATCACTGTTTGTAGATTAATTCAGAAATTTCGAATCCATTTCTTTCAGTATCTGTTTTTCACCTTTATTTCCAAAATAACTTAGGAACAAAACCTTAATTAGCAAACCTAGGAGGCTGACTCCTAGCATACATGATAGCAGCTAAAGTAGTTTCGTAGGAACCTCTTGTTGCCGACTATATCTTTTGCTCATGTAGTTTTGATGACTATGTTCTTGCATATATTGACAGGCTAATGCATGATTAAGATTCATAACTCATCAATCATTTCATCTTTTTCCATGAAAAGAAAGGTACAAAACTTCGTATTGCTGATTTTGTTCATGGTGCGGATGGACTTGGCAACCAAAATTTCCCCCCACCAAAAGGAAAGCCAATTGAGCAGTCGGCAGCAGCTTTTCTGGTTGAACAAGCAAGCCTTTACCCTGGAAAGGTCACTGTGGTAGCATTGGGCCCACTTACAAATATTGCACTGGTCTGATTCTTGATACGTTGCACGGTTTTTCGATTTTAAAATTATTCTTAATCGTTTGTAATAGAGTATCCCTTAATGCAGGCTACTCAACTAGACCCTGAATTTGCAAAGAACATAGGGCAGATTATTCTTCTTGGTGGTGCTTTTGCAGTCAATGGGAATGTCAATCCAGCAGCAGAGGCCAATGTAAGTTTCTTGAACTATATGTATTTAAGATTCAAATGTTCAAAGACTTCAGCTTTAGTTTATGCAACTTGCTTCACATTCGGAAACCAGATATTTGGGGATCCAGATGCTGCAGATATGGTATTTACATGTGGAGCAGATATTTTGGCTATGGGGATTAATGTGACCCATCAAGTTGTCTTGACAGGTACTATATTTGGAAATTTGTATTCCTTGTTATTAATGATGATGTTTTACATAACAACTGACATATGTATCAAAGCAATGCCTTCTAACAAGTATACCTTAGATTTGTGGTTTCTAGCGTAACCTTTGACAACACTTTTTCACAGAACCTTTAAACCCCATCAGGAGTTCAATTAGCCTGTATGCATTAATTCCACAAAACTCACTTCCTTTTATAGTTCTTCTGGAAATCGTAAAATACAACTTTTGGAATCCCATGCCGGAAATTTGTTGTTTGTGCCAAATTAATCATTTCTATTGATAAAATTGGTGTATTTATGAAAGCAGTATGATGGAAATAGCCACTTGATAATTGAAATGCCTGTAGGAAAAATTCATGCATGATTGTGTTGTTACGTAGATCATTGTAATCCAGTTTATTTTACTTTCATTATGATATATGAAAGACGCTGATCGAGAAAAGCTGGCAATGTCAAATGGAAAGTTTGCTCAATACTTGTGCAAAATTTTAGATGTGTACTTCTCCTACCATCACGATGCGTATAGCACAAAAGGTTAGGTCACTAAAGTGTCGATGAAACCCTAACGGATTGGAACTTCCCTAATCACGGACATACTGATGGTTGATTTATTCATGGTGTAGGAGTTTACCTTCATGACCCTGCAGTAGTTGTTGCAGCTGTTGATCCTTCACTTTTCACTTACACGGAGGGTGTTGTTAGAGTCCAGACAAATGGCATCACAAGAGGACTCACGATTCTGTACAACAAACAGAAAAGGTAGAGACCTTCTATTCATCATTCCAGATAAAATGTAAAACGGAAAAGTCGTTGTCTGATTCCTAGTAGAGTTGAATTTCCAAATTCTCGTAACAGCTAATGGGGGTTTATAGAAGAAATCAACACTTTTATTTTAAGTGTAGACAAAAGAAGAACCACACGTTAGAGCCCGGGGCCACCAATTTCCTCAAACTCAATTTTAAGACCTTTTGCATTGTCCTGTGATGATGAATCGATGATAAATTTTCCGGCTATATGATACTCTTTGATTGGATATATGATAGAATGTTGTTTCAGTATATGCTTGGATGGCTTTATCTTTATACAGATGCACAGGTAAATGGATATGGTTTTTTTCCCTCACGTCACACGGCCCAAAAATTTGTTATCTCCGAGACCCTGCGTAAAGCGGGAGCCTTGTGCACTGGGTACGATCATGATGAAATATCAGGCTTAGAACTTAATTTATCAATTCCGAGATTCCATACAGTTTAGCTGACTATTGTCTCTATTAACTCAACTGGATTGGATTGTATATCGATTATTTAGGATGGCCTAAACAGAAGATGCGTACTTAATAGGAACTTTTTGAATTCAAACATGCATGTATAAGATACATTGTTATATTCTATTAATCTCGACATGGAGGTATACCATGGTTTTATATGCAGTCTTCTTCTGTTGACATCTTTCCACTTAACTATAATTGATATATATATATATATATATATATATATATATATATATATATAGGTTTGGCGAGGTGACAGAGTGGTGTGATAAACCCACAGTCAAGGTAGCAGTGACGGTTGATGCCCACACAGTTGTGAAATTGGTTATGGAACGGCTCATCGAATCATGAGTGCTCATCAAATGCAATGCATGCAGCAGGTGTGGATTTCAGCCTCGAGGACTTGGCTTCAATTTCATTAATTTCAGGAAGGGAAAAGCAGTCCAGCTCCAGGTGGTTCACGTTCGTCACTGCTGTTAGGTTGTGTTGCCCTTGCTTGGTGTGTAAGGCATCCTGTTTGGATACATTGCACAATCATGTACAATTTATCACGTGCTTCGTACGACTATTGAGAATAAAATTGTTTCTAGTCTGCTGTTTCTTTGGTGGCAAGAGTGAGTCATGAGTGTATGGGTTATGAGAATGAATATGTGATAAACATGGCCGAACTGTATCCAGTTTGCAACCATGTCATGATGGTGTGGTAACAATTAAATAAATACAAATGATAATTCTTTCTTAGAAATCTATTCCTTATAAGTAAACATGCTCAAACTATATTGAGTTTATTAGTGTGTGAACTATAAAACAAAAGACAATGGCGTAGAGCATGTTGAAATTGCAGATAGACTGACATTTCTTAAGCTCAAGATTTGAATGGAGAACTCCGTGCAATTTCTTGACGAGCCTAGAACTTCCATTTATAAATTAACAAAAATATTCGTAATTTTATCTTAAAGTTTCTAATTAGTATTTTTAATCAATAATATTATTTAGAAACATAAAACGCTTGGGAATATATGCACTCCAGTGGTTACTAGAGGAGAATCTCATACAGGTATGAAAATGTGTTAACAAGTGTCAGTTTTGTGGATTTTTTGCTATTTTTGATTGTTTCACGAAACTACCCTTCTCCTTGTTTCTTTTCACGAAAATAGCCTGTAAAAAAACAAAAGTCGCTTGCTCTCGCCTCTCGAGGTGCAGGTGCAGGTGCAGTTTCGACTCCCGGTAAAGAAGATGTAATCAAAGGTGGGTCGAATCTCCCTTTCTCCTCCTCGCCTTCGCCTTCCATGACCTGCCCGATACACATCAGTGGCTGATGGTTGTTTCTTCCTTCCGTTACCATTAGAGTCTCAGACACATAGAGAGATGGCGAGCGTGTGTGGTGGTGGTGTCGGATGAGTGATATTGGACGAGTGTCTACTTTTTGGTGATACCACTGTTACTTGCAACGAGACGACTCCGTAAGCTCCGCCATTCCAACGCTCCTACGGTCGGTCATCCTCCTACTAGTCTACTACTACTTTCCCTTTCGCTATTTTTGTTCCCGTTTTGTGCATCTGCTCTCAATTTTCCATGTCCATTTGTTCTTCTGCCCAATGTAATGCCTAAAATTGTTTATTCAGCCTGTCATGTCAAATCACGATTTCTTCCCATCACATGATTACTCGCTCGCTCGCTTCTTTTTCTTTGATTTGTCCTTTACCTTACAATTTCCCCGATCAAAATAACGAAATTATTGTTAATTAATCTTTTTTATTCTTTCTTGTTTCGCTTATCTTTGCATGCAGGAATTTCTTATGGAGCAGGTCTTGAAGCTCATATGGTAAAGCTTCTCATTTTCCTCCACGTCCTTTTTTGTTACTTACACTTACACCCTTCTTCTTCTTCTTCCATCTTAATTAAACAAGGAAAGAAAAGAAAAAAATTATACCTTCAATCTTGTCTCTTGTCATATATAGGTTAATATTCTCAAAGAAATGGCGGCACACTACTCCATCCATTGCTTCCTCTTAGATGCATCCTCATCCTCTATAGACGAAGCTATACGCGGGGTTATGCTAGGCCTAATACTCGAGCCCGTGTTTTGTATCTAGTTCCCAACAACAAGCAAGACAAGTTTTCTAAACTAAGCAAATGCGTTGGCTGATCACCCTTCTAAGTGAGTATCACACTTTCATGCTTTCCCTAACATTTTTTTTGACCGTCAATCGTGTCTTGTTGTTGGCTGAAATGCAAATTATTTTGATTTCAGATGTTGAAGGCAGCACCGCATCCACGTGTGAGAGTTCAAGCATGGTGTACGTCAACAAACTACACGAGTTGCCTTTGACTATTTTCCAAATAAATAGAAAGGTTTTTCAGAGTAACGCTGCTGTCCATATCCTGCTATTCCTACTGCCTTTGACTATTTGTTTTTATGTATTCGGCTTTTCCTCTCCAGCTTAGCTTAATGGCCTATGCATTGGAAAAAAAGGGACATATTTTCTTCTATATTGCTTGTAACTTCAAATCTTGTGCTTCACATGGAAAACAGGCATTTGGAAACAGTGACAGTTGGTTATATTATGAAGCCTTCTCATGAAGAGGATTTTGCTAAGGTGAGCTTTCTGTCAAATTGAAGGTAGAGAAGAAATATTGATACTTGGCATCGTGCAAATATGAATTGTACACTTCTGAAAGGCTTTGACTATACTTTTCACTTTGACTGTTCGCTTGGCCTTTTGCACTTGTAAAAGTACCATGATAGATTAAATGGCTGTAATTATTTATTTGAAAATGTCTAGTAATTTTGTGTTGAGAAAATCTCTCTGTTTGATCTCATTTGCTAAATCAGACATATACATGATTGAAGTTTGAGCTTACAAGTCATCTTGATTTTTTCAGAGGGGTGCATTCCCTATGTATCCTACTCAAGGCAGGCTGATGTTCGTTCCCCTCACATTTGATCTCCCTCTAGCACCTCAGTTGCAAGAAGTTGATGTAGTTCTCCATAAAGCAACCGATGAAATTATATCCATTAATTTGGATAACTCTGTACTATCTTCTAACAGCATAACTTACAGCAGGGGATGCAGGAATTGCAAAGGTAACTTCTGAAGTTTATCGGTCTAATTTTTCCTCCATAGGGAGTAGTTGGCTCCCTACCAGAAGAAATAAGAATACAGTTTCTGGTATTTCCATATAATAGCTCATGTGAAGTGCGTTAAGACCGTGACATTTATAACTTTTTCTCCTATTGGAAATTAAATCATTTAAGCATGGAATTTGAGATGAATTTCCACTTTGTGGCGTTTATACTCATGCCTACTTTTGTGACATGACATCAGTAAATGCATAAGTTTGTAGTTTATACGCTTCAGCCTTCCGTAAATATATCCCTCCCTCCTAATGTTAGTTTTAGACCTTCATCATGTTCATACAGTATTTATTTCTTGTACTTTGTATTCAAATAATCATTTTGATACCATGCACCAAAGCGTGTCCCGGTATTGGATTGTGCAAAAGAGCACTATATAACATAGTAGTATCCATGTGGGTTGTTTTAAATATCTTTTTTTGTTACACAGATATTTGTAACATCACATGGACCTCTGTGTGATTGACCCACTTAGGTCTATTTATCCTGTAGTAAGATCGTTTGAAATTCAACAGATTCTACTTGGGTTGGAGGATCTCAAAGCCGCAGGTTGCTGCACAATTAGGGGGCCTAATTTTCTAGGGTGTGTGCATATGTGTTTTTTGCTTTCTCACAATGGTTTCGCAAACTAAAAGGAATCTGTTTGATTATTTAAGTTGCAGATATTTTCTCGGTAAACATTTTAGCAATTTTTGGCAGAAATAGTCATGGATATATCCTGTAAGCGTAGTCTACTAAGTCACTGGCTATCTTAAGGACATGATTGAGCATTTTGTGCATATAACAAAAAGAATGGTTTTATTTTATAATTATTAATTTATTATTATTTATATGTGCGCAGGTTGATGATTTTAACCAGTCTGATTTGGTTAAAAGGCTCTCCAAAGCTAAATTAGCTCTTAGTAAAACCTCAAGTTGCTTGTGGTGTGGCTGGTGCTCCCAGCATGGTAATGCTTTATTTATTAGTAAAAGAAAGGGATTATAGTCACAAAGCTGCAAATAGTATTTTCTTGTTTCCGCGTCATATTGGATTGCATTTAGCACCATCTCTGAAAGATCTTTATATATATTTGCTAAATGAATTGAATTGATTGCTGAGCCAGTAATAATGAAATGAGATTTGGGAAGCATACATGTTTATCAAGTTGCTATTCTTCTTCATCCAAATTCACCATCTCTGTCTTATTGTTTAAATTAGAAATTCAACCCTTACATTACAGGCAATAGTTTTTAGAGTTGAAGATTTCAAGGGTATGACTGTTCTTTCTTCCAGCAATTATACAGGTGAGAAAGATTTAATTTTCATTCGATGAAGTTGGTATAGCCTCTTAACCTGATATGTTTGATATATGAGTTAATTTACTCCAACCTAATGCAATGTTTTTCAATTCAAAAAATAGGTGCTAAAGTAAAGGTAAGGTGGGTCACACATGCGCATGCTTGCTAGCTTACAGGGTTTTTCTTTGAAAATGTTTGGAATTGCAGGAATATGTGGATCATTCATCAACACTCTACAAATTTTATGTCTTGGGCGAGAAAGTTTATCATGTGGTTAAGAGCTCTACTCCAAATGCAGATGGCTTGAAGAAATTATCTGGGAGTAATGAGCTCAAACCGTTAGTCTTTGACAGGTAGCACGTTTGCTTCCCCTTCTACTCCTCTACCTCTCCTTTTGGCTGTAGTTTGTTGATCCATGTAATGGATGAACCATGACGTGGTGATCATCCTTCACAGCTTAAAATCCTTATCCACTGCCAAAGGGAACCTGAATTTTGGAGATGGTAATAGCTCAAAGGCCACTAATAACTGCACTGATCTTGAGTTGGTTACTAGTGCAGCTAATTGGCTTATGAGAAAGCTTGGACTGACCATCTTCAGCTTCGATGTTGTTGTGAGTAGAGCTGAAATACTATGTTGATGTGTGGCTGGGATATATTGTGTCCCACCTTTGACGAATTTTCTGTGTCATGTGGGTACAGATTGAGGAAGGCACCGGTGACCATGTCATTGTTGATGTAAATTACCTCCCATCATTCAAAGAAGTTTCCAACGAAGTTGCTATCCCTGCGTTTAGGGTTGCGATTAATAAGAAATTTGAATTAAAAAGGAGGAAATAAGCAGCAGCTAGTGTATTGACTCTGCCTCGCCCTGCAACAAGTTTGTTAATGAAGACGAAGTTTGATCATGACAAGAGATTGACAGAAGCAAGAGTTGAAGGTGGAGATAACTTGTGTAATTTTCTCCTTTCTTCTTTCTTTGGTCGTTTTAAGATCATCTCCAAAGATGTTGGTGAGAGCATATCGCTATTTTCAGTATGAACAGTAGGGGTAAGATTTTCAACGTCGCTTAACAAATGTATTAAACGATGGGATTATATGATCAATTTGGCAATTGAAAATAGGTTAGTAACGTAAGAAGTTGGATAGAATCCAACTGTTGAAAGACTTCAATCTATCTATTGGTTGGTTTAGTAACAATCGGGTGCAATAGCAGTTCAATTCAGTGTAACAACAATGAGGTTAAGCAGTGTTTTTCTTAAAAAGAAAGCGAGACTTGGATAGAATAGATAGTTAATGTAGTGTCTCGGGCTAATAATCTCATGTTATATTAAAAAATAAAATAAACTTACATATAAATAAATAATTAATGTAGTGTCTCGAACCAATAATCTCATGTTAATTATGTTGGTGAACAGTATACACTTGACACACAAGTAGGTTGACCAATTGAGAGAGAGAGAGAGAGAGAGAGAGAGAGAGAGAGAGAGAGTGAGTGATGAGTATGGTAAGGTCATCTCCAACCGAAGGTTGGCCAGAAGCAAGGAACAAAATGCCAATAATATCGGTGATATATATATCGGTTTTTAAGGGTACCAATATTTTTATAACTATCCAAATGGTTTTCGTGATAATATCGCGATATTTCCAAAATTATCGCGATAGATTTGGAACTGGGCACTCAGAGAAGAACGCCAGAGCTTCTACAGCTCCGGCCGACTGTAAAACAAGACCCTAGACTCCGATCTAGGTATGAAAATGAAATAGAAGACGACACGAACGTTTTTATATATTCCGTTTGCCGTGAAACGGTCGGAGGTGTTCGGAAACTTCGTCGACACCCACGGCCTCGCCGGAGATGGGTGTGCCTATTCCCGAGCCGATTTCATCCCAAAAACCTTGCAAAAACATGATTTTGAACTTAAATTTCACATATAAGGAGAGGGAGAGGGAGAAAGACGAGGTTGTTGATGATGATGATGGGTGTGCGTGTGTGTATGTGGGTCTCGGACCCTCGGTGCAGAGACGAGAAGGAGAGGGAGAAAGACAAGGTTGCTGATGATGATGATGGGTGTGCATGTGTGTATGTGGGTCTCGGACCCTCGGTGCATAGAGAAAGGAGAGAGACGGCGCCGACGAGGGAGAAACAGAGGCGATGTGGGTCTCTGTGCGTGTGTGTGGGAGATCTGTGTGTGTGGGAGAATGGAGAAGGGGGAGAAGGGAGCTCAGAGAAGACTCAGAAGAGAGAAGGTTCGAGAGAAAGAATGTATGCGTGTGAGGTGAGTATGTGTGTGTTGTGTGCGTGTGTGGTGGCATGTCTGTGTGTGTGTGTGTGGTTGGGTCATCTCATCTGACTCACCTGACTGATTTTACAATAACTTTTTGCAATTTCAGACCATGGACATCAAATAATAGTGTTTTCATAATGAAACCATGTGCCACTGTGAGTCCGTGATATTCTTTCACATGCAAAACAGTGTGCCATTGTCTGTTATATTCTTTCACCTTATCAGAGGTGGAGTATCAGAGGCATTCAGAGCATTTTCGTTTCTTCTTCTTCCCTTACCATTTTCAAAGCCATTCTAGATCCATTCCAAAGCTTGAACACAAAGGGTTCCATATTTAAGGTAAGTTTACAAACTTATATTTATATTATTGTAATTTATACAACAACAAATAAATTTGTGTGGACTCGTATGTTAATTTTTTTAAGTAATTAATACTTGCATGTTAATTTTTGGAAGTAATTAAGTAATGTTAACAATTACATGTTAAATTTTTTAAGTAATTAAGTAATGTTGTATAATTATTCTATTCTTTCACATTCTTAGAGGTAGAGTATCAGAGTCATTCAGAGGAATTTCGTTTCTTCTTCTTCCCTTACCCTTTTCAAAGCTATTCCAGATCCATTCCAAAGCTTGAACACAAAGGGTTCCATATTTAAGGTAAGTTTACAAACTTATATTTATATTATTGTAATTTATACAACAACAAATAAATTTGTGTGGACTCGTATGTTAATTTTTTTTAAGTAATATTTGCATGTTAATTTTTGTAAGTAATTAAGTAATGTTAACAATTAAATGTTAATTTTTTTAAGTAATTAAGTAATGTTGTATAATTATTCCCTAGGATACTTTTAATATGTTTAATGTTATTTATTATTTTATTAATATTAGGTTTTATTATCAAATTGGATTATTATTCATTAATATTAGTTTTTTTTTATTATCAAATTGGATTATTATTCATTAAATTGGATTATTATCAAATTGGATTATTCATTAAATTGGATTATTATTAAATTGGATTATTATTCATTATTATTTAGGTTCTTTTATATAACCGTCATCACTACTATATTTTTTGGCCAAAAAATAATTGTCTAATTTTCATGAAAAATAAATATATGTACGTTTAAGATGTCTAGTTGAGTTACTAAACGTGATCCAGCTTGGGAACATGGAGACCCAATAGACGGAAACAAACATGGCACAATTTGCAAATATTGTGGTCGAGTAATGAAGAGTGGCAGAGTGACACGACTTAAGTACCATCTTAGTGGATTAGATCCAGCAAAAAATGTCCAACGATGCGATAATGTCCCCCAAGAAGTGAAGGCATTCATCATCACATTATTAAAAAATAAAAAACAGCAGAAGGAAAAGATAACACATGGAATGGAAAATATTCGAGTTGGGCTACGAGGAGAAGTCATTGGCCAAGCGGTTCACAGTGATGATGATGACGATGAGGACGAATGTGATGATGACATGGGACCTGAAGAACGACGCAGTTTGAAACAAGCTTTACGTGCCTCCAAACAGTCAGCATGAGAAAGAGAACACCTTCATAAAATTCCTAATAGAGCACAAGGTTCCGGGACAAGTGGTGGTGCACAAATGAGATGGGGAGGTAGTCTTAGAGAATTACTACCAACACCACCAATAGCCCCAAGTTTATATAAGTCATCCAAAGCACGTCAAAAGAGTGTTTGGAGTTATTTCACTGGAGGTAATGTGAATGAGGGAATGGGGTGTCTAATTAGTAAGTTCTTTATCTATGAAAATGTCCCTGCTGAGAAAGTATCATCACATCATTTCAAAAATATGGTAGTGGGATGTCAACATGCCGGTGTTGGAGTACAACTTCCCACTCCCTATGAGATAAGAAACAAATTTTTAGATATGGAGTATAAAGACATTGGCGAGTATGTTAACAAGTTGAGGTCAAAGTGGGAAACTAATGGTTGCACAATCATGTGTGACGGATGGACTGGCTCGACCAGATTGTCTATCATAAACTTCATGGTATACTCCAAGGGAAAGACAATTTTTTTTAAGTATGTTGATGCTTTAGACCATATAAAGAACTACAAGTATATTTACAAATTATTGAGGGATGTAATCATGGAGGTGGGAGAGCATAATGTTGTCCAAGTCGTGACCGACAACGGTTCTGCATTTGTCAAAGCTATGAAGCATCATAATGTGTTTTGAACATCATGTGCAGCACATTGTATTGATCTCATGTTTGAGGCAATGGGGAAGAGAGAGAATGTTGCTACTGTGGTAAAAAGAGCTAGAACGATCACAAATTATATTTACAATCACGGTTGGTTGTTGGTAAAGATGCGTGAATTTTGCAAAGGAGAAATTATTCGTCCAGCTACCACTCGATTCGCCACCAACTATATTGCATTAGACATCCTACTTAAGAAGAAAGTAGGGTTGAAGCAACTATTCACTAGTGACGATTGGGCCAACCACAATTTGAGCCGCTCAAATGCAGGTCGTATGGTGGAAAGTATAATGCTTGATCATGCTTTTTGAACTCAATCAGAACATGTGTGCCAAGTGTTTGAACCTCTTTACAAAGTTTTACAGATCGTTGACACAGAAGTGTATCCTACTATGGGGGCAGTATATGAGTGGATACGTGTAGTGAATGATGAATTGGAAAGAAAACATGGTGCACGGTGGGTCATAAAGATAATTGAAGACCGATGGTATAAAACATTATACCACGATTTGCATGCAGCAGGTATAAATTATGTCATAATTTGCAATTCATTTCTTTAGTTGCATAAGTATTATTTCTCTTATTAGAGTATGTGTTTCTTTGAACAACATATTATTTGAATCCTCGATACCAATACAGACCCGGTGTTGGAGATGATGGTACCCTTATACGTGATGTACATAATGTATACTCTAAATTAGACCATGCATCACCAGCAGTTGGCCAATTTGGAAATGAGGTACACAATTACTTAAATTATAATAATTACTTTGTTGGATTAAACTAGCACGATTTATTGAATTCAGCTAACATGGTTTAAAGATGCAAGAAGAACTTTTGGAGAACCAACATCAATTGATGCTCGAACAACAATGTCTCCTAGTGAGTGTAAACATATTTCACTATAAGTTTATAATAGAATTTGTTGGAGTTATTAGGCTTATCAACATTGTTTTTCATTGTAGCTGAATGGTGGATCATGTATGAGACCGATGCACCAACTATGAGAAAGTTAGCAATCAAAGTATTATCACAAACAGCTTCCTCATCTACTTGTGAAAGAAATTGGAGCACATTTACACTCATACACACAAAGCAAAGAAATAGGTTGGTTCATAGTAGGTTGGAAAAATTAGTTTATTGCTACTACAACATGAAAATTCAAATTCGAGATAAGGAAGCAGAAATTGATCATGTGGACCGTGGTGACCCACTAGATGTGTTTGATATTGTTGGTGAAGATGATGATACAGAGGGCAACCAACTTTATCAATGGATTAGACCTCTTCATTTAAATGATGATGAAGGCAACTCAGCTCCTAGAGTTGCTGAAGAAACACATAATAAAGGGATAAATGTAGAAAGAGTATTAGAGGAGGAGGTGAGATCTAGCAGCGCTGACTCTTTGGAAGAATTTTTGCGCCCAAGACCAAGAAACAATGAAATTCCATCTTCTTCCCATCCTACACAACCACAACATCGTGCTGATACTAATGATAGCTCTAGTACAAGATCAGGAGACTCACCTACCACCGGAGGTGGGAATGATGAAGGATATAGTGGAGCTGGAGGTAGTGGTGGTGGATATGGAAACTATATTGGGCCACCTCCCGGATTTATGAGCCCCTTCACTGGTGAGGCAAACTTCACGCATGCAATACATGATGATGACCATGGCAGTAGGCGGGCAGGACCAGGAATTGGTGCCATAGGGAAATACTATACTCGTAGAGAAAGAGACAAGGGGATTTTGTCAAGTCAAGAAAATGACTCGTTATCTAGAACTTCGGACTCTGTTGGAGTGGGAAGTAGTAACTATGGTAATACTCATAACCAACCATTTCCCTACCCTTCATATCCCATTCCTGTTGGGATGGAATCGAGCGACTCATGGAAACAATTTGAGGCTCAATCTTCAAATGATTTTGCTTATAGACAACGTCAACCAATCTCGGATCTATATGAGTGACATGTTAACAATTACATGCAAAACTATTTTGGGGATTTATCATTTGATAACTACTCTTCACAATACACTCATTCTACACATAGAGATGATGAAGATAGTGAAAAATTTAAACCTCGTAGGAACTCTATGTGGTACTAAGTCACTCATATATCTTACCATACAATGTATAAAGTGTAAAATATTGTACTAATTCATTATATATAAATGAGTATGGTGTGTTTAGACTTCTTTCATTAATTACTACATATTTTCTACACTCACAATGTTTGTCAGCTCGCTATATAATCAACTTGATAATGTTAAATCCATCATGCAATGCATTTCCTTCCAATTTTTTGTGATAAACTAATAGATAATTGACTAAATAAACATCCTGCAAAGTTTCAATAAAAATTTCCAAGTTTTTCTTATAATTTTCGTGGTTTCCATGTAATTTTTATCGATATCGATATTATCCCGATATTTCCATCGATATTTCCGTGTTTTCGGACTACCGATATTTCCGATATTACCGATATTTAATACCTTGGCCAGAAGACTCGTTTTAGCCATCTGATCCTTCAAAAGAATTAATATTTTAATGAACATTGCAAGGACATTTCTTACCATCTTCAATCGAGAACCAAATGGTCATAGGGCTCGTTTTAGTCATGTCACAAAAAACCGTTTCTAACCGATGGCCAAAGGGTCATAGGGCCAAACATAATTTATTATTTGAATTTAAAAACTACAACAACTTAAATTTAAAAACTACAACTTAAATTTAAAAACTACATTAACTTAAATTTAAAAACTACAACAACTTAAATTTAATATCCATAATCAACATCATCTTTATCATCCGCCATTGTAGGAGTATAGTCAAAGGTAAACAATTGTCGCTGGGTCATAATATCTTCTTTTTTTTTCTATCAAAATAGGCATTACTCATTGGAGTGTAATTCGAAGTGTTCCTTTCTATTTTCTTATCATCCATCTATTCTTGTATTTGTTTGGCAATGGCATTTTGCTCCGCTATTAATCGCAATGTGGCCGCCACTTCCTGTTGAGCTGCGTAATCATCATTTGCCTTACTCTTTTCCTTCAACCTTCGGGCCTTGTTTCGTCCCATAGCCCTAGGTATGGAACCTTCACCCGAAGACGGATTTTCTGTCCTTATTTGTTGAATGGTTGGAGATCCATCTTCATCCATATCTATAGATGAGGATGTAGTTCCGAACACCGGCGTAGTACTTGCTTTATGTTGAGGTGGAACTTCAAATAACACTCACCCTTTACAAATTTCCCAACAACTGTAAAACTGAAAGGGTTTCGAGTTGCTGTCCATATACAATTCCTCCGCTTGGCGTAGCTAGAAAATATAATTACAAAAATTAAAAGAAATTAATTTATGAAATTAAATATTTAAAATAAATTGTGAAAACATTTACTTCGTCGTAGTAATTAGCGCCGCTTTCATGTATACTTGCGGCTGCTAACAGTGCTTGATGCTATTTGTTCAAACTTGGCTGAAGATGTTTCTTCCATATTAAAGAACAACTCTTGTGGTTTCGGATATTCGGTGGAATGGTGTCTTCGTAGAACTCTATGTATTTTTTGGACACACGAGTCCAAACACCTTCACTTGTTTGAGAACTTCCCATCACACTATCTTCTGACACCCATCTATAAGCCATGCAAAAAGCTTCATCTTCTTTTCAGGTCCAAGCCCTACCTTTCATTGCAGACGAGGTCATTTGAAAATTATTGAAAAAAATGAAGGAAATAGTTTTGGAAAAGGTAAGAAAATATGAGAATTGAAATGGTGTAGGAATGGTGAAAATTTTGTGAGGAATGATTTAGGTATTTAGGCCATCTCTAACTGATGGCTGGCCAGAGGGCTTGTTTTAGCCCTCTGGCCCTCTAAGATCATCCAAGATATTAATATTTTAATGAACATTACATGGTCATATTTGCATCCGTCTCCAACCGAGGGCCAAAGGGCCAGAGGGCTCGTTTTAGCCCTGTCACAAAAAATCGTCTCCAACCGAAGGCCAAAGGGTCATAGGGCCAAACATAATTTATTATTTAAAAACTACAACTTAAATGTTGTTTAAGTTTCATGTTGTTAAATGTTTTTTTCATGTTGTATAATTTTTATATTGGTTAGTGTTATTTAATGTTGTTTCATATTGTTTAATGTTGTTTCATGTTACTTAATTTAATTTAATTTTGTACAATAGCTTAGGAAGTTATAGGAAAAAAATATAATTAAAAAAATACGAAACAAATTTTGTGAAATAGAAGTTATAGGGAAAAAAAATAGAATTTAAAATAAAATGAAACAATTTTTGTGAAATAGAAGTTATAGGAAAAAATGGAATTTAAAAAAAATATGAAACAAATTTTGTAAAATAAAAGTTATAGGAAAAAAATATATATGAAAAATATAAGTTATAGGAAAAATTTTGTAAATAAAAAATAATAATAAAATTGTAAAAAAAAAAAAATCAAAGCATTCATATCGGTTATATCGACATGAATACATTCATATTATTCAGTATAAATGTATTACTGTCGGTTATAACCGACAGGAAATCCGACAAATTTAAAAAAAATATGGCTAGCCTGGGGCTAGCTGGAAGTGGTCAGCCCTCTGGCCATTCAACCCTCTCCGATTATGTGGGGCCCTTTCAGATTCCACAGCCCTCTGGCCTGGCCATCGGTTAGAGACGGTTTTCGGGCTATTTTCAACCCTCTGACTTTTTAGACCCTTCGATTGGAGATGGCCTTATAGGGCTTGTTTTAGCCATCTAGCCCTTTAAGATATTAATATTTTAGGCCATTTCCAACTGAGGGCTGGCCAGATGACTCGTTTTAGCCATCGGACCCTCCAAGATATTAATATTTTAATGAACAGTACAATGCCATATTTGCCTTTATCTCCAACTGAGAGCCAAATGGCCATAGGGCTCGTTTTAGCCCTGTCACAAAAAAAGGGTCTCCCACCGAAGGCCAAAGGGCCAAACATAATTTGTTATTTGATTTTAAAAACTACAACAACTTAAATTTAAAAAGGGTGAAAATTATGTGAGAAATAATGTAGGAATGGCTTATGTATTTATAGGAAAAAAAAGGGAATTTTTTAAATTCATTAAAAAACAATTTGGCCAAAAAAAACAAATTTGAATCCAACGGTAACTAGCTTTTGGAATCAAAATTTTCCCTTCTATTTGTGTCGGTTATAACCAACACTATTTCTTAACCGACAGAAATAACAAAAATGCTTGCCAGCCCCAGGCTGGCTGGATGGTTGCATGTGGCCAGCCCTTTGGCCCTTTCAGATTCCGTGGGGCCTACGAGCCCTCTGGCCTAGCCTTCGGTTTGAGACAATTTTCGGGCTATTTTCGGCCCTTTGGCCCTCTTAACTCTTCGGTTGGAGATGGCCTTAATGAATAGAATAGGGCCATATTTGCCTCCGTCTCCAATCGAGATCCAAAGGGCCATAGGTCTAGTTTTAACCCTGTCATAAAAAACCGTCTCCAACCGAGGCTCAAAGGGCCATAGGTCCAAACATAATTTATTATTTAAAAACTACAACTTAAATTTAAAAACGACAAATTAAATTTAAAAATTACAAATTAAATTTAAAAACTACAAATTAAATTTAAAAACAACATTAACTTAAATTTAAAAACAACATTAACTTAAATTGAAAAACTATAACAACTTAAATTTAATATCCATAATCAACATCATTTTCATCATCCGCCATTGTAGGAGTATAGTCAGAGGTAAACAATTGCCGCCGAGTCATAATTTCTTTTTTTTTTCCTATCAAAATAGGCCTTACTCTATCTTTTGGATACATGAGTCCAAACACCGTCATTTGTTTGACAATTCCCCCTCACACTATCTTCCGACACCCATTTATAAACTTTGCAAAGAGTTTTATCTTCTTTTCGGCTCCAAGCCCTACCTTTCATTGCAAACGAGGCCATTTGAAAATTATTGAAAAAATTGAAGGATAAAGTTTTTAAAGAGGAAAGAAAATATGAGAATTGAAATGGTGTAGGAATGGTGAAAATTTTGTGAGGACTGGTGAATGAATGATTTAGGTATTTATAGGGAAAAAAATTAGAATTTTTAAGAATAAAAAAAAATTGGCCCAAAAAACCAAAAAAAAAAGAAGAAGAAGAAATTAGGTTCACATCCTTCTTTTTGTTACTCCATTGATTAAAATCCTATTCATTTTCAATTTTTGATCAAGGTCCTTGGGTATTAATAACATCATTAATTATTTAAATAATAAAATATTTTTATTTTTAAATATATTCCTTTAGTGTTCAAAATGTTAAAATTAGTATATTTATATTTATGGCTAAATTTTTTATCATATATTTTTATTTTTAGTTTGTACCTATTTTTAATTTGTACCAATTTTCTTTTCATTTTTAATTTGTACCCATATATTAATTTCTTTTTGTGCCCATATTTTTTAAAGTTTTATTTGTATTTGTACTCATGTGTACACCGTTACGTGACAGTGTATATTTAATCAATGATGAAAAAAATTACATATGGTATATTTATGTTTTATGCCTAAACTTTGTATCATATATTTATATTTTTAGTTTGTATCCACTTTTAATTTGCAGCATTTTTTTTTTTAAATTTGTAGTATTTTCTTTTCAGTTTTATTTTATACCCATGTATTAATTTCTTTTAGCGCCTATATAAAAATTCATGTGTACTCATAATTTTTTAATCTTTTATTTGTACCCTAATTTATTTATAATGTACACATTCTTCTTTATTAATGTACCACTTTGTTATATGTGAAATGTACCAATTTTTTTGTAAAACGTACCATTTTTTTAACACTATGGATACATTCTTTTGTCATTTATTATTTCCTATTTTTACGTAGTTTTTATCTATTTATTCAATCAAAATGTTCACATTTTTTTTATTGTAACCATTTCTAATAGTATTATAATGAGGGATTTTAAATTTATAGGATTATAAATCTCATAAAATATCAAACAATTAATGTCAAAACTATAAAAATATAAATATTAATTGTAATATAATGAGGTGTACAAAGTCAAGGGACTTTGATCAAACTTTGAATACCATTAAGGTTTTAGTCAAAGAATGTTAAGGATTAGGGACCGCATCCAAAGTATCCAAAAAAAAAAAATGAATCCAACGGTAACTGTCTTTAGCTAACCGTTGGATTCAAAATTTTCTTTAAGCAATTTTATTGATTATATCCAACAGGATTGCTTTGATTTTCTAGCCAGCTCGAGCTGGCTGGCTGTATGCGGCTAGCCCTTTTGCCCTTTCAGATTCCGTGGGGCCTACGAGCCCTCTGGCCTAGCCCTCGATTGGAGACGGTTTTCGGGTTATTTTCGACCCTCTAAACCTTTGGACCCTTTGGTTGTAGATGACCTAAGGGGATGAAAAGATGAGGATAGAGAATCCTAATATAGAGGAGGAGTAAGGATGGCCAAATACCCATCGGTTATGGGTAACCGTAGTTATCTGCCCATTTAAATTTAGCGGTTACGGTTATGGGTATAACCGTTTACTTGTAAAATTTAAATAGGCAGTTATGAGTATTAACCATGGTTATAACGGTTACCCGTTTATTTTAATAGATATATAAAATTAAAAAAACAAAAAACCTAATCTGTAATACTGTAACCTATTCGTTCTCTCCGCCAGGAGGCCAGGACTAGACTCTATCCGCCGCTTGTCTCTTTCTCCTTGCTGCTCCCTCTCATCTCCGCCGCTCATCTCTCTCCTCACTTGTCTCTCCTTGCTGCTCCCTCTCATCTCCACCGCTCATCTCTCTCTCCTCGATGCCCTCTCTCTCTCATCGTTGCTCATCTCTCTCTCATCGTTGCTCGGCTCCCTCCCCTTGTTGCTCATCTTAATGCCCCATCTCGATCTCCCCCCACCCACCCTTCAAGGTGTGTTTTACACTTTAAAATTATTACTTAACCTGATTAATTACTTATTTGTTTGTTAATTTATTGAAAATCTCTTATTTTTAGGGTTTAGTGTTGCAGGGTATTTTTTTATTCTTTTGATTGAAAATTAGGGAAGTCATATTACTGATTGAAAATCATATTCCAATTAAAATTAGGGAAGACTGAAGACTGAATATTCTGATTGAAAATATTGTGTAGACTAAAGTCTAATTTTTAGAGATTTTTTTTTATTCAGTGATTTTTTTGTTGCATAAACTGAATAATCAGTAATTTTGATTTTCAATTAAAATTAGGGAAGTTGTGGAAGAAGTCTGAATTCATATTTTTAGATGTTCTAACTATTTCTAACTAATGGGTTTCTTTTCTTTCTCCTGATAGTATTGTCCTGTTTTTTTACATGTTTTGTATACACTTATGTAGTCGTGGAAGTTAGTCCTTTATATCCTAGAAAAGTTTGAATTCATGTTCTGCTTGTAAAACTAGGTTGATATTTGTAAAAACTAGTTTGAATTCACAATGGATACAAATGTTCTGCTTCATATTTTAGAATTAAGCATCACATATATCTATATTTTTACATTTTTAGAACTTTGAAGTTTGAATTCATGTTCTAGGTGCTGCAGATTGCCATAGAAGTATATCTTAGCCAAACGAAAAAAGGTACTAAAATGAAACTTCAATCTTCGTTCACAACTTATATATGATGATAAGTAACTAATTATATGTGATTGAAGAAGTACCTAACTGGGAGTCTTAAACCATGTGATTGAAGAAGTACCTAGCTGGGAGGCAATTAATTCTTGAATGCCCAACAATTCTCATGCTTTGAACCATTTGCTAGTATTCACCTCTCGGTATTTCTGGACTAGGAAATTGGTCCACAGTATATTAAGTTGGCATGCATTCAGACTTAGTAACATTCCTTGGAATCTTTCAGGAAAGCTGAAGATTTTAAATTTCTGTTTCTCTTAACGTTGCACTGAGGATTGCTAAATTTTTTGGATGTAGCCTATACCTCTGAGTCCTTGTCTTGCCAAATTTGCATACTTTATGACATGATTGGATGTAGATTGTAGTTATGAGTCATTCTGACTCCGAATGATATATCAAGGGTTCATGTAATCTTTTCTCAAAGTTTTGATGGAGATTAGTAATTTCATTGTAAATTCTCATGTTGTTTTTTATGAATTTTGTTTCATTTCAACTAGTTCCAATATGAAGACTCAAAGTGAGAGCCAAGATAATGAACCAATTAATCTTGATCAAGATTTGGACTGACACGCCCCGATCCTGATATTCTCCGAATACCAAGAAAGGCACGTGCTGGCCGACACCCGAGGGTGACGAAAGCCATTTATTGAGTGCAATTGCTGAAAATAAAGGATAACTAAGACTTATAAATATAAAAGAATAAAGAATAAACATTTAAAGAACGTGTTCAGAGCATACAACTAATTAGAACACTAAAGGAAATAATATAAGATTAGATGAACAAAGGAGTGAGTCCTACAACGAGAGGACTCGAAGATGCCGATGCAAAAGTGTCTTGACGCCGAAATTAGGTGCCTTGATCATAAGTCCTGAATGAGGGCGCAAAACAAAGGTGAGTGGACCAAGTTCATATATACAATAATAATAAATCAGTTATCAAAGTACTAACCCCCATAGTTTATATAATGAAAACTACTAGCATAATAAGTGATGGATTTAATAAAATCCTAGCATGCCAAAATATCTCAAAAGTCATATTGTGGAATAACATCGCGGAAATCAAAACAATAAACGTATCGTAGATCGTCTCGTAAGTGCGGTGTACTGCTAGAAATATCACTGAATAAATATAACTCCCGACCCAATACCTGCTCCGTGGTCTCTGTGCCCATAGCCAGAGATTACTAACTCTCAGCCCAATGTCTGCTCCATTTCCCTCAGCCTGTAGCTAGGGATTATTTCTCCCGACCTAAATGCCAACACCAGATCCTCGCCCCAGGTGGTATAGTGTTTTCTAGGTACGCACAAATAGTTACGCCTCTCATAAATAACCAATTCATAGTATAAAGTCATCCATCGTCTATATTATAAAGAGAGGTTTCTAAAACATGTTCTAGCATCCTATCGTCATCCATCAGATAGTCTACCAGATCATGGTTTTTATAGAAAATACAATATATTAAAATATAGCTCAAAATAGGCTAATAATTAATTCCTCACAAAAAACAAGAGACGAAAATCAATAAATTCAGTAAACAGGCTTAACATAATTTGAATCATAAATTTGTAGGCATGCTAATCATTTATACAATTGAACTATGAAATCATGTAATTTTAGAAGGGGGTCCACTCATAGTACTTCGCCATTGAAAAGCCGCGCAGCTAGCGAATATGCAAAAACCACAATAATTGCCCCTAAGCACAAAAATGGTAATAAATAAATAAAAGGGTTTTCTAAAGAATTTGGCCTTGAATAAAATAAAATAAAGGATTTGGGTTGAATGGTTAAAGCCTAAAGGGTTTAGGGTAATGAGTTTAGGTTAGATGGGTTATAAGGAAAATGGCTTTGGGTTGGATGGGTTTAGGGTTTTGCTACACGGGCCGAAGGCCCTAGTTCTAAATGGCCTAAAAGGCCTGGGTTTTCTAGAATGTGGGTCGCCTGACCCATTCGAAGAAGAAGGCCGGATTCAGCCGGAATTTACACAAAGCTATAACTTTGTCAATACTTAACGAAATCAAGTGATTCAAAAATGAAAGTTGTAGCCTTCGAAGAGATGAAGAGAATGATATCTTGCACGACATCTAACTCGTCGTGGTTTGACCGAAACATGCCTCGAAAGCCGTCGGACTCGCAGAAAACTGTGTAAGATTCAAATGTATATAACTTCTTCAATACTCAACGAAATTGGGTGAAAAAAAAGAAAGTTGTAGTTCTCAGCGAGACGAAGAGATTGATACCTTGCACGCCGATCAAATTACCATGGTTTGGGCGGAAATTGTCTCGAAAGTTGCCAGAGTCGTCGGGGAGACTTGGGTGTTCTCTGGGTGTCCTGGAGCTTCGTCGAGACGAGAGAGAAGAAAGTTCCAGAGGTGATGGTGGTGTCATAGCTAGGTGGTTATGGTGGTAGGTGTGTGTGTGGGTGCTCACAGGAGGATGAGAGGGAGATATATATGAGAATGAGTGCAGAGAGTGAGTGTAGAGAGAGAGATGAAGAAAGAAGAAGGGGTCACGGGGGGGGGGGGAACAAAATCAAGGGGTGGGCCCTTGAGCACACCAATTAAGATCCAAAAACATTTTAAAAGCAAGATAATCTCAAGCTTAGTGAAAATACAATTTAAATTAGGGGTGGGTGTAACATGGACCAAGTTGAATCAAGCTTTGATGATAACTCTGGTAAGAAGAGGAAAAAAAACCTCGGTTGTCTGGCAGCATTTTAAGGAAAAGATGTTTCGTTGGGGGGGTGAAGCTGTTTGTAACCATTGTCAAACTAGTCTAGCATCGAGCTTCACTATTGGTACTTCATCTTTACGTTCACATGTTAATACATGTCCTGTTTTGATGATGACAAAGAAAAAGAGTCCATGTATAACTGGTGATGGGTCTGTTAAACATGGTGTATATAGTTTTGATGAAGATAAGGCTAGGAAAGAGCTAGCCTATATGATTATCTTACAAAGTGCCATAAGTTAAAAACATATCTTTCGAGATGCTAATTCAATTTATACATTTCTTTTGTAGGCCTCTTTTGATGACAACGAGTCGATAAGACGTTGTGATTGAATGTGCTTAAAGCATTAGTCTTCGAAAGTGTTTAGTTTTGAAATATTTTGGAGTTTTGAATCATCTAGGGGTGCGTTTACTAATTTGTAATCAAATTAAGAGGAATTGAATCGATGAGAAATTGGATTAAGGAGGAATTGAAATGAGGTGGAATCAGAATCAGATTCCTGTGGAAGTTGTTTACTAAAATTGTCTAGAATCGGAGTATGAATGATGTTGAGTCCATATAAGTTGTTTACTAATTCACTTGAATCGGAATGAAAACTAGGTTGATTACTATACTGCCCTTATATAAATAAATTATTTTCATACTAATTAATTAAATTAAATTCTTAATTAAATTTATATAATAAAATTCATCTACATAAAAATATATAAATAGGTTTTATTTATTTATTAAAAGATGACATAATTAATGAGTGTCAAATGAAAGGCAATGTTGGGATAATAAGAAACAAATGAGGGTATAATTGGTAGAAGAAATCCATTCCGGATTCCTCAAGTGTCAAAGAATTGAAATACCTCCCTCGTGTAGGGAGTCCAATTTCTCCAAAATTAGGAGTTGGATTTCTTAATGCATGTTGACCCCACATGTATTTTGATTCCCCAAAATTATGTAAACAAAGATGTATCCTGTAATCGGAATCCAATTCTGTAAATTGATTCCGATTACGGGTATGTAAACGTGCCACTAGTATTCAAGATAATGGCTACCTTGAGTTTTTAGAAGCTTTACTTTGTAATCATATGAATGTTATAATTGAATACTTGCTTGGGTATAGAAAAAAACATATGTTGAAAATATATAAATTTTCTTTCCAATATGCTTGCTCAAGTAATGAGAGGTATTTTATTAGTAAAAAATCAATTATTAGCAAATATATAGAAAACTTCATTTTAATCCTTGGCAAAGATGACTTTTTGATTAAAACCATGAGTAAGATCAAAATCTAATTTTAGTCCCTTGATACATTAATAACCTCATTTATTAATTATATTATGATTTTTTAATTATTTATCTTTTTCTTTCTAATTTTTAATGTACTTTATCTTCTTCATTTAGGTATATTAAATTCATTATAATACATTTCGGTGCATACATTTAGGTACACAAATTTCGGTACATACATTTTGATACAAACATTTAGTTACATTAATTCAATATCATAAATTTTCGGTACTAACATTTCAATGCATACATTTCGGTACATACATTTAGGTACATTAATTTAATATTAATACATTTCGGTGCATATATTTAGATACATACATTATGGTACTAACATTTAAATATATTAGTTCAATATAATATATTTCGGTACTAACATTTAGGTACATTAATTGAGTCTTTCAAGTTTGAAGAATGTTAAATAAAATTAATAAATTAAAAAACTCTTTTTTGGTCAAAAAATAAATTAAAATTTGCTTATTAATAAATTTAAATATTTAATGGGAGACATTAAATAAAATGCACATTAATTATTTTGAATTAAGGGCACATTAGGGACTAAAATCAATATTTAATCTAACATCAAGTTTTTTTTTTAAATTTTAATCTTCTTGAGGGATTAAAGTTCAAAAACACTGCAAATATATTATATTACCTTGATTGATTAAAACTATCGTTCGTATTTATTATTTCAATTATTGAAGTTGTATACGGTTACGGTTAAAAAATAATATGTAAATAGGCGCAAAAATGGGTAAATAAGTTAAAAAATGGATAAACGGCATACGATTACGGTTAAATATGTATGGTTAACCGTTTATAAATAATTATGAATATATGTATAACCGTTTAGATAATTATTCAACGGATAAATGATTATACGGGTATAAGTAAAACGGTTATAATAAATAACCGCGGTTATCCGACTGCCATAATTATTGTCTATCCTTAAGAAGGAAGAGTGTTGTTCCTGTTCACTTCAGCTAGTACACTCGCGTAGTAGTAAGGGCAGGAAGTAGAAGAAGAAGAAGATGACGATGAGAATAGGAGGGCCCCGCACTCCACCAAAAGTTCACATGTACCAATCCGACTCCGAGACGAAGAATGATAGTTAAAGGTATAAATTGGCGAGGGTCGGAAGCAGCCTGAAACCCGAGAACTCCTCTCCACTGTCGTCTCCGCCCCTCACAGGGCTGCTCTCTCTCTATCTCACTCAGTCTTCCCACCAAAGACCCCAACCAAACTAAACAAGATTGCGACAACTAATCAAAATCAAATGGCAGAGGGTGAATCCCCGTCGTCCGATTCTCTATCAGATCCATCCCTATCCCGAAACGTTTCCTTCAGTCGCCTCAACGCCCAGGCGGCGGAGTTCATCCCCAATCGCAGCGCCACTGCGCACGCATCCGCACCGGCAGCGCCTCCTGCGGCTGTAGGTCAAGTCCACGTCTACCCTCCGCCGCCGCCGCCGCCTTCGGCCCCCTTCCATGTCCCGATCCAGGCCGTCCCTCCTCCTCCTCCTCCTCCTCCTCTCGTGGTTCCGGTCCCGGTTCATCCGCATCATCACTTGCCGGTCCAGTACCATCATCACAATCAGTATCATTACTCTGGATTTGGAGACCAGGAAGTGGCCGTACAGCAGAAACAGAAGCATCAGCATCATCAGCCGCAGCAGTTGGGGGAGCAAGCTCAGGCGGATCGTGTTTCCTCCTCCTCCAAGACTCACAGGCTTTCCGATGAAGCCACCTCCAAGATTTTGAATCAGGTTACTTGATAATTCATAGTCTGTCTGTCTGTCCCCAATGCTTATTCAATCAAGTTTCGGAGGGATATTGTCAGCTTCTTTTGTATTGGCCCAGATCCTAATGTTTGAATATCCAACACTAATAGTCGAGTATAAAGTACAACACAAACACGCACGTGCGGGTATTATTAGGATTACCTAAACCCTTGATAGGATATAAGAGCCTTAGGAGGATATCGTTAGCAATTCCAAACTCCGGTGATTGTTGTAAGCCGCCAAGTTGAGATTCAAAAAGTGTAATCTGAATTTCTTTTTAAATTTCACTTTGCCTGCCTCATATTGGTTTGGTTGGCCTAACATTAACATATTGGCATATTGCAGGTGGAGTATTATTTCAGCGACTTAAACTTGGCTACTACTGATCATCTTATGAGGTTCATAAACAAAGATCCTGAAGGATATGGTGACCTCTTCTTCTTTTCCTTTTCTCAATATTTTCTTATGCTTTCGAATGTGTTCTAGAGTTCGACTCAATATCCATTGATTGAAATTTTATCATTATTAACTGTTTAATATTCACCCGTATATAGTGCCAATCTCTGTTGTTGCATCTTTCAAGAAGATTAAGGCCCTCATAAATAGTAATTCTCAGCTTGCAACTGTATTGCGCAACTCTTCAAAGCTGGTGAGTTCGTACTTATATATATATATGCTCTTGCTTTATCCTTCTCTCTAAAAAGTAAAATCATATTCCGCCTCACTCGTGTATCAGTTTTTTCATCTGTCCTTTTGTTTTGATCTTTAATGATGTCATGTCTTGCAGGTAGTTCATGAAGATGGAAAGAAAGTTAGACGTCAGCATCCCCTCACTCAGTTAGATATGGAAGAATTGCAAGTAGGTTTTGCTTGTATTCAGTCCCATATACATTTTAGGATAAATGTTTTGGTTTGGGGTGTTGATTTATGCCAAGATTTTTGTGATTCGGTCTTTTTAAAAATGGTACTTTAAGCATATCAGGCAAAAGATTTATTTTTTATTTTTATAATACTCTAGTAAGGGCTCATTGTAAATCTGTGTTTCCTCTTAACATCTGATTTGCATTCTGATCTTCTGTAGTCTCGCATAGTTGTCGCTGAAAATTTGCCTGAGGATCATTGCCACCAAAACCTCATGAAGGTTTTCTCCGCTGCTGGGAGGTATCAAGACCACATTTCGTTCTAGATTTTTATTTATTTTTATATTTTAACTGAAGTGCTTTAAGTCCAGGTAAGATTTGTTTTATTGATCCTAGAAGTCTATATAACGTTGAATTCTTCTTCGACAGTGTGAAGACAATCCGGACCTGCCAGCCACAAGGCTCCAATAGTGGTGCTTCCTCGGCATCCCGATCTGCAAAAGCAGATGGCATGCTTTTCAGTAACAAGGTATACATACAAACACATGCACACTTGATATGGTTTGTGCTGGTATTTGTAGTTCCCTGCACTGAGTAAATAGTATATGCAGTGAATCGTTAATAGTAGTAATTATTGTTCCTATATAGTTAAAGGTGGACAGAAGTATCTCATATCTGGACTCTCTTATTGTGTAGTTACATGCATTTGTGGAATATGAATCCCCTGAGATAGCGGAGAACGCTGTAAGTGGTTACAGTGGTTTGACATTAATATGGTTTATGCCGTGCCCATTACGTAAAATAAATACGCATGTCTTATTTTGGTTAAAACATTAAATGTGCATTCCAATTGTACAGGTTGCAGAGCTTAATGATGAGGCAAACTGGAGGAGTGGCCTTAGAGTCCGTTTAATGCTTGGGCGAGCGGTATATGCCCAAAACTATGGCTCTTTCATCTTTGTTATTCAGTTTGGTTCCTAAAACTGTAGTTTTGGTTAAAATAACAGGAACTGTGGGCTTCTTGGTAAAAAATTCCGATTTTCTACAACAAAATTCAGTTTGCATTTTATTTTTCGGCTTCAAGTGTCAGATAATTTATGAACTTATGTTTCTAATTTTAGGATTGAAAGTATACTTCTCAAATGTATGGGTGAACTAATGTTGCACAATAAATGTAGACATTAATTAATAGCATTTTATTCAGTTAATCATATGTGTGTTTGCGTGCGGAGTGTATGTGATTGGTCCCATGCTATCTGACTGGATGATCTTTTAGTGTATTAACCTAGTTGATTTGGTGACGTGGATCAGTCTATGATGCGGTTCTGTTTGTTCCATTCTCATTTCTCAGTCAAAACCTGCTCAAGTGCGTGGGAAAAAGGGGCAGGATGGGGAAGTGCAGTTAGAGGAAGAAGATGCTTCTACCCCTGAACAACAGGCAAATGAGAAACAGTCAGTAGATTCTTCCCAACAGTCTGATATCCATCCACATGAACACGAAGAGAGAACGAACTCATTGAAATATGTATGTCTTCTGTTGTGAGAATTGCATTCCGTTGATAAGCATTTACAGGTGCTAATTGGACACACTTTTTCACAAAATGGTAGCACAAGTATGGTACTGGAATGTTGGTTGGTTAGTTTTACGTTAGGGATGATAGTTATCCCCTTTTACTGATGTCAACCAACAAGTTCGTTGGGGATGGAAAAAAATAAAGAGTTAATACGCATCATACACATTCTTCACTAAGCTTTTTGATTGTATTTATTGTTTTTAATGATATCAACCCAAGTATCATAATCATTTCATCTAGCATGAATTCAGCTTACTTTGGAAGCCCCAGCTATTACATATTCAATTTGTTTGTATATATCGTTTTATGTTTGTATCAATTTAATATTTTGCATAAATTTTCTGTGCTAGGGAGAGGAGCATGGCAATGACAAGGAGGTTGGGCAGAGAAAAGGGCGTAATAAAGGCCGTGGCAAGGGGCGTGGGCGAGGTCAATACCATCATAATAACCATCAGAACCATCATAATAATAATCGTGGAAATCATGCGGGGCATCCTCCTAACAGTTCAGTTGGGAGTATGGAGCATGCAGGTGTAACGAAGCAGCCTCCTGGGCCGCGTATGCCTGACGGCACAAGGGGATTTGCAATGGGTCGGGGGAAGCCAGTTACTGTTAATATCGCCTAAGGATTAAGGACTGGGGGGAACCTGAGTTTTTTCTTTGGTATCTCTGTGGCTGAAGAGAACATGTTGGGGGGTGGGAAGGGAAACTATGCCTCTTATGGTGTGGGTGGTGTTTGATGGCAAAGGTTTTTATAAGGGCTGTCAATCCATATTGTACCGAGTTTAGGGTAATTAAGGGTCAACCTTTCATTAGATGTTGATAACATTTACCGTTTGTGTTTGTGTCCTGAGTTAAAGTTAAGGGACAAGTTACAAATTTGATTGTGTCACGTATTATATTTTAGTATTTTAAAAGAAAACCTTCTTTTTTTTTTTGGATAAATACTACGGTAAAGTAATATTTCTCTTTATTTGTAAGTAAGGGGTCTTAAGTTCGATTTTCGTCAAAGGGGAATTTGAACCACATTAATGCTAGTCCATTGTGAGGTTAAGATAATATTTTTTGTTAAAAACTTTTTACATTTGATTGTATAAATGATCAATGTTTATTATATCGTCGTTATATCATTGTTGCGTGTTGTTATGTCATCTTTAAGTCATCAATATATTATTAATATATCATTGTTAATAAAAACTGATCATTTAATTGATCATTCATGGTAAATTTTGTGTCTTTTGAGATCTTACGGGAGTTTGGATCAGAGTACATAATTAAGAAAAATGGAGTGGAGAGCACTGATAAAGGTGAATTTTATTTATTTATTTATTTTTTTGTCAGCCACTGATGAAAGTGAATGGGCATCTACATTTCCGCCTAAATGAACCACACAAACACACTTGATACACAGACGCAGCGGCGGAGGACTGGAGGATACAGTCTCGCGAGTCTCGTCCATCTTCACGCACGCGCCCACTCTCTCTTTCTCTGTCTTTTAGATTCAGGGGAGCCTGGAGTCATAGGAGCGAATCAGTAATGGCAGAGTCAATCACACCCATCCTTCCTAACAATCCTAACCCTAATTACCAGGGCCCCGCAACTGGAACTGTTCCTCCTTCTCCTCCACCTTCATTGCCACTAGCTGGATCACCACCGCCGCCGCCCCCGCCAGCCGCAGCTTCGAGGACTCCCGTCGTATTCAGCTTCCCCAAGAGGCCTTCGGTTCGACTCACTTCCGAGTTCGACAGCGACTCCTCCGTCTTCTTCCACAAGGTCTCTTGCAAGCTGCTCGACAGCCTCGCCAAGCTGAAGCTCTCCTTCAGCAACAACCACAAGGGCGAACTCTCTCCGCCGCAGTTGACATTTGTCTCCAAGAACCTCTCCGTTCACCACAACTTCGAAGATCAATCTACCCTCCTCAACGGTTCCGTCGATGTTGGCCAGAGATTGCATCTCCGTGCTACCCATGATCTCCAGGTTACCTCCTTAATCCCTTTTTTTTTTCCAATGTAATTTTGTTATGTAATTGATGAGACCATCCCACATTCACTCTTAGGGGTGTAAGCATTACTAAAAACATTACAATCTAACACCAATTTTAACTAGATTTAGCTTTTCATAACTACAGTCCTCCGTCCAATCTTAGGTAATTATTAGCATCTTCGTGTCCCTGTTTATTTCCGCAAAGCTTATCGGCGTGAACAAGTTGACTCATTCTTCTCTCATGTCTAAATGTCATGATGTTCTTAGGCACAAGAAGGAGAGGCTACCGTGGTCGCGAAGCTTGCTGACCCTGGCTATGCACTTGAGCTCTCTTCTCCTGTTCCTTATGTTGGTTTGGTAAGTACATCACATGATATCTGCAGTATAATGATGTTAGGACAGCCTTGTTTTGAATTGTCATCTACCGTTCCATTTAAATAACTCTAACAAGGCGCAAACAAGACCATTATCTTGGAATTCTACTGCTGCGACGAGCCAGTAGTGTTTCAAACTTGTTTCTGTTGTCGCACATTGATCTGTTTTAGCTTTTAAGACAGATTTAGCATTCATGAATTGGATTGTTGAATTACAACACTCTGGCATATTTCCATAATCATCATTTGGATTTCGGAGTTGGTGTTTTTCTTCTTTGATGTATACTTCACAACATACTTTGTGTTGTACTCTCATTTTATTGAATGCTTTGTTTCTTTTCCCAAAAAATTGTCCTTTTATGACATCGTGCTGCCTTACAATTTACCAAACAGAAAATAATTTATTAGTTTCCTGTTACTTCTCCACTCCATAATTGTTACTGGCACTCCAAAAATCTAACTGTGTACTCTGAACTTTATATAATTAGAACAAAAAATTTATTACCTTAATCATTATTCTGATGCTGCAGCCGAAAGCTACCCTAAAGTTCCCCCTTGGTGAAGTTTCTGTCGAGGAGAAAGAAGAAGAGGAGAAGCAGAGAATGTTATCAATTAATGGAATAGTAAAAGGCCATATTTTGAACGGGTTGTGCACTGCTCATTATGCAGATGAAGATTTGAAGTTGCGGTATTTATACAAGGTAAGCATTTCATTACTCTCAGTTACTTTTTTGGGTGCTTTTCAATTGCACAGGATGGATAGCTGGGTCCCCATCAAGGAAAACGGAAAAAGGAGGGATGGCTGGGTTGTGTGAATGGTGCAGCCCAGAAGATTTTTTGCAAAAATATTCAGTCTCCTAATAACTGGACGAATGCTTTTCCATCATATTGGTGTTTCGTCTCTGTGATATTTTCTGATAGCTTTGGACTTATTACAGGACGAGGAGATGTCTTTGATTCCAACCCTTCGTCTGCCTTCGAATGCATTGTCATTTGCTTTCAAGCGTCGGTTTGGTCCTTCTGACAAGTTGAGGTTAGAAATCTTTCCTTTTCCTTCCATCTATTCTTAATTTTTTAATTGCTTTGTTTCTTTTTTTGTTTTGTTTGTTGGATTCAGATGTAAACATAGAACTATTTACATGAAACAAATAAGGTGCTTTGTATTTGGTGCTTTAAAAATCCACTCATGTTGAGTTGGCCAATTACCATATCATGTTTCATGGTGTGACTGTCATCTGCTTAGTATGATCAATTTATGCATAGAATTTGTGAAATTGTAAAGTGAATCTTGTCTTCAATATTTTTCTTTGTAAGTCTCCAATAGTTAATTGGTGTAGCAAAAATTATTCTTGAATTGTGTCCTTCAAGAATTTGAGCATAAGGAAGGGAGAAATGGATGATTATAGTTAAGTTGCATTGAATATTACTTTTCAAAATAATTTGACCATGCAAGTATTCTGTTTAAGGTTGTTCTTCAAGCAGTCATGTATCTGCACATTTTGTCTCCAGTCATCTATTTGTTGACGGTTCTAAGAGTTTTATACTTATTTTGATGATTTCATCCCCAGCTACTGGTACAATTTTGATTCCAACTACTGGAGCGCGGTATACAAGCACACATACGGCAAGGATTTGAAACTTAAAGCTGGTTACGATTCAGAGGTGCACCTTGGCTGGGCATCTCTTTGGGTAAGTGCTTATATGAATCGAGTTTTCTAGAAGCCATATGAAAAGGGAGAATCTCATGAATAATCAAGGAAACCAAGTAGATTATTTCAGGACAACAAGAAATGCCTTTTTTAGTTTTCTTCCATTGTTGCACTTGAAAAGGGAGTTTGGCAGGAAACCCTTAGGATATAGATAGTAATATACATGGAAACTATTAATGACACATAATAAGTTAAATGGTAAGAAAACTTTATGTCAATGAAGATTTCTTTCAAGTGTTGATCGCATGGTAAAATTGTTTCAAAACTTAGGTTTACGAAGTAAGTGCCTCATGTGTTGAGTGCACCTAAGCTGTCAAACTGTTTGCTATGAAGAAATGATGGGAAACATGATTATGGTTGTTTCAGGTTGGAGATGAAGGTGGGAAAGCAAAGACAGCCCCGATGAAGATGAAAGTTCAATTCATGCTTCAAGTGCCGCAAGATGACATTCGATCATCGGCTTTGATGTTCCGGGTTAAAAAGAGATGGGACATATAATAGTCATTTCTGGTTATGGGATGATACGGTGTAGTGCCCTTTAATGAATATTCAACTGCAACTCCGGTGGTTCGATATCATATGAATATGATAGTGTAGTTTTGATACACAGAATGTGCTAATCGAATGACATGCTTATTGCTGTAATTGCATTAGTTGATTTGTATTTACCAGTTGAAATAATACTTTGATAGTCAGCAGTTGATTTGTATTTACCAGTTGAAATAATACTTTGATAGTCGGAATGTGCTAATCGAATGATATCATTTTTACTTCTCATACACCTTTTGTTAATTTATATCCGTTGATCTTCTTCAATTCATCAAATTCGACGGTCGAAAATTAAAAGGGTGTGAGAAGTAAAAATGAGTGTGGATATCACATTCTATTAAGATAATAACAAAAGTTGAAAAGCCAAAAAGCGAATGAAAAGAGAAAAAGAGCAAACGAAAGCTTTACTGACAAAATTCTGTTCCATTTCACAATTTCCAATTTTCTGTATATATATAAATAATCAAATAAAACAGATATCAAATGTGGGTGCTCGCTCTTGTTTGATTTGTCCTTTTTGTTTTTGGGTTTCCAAATTCCAAGTGGAGGAGGATATTAAAAGAGGAGGAATGTGAAAAGCGCAGAAAGATAAAGAAGCAGCTCCCCCCACCCCCCACCAAGCAAAAGCGCAAAAGCTGAAAGAAAGCGCCTTTGAGGAGGAATGGCAACACCCTTGCATTTGAGGCTCTTCCAGCCTCTCAACTCCATTACTCCCTATCCTTCTTCTTCAGACTTCCGCTTCAAATCCTTTCACTCTGCAAGCCCTAATTTCAATCTTTCTTCTCTCTCATCTCACAACCACTCATGTGCTCGACAAAGGACAACCACTCGCTCCGAACGGAAGGTATCTTTCTCTCTCTCTCTCTCTCTCTCTGCATATTTATACGTTCGTTTTCAAATCATCAGCTTTTTTTGGTAATTCTGAGATATTGGGTCTTGTTTGTTTGTGATGAAAAGAGAGAGTATTTTTTGGGCTTACAAATCCTTATCCTCATTTTCTGGAATGAGCTGGCTATAATGAGATGCTTCTGTTCCGTCATATAGATATAGTGATCCAAATTTTCCTTCAAAGTTGGGTCTTGTTTGTATTAGTGCTTCGCGGGTCTCTTTGTTATCTCAAGAGGCTGCAACTCTATAGTTTCGAGCTCCATTTGCCTTAAACCGGTTTCAATCCTGTAAAAGCATGTGATTTTGACTTGTATGATTACCACTCTTCGTGGGCAGTTGGTTTTCACTAATGATTTACTACCAGGGGTCTGTTTTTCTTTACTCGTATAGTGGCTTTGCGGACACTTGAGAAGAGATCAAGACATAGATAGTCGATCCAATGAAGACGCCACTGGTGCGCGTATGTTTGGTTCCGATGAGGAAGTAGGCACCCAAATCCCAACACAGGCTCAATCTGTTGTCGAAGGATCAGGGGCAGTTATGGTTTCAGAGTTCAGACCAGTGGCCGATGTGGATTATCTACAGGTGCGTGATTATTCTTCAGTTTGGCTTCTTTCCATTTTGTTGACTCAATGCATATAAATGTAAACCGTTTCCATGAGGATTGACATACAAAAACCTAATTCCAATCACCCAGTTTTTTTTAAAACCATATGTTTACAGGACTCTTAAGTAGCCTATCTCTTGCAGGCCGTGCATGCTTTGTCTTTAAGTGTTTCTTTATTGCAACTTGAAAGCACTCTTCCTATATTATGCAACATTATCTGCAGGAGTTATTAGCCATTCAGCAACAAGGACCCAGAGCAATTGGTTTCTTTGGGACCCGGAATATGGGATTCATGCATCAAGAACTTATTGAGATTCTCAGCTATGCAATGGTTATCACTGTAAGAACTGTAAATGAATGAAATTATATATCTGGCAATTATGAGTATGTATGAAGCTATCAGATGTTCGACAATACTGGACCTTTTCAGTTTATGTTGAATCTGAAGGGATCAGTGACCTTGACCTGTGTGTTCCTTAACCTCATGTTTGCAGAAAAATCACATTTATACATCAGGGGCATCAGGCACTAATGCAGCTGTAATCAGGGGTGCTTTAAGAGCTGAGAAACCAGAGCTGCTTACCGTAATCTTGCCCCAGAGTCTGAAGAAGCAACCACCTGAGAGCCAGGAATTATTGTCAAAAGTAAGAATTTCTTAAAATGACATTCCTTAAATTTTACGCTTCATCTATTTTGGTTTTTACTAGATTTTCTCATGGTATTCACATAATTGCAGATGTCAATTGCTTATTGTCTCATAGTTGACTCTTAGATTTTTGCTCCTCTTTGCGCTTCATCTTTTTGCTTATTGTCTCTAACCACAATGGAAGGTGCTTTTGTAGTTCTATGCACTACAACCTTGCCCTCTGCGTTGCTCTTGGTTATCTATCGAAGACGAAAAACTCATATAAGACCTTTCTGTTTTTCATCTTTCATTTACTCAAGAAAGATTTTCATCCATCTGCCTACGCACTCAAAATTTTCATCCATTTAAATTTGTTTGGGTATGGTTTCATTGCAGTCATTTCCTTGTTAAAGAACATTTAGGAAAGCATCTAGTATATAGCTTTTCACCGTTGAATGAGGTGATATGTATGATTGAAGATCTCTCCAGTAAATTGCCCTTTCTATTGTATTTAATTTGACAGCTAGGTATTACCGTATTAGGATGAAATTGGGTGTGCTATTTCTCAATATTCTTATGTTAGGAATTTAGGACTACTGTTCCTGCAATTTATTACTATTGGCATTACAAGAGTAGATCTGCAGTACAATGCCCCAGAAAATGAAATTGACTTGGCGGCTATTAATTATTTGAGTAAATTGTAGCTATGGTCCCTTAACTTTAACTCAATTGGAGCAATGGTCCCTCAACTAAAAATCCATTACCTTTGGTCCCTCAACTTATCAAAACGTGTAGCTATGGTCCCTCAACTAAAAATCCATTACCATTGGTCCCTGAACTTTAATTCAAGTGGAGAAATGGTCCTTTAACTTTAATCTAATTGTAGCAATGGTCCTTACAATATAACTCGTTTTGACAAATTTTTTGACATAGTTGACGAAAAGAACCATAATTATACACTTTGATGAGTTGAGGGACCCTAATTATATAAATGGTCATTCCAACATAGCTTATTTTGACAAAATTTTGACAAAATTGATGAAAAGGACTATAGCTACACATTTTGATAAGTTGAGGGACCAATGGTAATGGATTTTTAGTTGAGGGACCATTGCTCCAATTTGATTAAAGTTGAGGGACCATTTGTACAATTTACTCTAATTATTTAGAAAGTGATTGGGTACATATAACCTTGAACAAAATTTAATGGATTCCCAGTGCTGCAGTCTTTCTAGTTGTTATTTCAGTAATATGTTTAGTAATGATACCTTGTTTCCCACCACCCGACTAAGGAAATGCAATGTTGTTATTGTAATTGATAATTTCTTGGGATTTTCAGGTCAAGAATGTGATAGAAAAGCCTCAAAATGATCATCTACCACTGATAGAAGCGAGCAGGTTGATAGTAGTTCCACTTTTTACGTTCAGCGTAGCTTTCATGATGTTATACGATTGGCAGATATCATTTCTATTGGAGTGAATTTGTTTTCATGACTTGATGCTGAACCTGTAGGTTGTGCAACATGAACATCATTTCACATGTACAGCAAGTTATATGCTTTGCGTTTCACGACAGTAGATTGCTAATGGAAACTTGTCAAGAGGCCAAAAATCTCCGCAAAATTGTGACTCTCTTCTACCTGGATTGAACAACCACTTCCCCTGTTCATGATGTCCATACATTTTGAGTGAGAGAGAGGGAGTGAGAGCGCCTTATATTTTTGTTTGTATAAAATTAGATGGAAGCGACCGAACCACATGCCTTTGTAGAATGAAATAGTGAGGGAGTTAATTATTTTGTTCATTCCTTGGAAGAGGTGTATTCTGTTTAGTATATATATTTTTTTGGGTAAATTACACAAAACTACTCAATTATGAGTTTGAATCATAATCTCATACCCTATGTTTTAAACATTGCAATGTCATATCTCAATTTATAAATTTGTTGCAATGTTAGTTAGACTTTCGTTAATTAATCTGTTACATTTACCGTTAAGTGATGATGTGGTAAATATATGATTCATATTTTTCTGATGTGGAAAACCATGTGGATAAAAAATTACAACTAAAAATAAATTAATTAAAAAATAATTAAAGAGGAGTGGGCCCACCCCAACACCTCACCCTTCTTCCCCTCCGTACGCTCTCCCTTCCTCCTTTTTCACGCTGCAACAGCAGGCCAGGTGCAGCCCTTCGGCAACCACGGCGACGGCGCCGCTTTATTCAACCACCAACAACTCCAAACTAATATTCTTAGAATCCTCTCTTCATATCAAGTCCAAATCTCTATCTTATTACATCAAATTCGAAGTTGACAGGTTTGAATTTCAGATTTAGGTCGCGAAGGTTCTTGGGTTTTCCGGTGGATTTGCTGGGGTTAAAGGTGGTCAATATCTCTGTTTTTATGGGGCTTGTGGGATTTGATGACTATCCAAGTGAGAAAATAGGGTTGCTATTGTAATGAACCCAAATTCTTACTGAGGTTTTATGCTTTATTACTGTTAGGAATTGTTAGCATTTAAAAGTGTAGAGGCTATATAAAAGGAGCTCCTTTTATTAAAAAATAATTAAATGCTAACAATTCCTTAAATTGTAATTGAATCTCAGTTTCCTTGAATTGTAATTGAAGTATAGAGGCTTTTATTATGTCTTGAAAATTCATGGTGGATATTTCAAAAATGTCTTGATCGACAGAACTTTGTTATGGCTAATGGCTGTTTTTCGGTCCCACAAATTTTTTGTGTTGATTTATCAGTTCCAAAACTAAAACATCAAGTGAAAAGCAGAGTAAAAGAAAATCAGGATTTACAAATGTTAAAAGCAAATCATGAAATATGTTCTCTAATATTTTTGGAGCTCTCCAACTCCTAAGTCCAAGTTCAAGTTAGGATCACACTGCAATGACAGCATCCCCTTGCTTTAGATTCGATGGTCTTCTGCCCCTCCCTCAGCCACGACTAAAACACAATATTATCGAGGCCTCAGAAAAATATAAATTTGAGTACCTGTTTGAAAAGCAAGATACACTGTTATACCTGGAGGGAGAGTTTAAATAAGCGATCAGGAGGAGAAGGATAGAGTGAACCTTGGAGATGTTATCAATCATTTTCATCAGAGAAGTTGCCATCACTCTTTTGCTCATAATTCTGGTATTCTTCGTCGCTTGTATATGCTGCTGCTGCTGCTGCATCTTGTTGTATTCTATCACTCCCTGCTTCAGAAGAGGGAAAACTACCAAACAGCCCCTGCAAATGGGTTCTTGAGATGTTCTCCATGTTCATATCTAACAAACATATAGGAAAGCCACAAGTATTGGCATAACTTTTAAACATTTGTCAAGATAGTTGAGGTTCCAACATAAAATCAATTGGCAATATGAGGAGGTAACCCATTCTCTTATAAGAACATAGGACTCTCCTCTCATCAATGTGAGATTCATTCTCAATAAGCCTCTCACGTGTGTAGCGAATTTTTGGACAACACAACTCAGGTGACGTGAAGCGCGTGTGGGACAACCTTCCACCATAAAATCAATTGACAATATGGAGAGTACGCCAACCTGTTATAAGTACATGCAAAGTCCCTACTCTCATTAATATAGTATTCATTCTCAACAATTTGAATAACGCCAATCGTTAGTTTGTTAGAATATTCTCCCATTTTTTCTCAACACTCCTATTAATAAGGGAACAGCATTGCCAAAACAAGATCACGTGCTTACTGCTTAGTGAATCGATGTTCAATTGACGTCCATTGCTAATTCGCTGTATTGCTTCAGAAGATGGAAAAAAAGTCCGAGAAAAAATATCACTTTTGGTTTCAAATCACGCCAACTTGTGGGTAGATGGGTTTAAATTTTGAGATTGTGAAACACAAACTGAATACTGAACCGATATGTTTCGGGACAGGATTCCGAAAACCGAAACAATAATATTCCTAAATTTCGGCATTCCTGAAAAAAATTCTGTATTTCGGTACGGTTCAGGAGCCCGATTCAAAATCCCTAATTCTAAGACCCTATTCAAAATCCCTAATTCCAAAAACCCTAATTCAGAAACCCAAATTCAAAATCCCTAATCGAATTTGTGGTCAAACAATCTGTATGAACTTTGGTCGAGTTTATTGCAGAAATTTCTTACCTTGTGTAGTGAGGAGGAGTGCAGACTGAGACTGAGAGCTCGATTCAGAAGCCGGATTCGGGTGGTATGGACAGTGGGGTGAAGTCACGATTCAGGTAATGGATTCACGAGTAGGGATTGAGGACTGAGGAATGAGGACTGGTGTGACTAGATTCGGGATTCAAGCGACGGATTTGGGTGATGTTACTTATGTGGAAGTACTGAGGGCGGAGGAGACACGTCGAGAGAAAGAGACAGTGAGAGTGAGAGTGAGAGTGAGGCGAGAACTAGAAAGTAACGTACGTTTCGAAAGTGCTTGCGTTATTTCCTTCAAACTAAAAAATGAAGGTTTGGGTTTGAAACTCGTTGCTGGTGTGAAAGCCAAACTTGTGGTTAGGAGAGGCTGAAATGCCTCTATGAATCTTTTTGATCCCTGAAAGAAATAAATAACCGTAACTTACCATTAATTATCTATATTAAAAAAAAAAAAAAAAAAAAAGTGTTTGCGTTATGTAACGTAAGGCCCCACTCGCTCTTTTCTCTTGGCCTTCCAATCAATCATCCAACCTTTTGTTCGAAAAAATAAAATAAAAAATAATTCAATCATCCAACCAACCGACGTGCTCCCATCTCGGATCCCCTTCCCGGAGTTCCCTCTCATCCCTCCCCTTGCAAATTTAGAGTTAGACCCTTTCTTCTTTCTCTCTCCTCTTTTCTCTTCTGGTTTTGTTCCTCTCTTTCTTTCTATTCTGATGGAATTTTTTACAATTTTCATGTTGATATTCATTTGGTTTAAAGTATATAGATAAACACTCGATGTTGTTCCTTTGGATTATTAACTAGGATCTTCATATATATGTGTGTGTATATATATACACACATATATATATATATATATATATTATTCATCAACCCAAACATTTGAAACATCCCTTAATTAATTGCTTAGTACTATGGAGGACAGAAGTGAAGACGACGACAGGGACGCATTGGCGGGGCTAAGCAACGCCCCTCCACCCCGCAAGTCACATTCATTAAGCCAGCAGCTCCGTGCAACCTCCGCCCAAAAACGCCACCACCAATTACGAAAGCATAGCCTCGACGACGTCAGCGTCTTCCCCAAGAGCGTTCATAACAATAATAATGTCGACTACTACGACTCTTCTGACGACGATTTCTTTCCTTACTCCACCTCTAACAGCACCATCACCACGACAACCACTAGTAATGCTGTTGGCGTTGGTGATCACGACGTGTACGTGGGCACCACTCACTCCCAGAGGCTGGACCAAAGCCTCTGCATGGAGGCTGGTGATGATCCTGATGGCAACAGGGAATGCCAGCCGTTGGCCGAATTTATTGGCAGCGGCGGTGGCACTGGCATCTTCAAGGTTCCAACTCGCGCATCCGTCCATCCTGGTCGTCCCCCCTGCTTGGAGCTGAGACCCCACCCTCTCAGGGAGACCCAGGTCGGCAGGTTCCTCAGGACCATTGCCTGCACCAACACCCAGCTGTGGGCTGGCCAGGAGGGCGGAGTCAGGGTCTGGAATTTGAAGGGCGTCTTTGAACCTGGTTTTGGTATTGGTGGCAGGGTCATGAGGGGTGATGAGGATGCCGCCCCATACTATGAATCCGCCAACACCTCTCCCACCCATTGCCTCATGGTTGATACCGGCAATCGCTTGATTTGGACTGGCCATAAGGATGGTAAGATCAGGTCTTGGAAGATGGATCAGTCTTTGGATGCTTCTACTCCTTTTAAGGAAGGTCTGTCCTGGCAGGCCCACCGCGCTCCTGTTCTCGCATTGGTTTTCACTGCTTACGGTCAGTCACTCATTTGTTCCTCTTCATCACGTGCTTCTGTTTGCTTGGTTTTTTACTTTCCAGTGTAAATGTTAATCTATCTGATATCATGTTGCTTTGATTTGATGCAGGTGATATGTGGTCAGGTTCTGAGGGTGGTGTTATTAAAATCTGGCCATGGGAAACCATAGAAAAATCTCTCTCTCTAAAACCAGAGGAAAGGCATATGGCAGCTTTACTGGTGGAGAGGTCAGGCATTGACCTGAGGAGCCAAGTTACTGTGAATGGCGTCTGTAGTATATCTTCTCAAGATGTCAAGTGTTTGCTATCTGATGATTTTAGAGCTAAAGTTTGGTGTAGCGGATCTATGTCCTTCTCCTTGTGGTTAGTTTTCAATTTGAAACCTAGTGTTAGCAGGGAGTGTGTGCGTTTTGCTACATGTTTTACATGGTGAAAACTTTTATCTTATGCACAATTCATGTTTTTCTAAATGGGATTTCGATCAAGAAAGAGAAAAGGAAATCGTTGCTTAGATAGAGATCCTAATACATATAATTTTGTCAGGGATGCTCGTACAAGAGAGCTTGTGAAAGTCTTTAATGTAGAAGGTCAGATGGAGAATCGAGTTGACATGTCAGCAGTGCAGCAAGATCAAGCAGTAGAAGATGAGATGAAGGTAAAATTTGTTTCAACATCGAAAAAGGAGAAATCCGGGGGCTTTTTACAACGGTCGCGTAATGCTATAATGGGAGCTGCAGATGCTGTTCGTCGGGTTGCAACAAGAGGGGCAGGGGCATTTGTAGAAGAATCCAAGAAGACAGAAGCGTTAGTGCTAACTGCGGATGGCATGATATGGAGTGGATGCACAAATGGTTTACTGGTTCAGTGGGATGGAAATGGTAACCGTGTGCAAGATTTTAATCACCATTCTTCTGGTGTCCAATGCTTTTGCACTCTCGGAACACGAATATATGTAGGCTATGTGAGTGGCATGATTCAGGTGTTGGATCTTGAGGGAAATCTGATTGCAGGATGGGTTGCACACAGTAGTCCAGTGATAAAACTGGCGGTTGGAACTGGTTTTGTTTATAGCTTGGCCACCCATGGTGGTATTCGCGGATGGAACATCAAATCTCCAGGACCTACTGACAACTTGATACGTACAGAATTGGCTGCAAAAGAAAGTGTATATACCAAAAGTGACAATGTTAGAATTTTAGTTGGCACATGGAATGTTGGTCAAGGAAGAGCATCTCAGGATGCACTAATATCATGGTTAGGCTCTGCTGTGCCGGATGTTGGCATTGTAGTTGTCGGGTTGCAAGAAGTAGAAATGGGCGCAGGCTTTCTTGCAATGTCTGCAGCAAAAGAAACTGTAAGATCCTTCATTGATGTTGTGAACTGCTTATTTGGTTACTTTAACAGATACAAAATCTCTACTCGTGCGTATGGATTGATTTATTTATTTACCATTCTTTTCCCTTTGTAGGTAGGGCTTGAAGGGAGTTCTGTTGGTAACTGGTGGCTTGATAACATAGGAAAGGCCTTAGAAGAAGGAAAAACTTTTGAACGTATGGGTTCTAGGCAGCTCGCAGGCTTGCTCATATCTCTTTGGTAAGCAATTACCATCGAAATTGATTTCAGGAATTACCTATCACCAAATATAATTAGCCTGCAGTTCATATTTCTTTCCTTTTATCAGTGAGGCATCTTAACCCTACTCTGTTAAATTATCCTTGTGGAGTTTGTCCTCATATATTTATTTCCTTTTATGAGCTCATAATTCTCATATAGGGTAAGAAAGAATCTCAGAAAACATGTCGGGGATATTGATGCTGGAGCAGTTCCCTGTGGATTTGGTCGTGCCATTGGTAATAAGGTTGGTACCTCTCCATTCACAGTGCTCATTTGGCATGTATACAAGTTGGGAGTTGGTACCTTTTTGTTTACAGAATAAAATAGAATGCAGTCAGTTTGATTGTCTCTGCTCAATTTCTTAAATGTATCGCTTTCTTATTCTTATGAAAAAAGGATCACTGACCAGACTACTTATGTTCAAGCAGGGGGGTGTTGGTCTGAGAATCCGAGTCTATGATCGGATAATGTGCTTTGTGAACTGTCATTTGGCTGCACATTTGGAAGCTGTCAGTCGCCGTAATGCTGATTTTGATCACATTTATCGTAATATGGTCTTCACCCGGTCGTCTCTACTTAACACAGCAGCTGGTATGCTACCATACCTGTTTTTGTCTTGCTCCCTTGCCTTCTCTGCCTATTTATTTTGGCTGCTTTATTCTTCTGGCTTGCCATGGGTCCTCTCTCTTGCAGCTGGTGTCTCAACTTCTGTTAACATGGCTCGGGCTCCAAATGTATGTACTTGTTCTAGTTCGTATTGCTGAAATCAATCCTTTATTTATAATTTTTAATGTAATTAGCTAAGTGTTAGGCCATTGATGATTTAGGCTGTCAGTAGCAACACTGAAGATGTAAGGCCCGAATTAGCAGAAGCAGATATGGTTGTTTTTCTCGGTGATTTCAATTATCGGCTTTTTGGCATATCTTATGATGAAGCAAGGGACTTCGTTTCGCAAAGATGCTTTGATTGGCTCAGAGAAAAAGATCAGCTCAGAGCAGAGATGAAAGCCGGGAAAGTTTTCCAAGGGATGCGTGAGGCACTCATCAGATTCCCTCCAACATACAAGTTTGAAAAGCACCAAGCAGGTTTAGCAGGTATTTGGTCTAGTAACAGTCAATTTCTGCATTACTATCAAAGCTCTTGGTTTCTCTTACACGAGTAAATTATGCATATCTGCAAAAATGAATTAGAAACAACATGGTTTTCGGGTGTTCTAATTTGAAACTTTGTCTGTGCATCCTTTTCAGGATATGATTCTGGTGAGAAGAAACGTATTCCTGCATGGTGTGATAGAATAATATATCGTGACAATCGGCCATCACCAGTTGCTGAGTGCAGTTTAGAGTGCCCTGTAGTCTCGTCAATTATACAGTACGTTCTTCTGGGATTGTAACCTATTGTCTCTTCTTCTTCATTGTTCTAAAACTTGGTGCCCAATTTTAAATAGGTATGAGGCATGCATGGATGTGACTGACAGTGATCACAAACCTGTCCGGTGTAAACTAAGTTTACAAATTGCGCACGTTGATAGATCAGTAAGGAGAAAGGAGTTTGGGGAAATTATAAAGTCCAATCAGAATATCAGGTCTATGCTTGAAGAATCAAATTATGTTCCAGAAACTATTTTGAACACCAACAACATAATCCTTCAAAATCAGGACACGTCCATTTTGCGTATCACTAATACATGTGTAAAGGATACGGCCGTATTTAAAATCATCTGTGAAGGTCAGTCCACCGTCAAGGAGGATGAGGAAGAGCCTGACTATCGCCCGAGAGGTGCCCATGGGTTTCCTCGATGGCTTGAGGTATCACTTTCTCCCTGCTGCTTCTGTTATGTCCTATAAATTTTCTTTTCCTTTTTGGAGTGGAAAATGCAGGTGTCTATTCTTCTAATATACTTCTTTTGCTTTTTAAAACACAAAATAATAGATCACACCAGCAGCGGGCATGATCAAACCTGAGGAGTGTGTGGAGGTCTCAGTTCATCATGAAGAGTTTCATACCTTGGAAGAATTTGTTGATGGCATCCCTCAAAATTGGTGGTGCGAAGACACCCGCGACAAGGAAGTGATTTTAATGTTGAGTGTCCAAGGTAGTTGCTCAGCTCAAACATATAGTCACAGAGTTCGTGTACGGCATTGCTTCTCAGCCAAGACAGTCCGCATGGACTCAAAATCCAACAGCTCTAGGAGAGGCCAGGGAAGTCCAGTTCACAGGTCTGAAGTTCGGCAACTTAACATACCAAGCCAAATCAACTTGAAATAATTCTTAAAACTAAACTAGTATCAAATACTGGATAGCATGAAGCAGTTTATAGACACATGGATAATCGCCTGGTAAGAGTGAAGACGGACTTGATGTTATTACCAAGTGCCTTTGTTTTTTCAGTTAGAACTCTAGTCTAGAACAAAAGTTGGTGTAAATACTCTGTGAACCTGTTTATGACTTTAAAGATAGTTTAGCATCATGTCCTCTCTTCATTATCAAATTCATTTTTACATTGGTAAGTTGGTATATGGAAGGCGGTAAAAATGGAAATGTATGCCCACTGTTGGCTTCTAACTAAAACCATGATTACAATTTGCAAATCACTGTTGACTAGTTTTATTTCCGAGTAATGGCTCAATATTTCACATTAGATTAATCAAATATCGTATCACTGTATAGAAAATAAGTCCGAATGTGATCTACCTTTTCTCTGCATTATCCTCTGTTTTCTCAGGCTTCGTCGTTTATTTCTGATTAGTTCCGACCAAGGACTGAGACCAAAAAGGGTGACATTATTAATTTAAACTTCAACTGGTATGACAATACTTTGCACATAATACAGATTATTTATAAACTCCTAATCAAACACTTGAACAACAGTAGTTGTAAACTTGGCATGGTACATTCACTCAGTTCAGTATGCCTTGATGATTAATTTATGCAACTGCCTCATAGCCCTCCAACGATAAAACATGGATGCTTACCCTAGTCCATTAGCATAGCCAGTAACACCAGACAGCAGACAGATGAAAGAAGCCATTCCTTGCTATACCAAGAGCTGATAGAAGAGGAATGAGGCAGATATATATGATTTCCTTTTACCTGCTCAACCCGATGATCTTAAGAGATAGATGCCTTTAGATCAGTTATTACGTTAAAATTTGAATCTGATGAGTGGAGCAGGAGCAGGTGTGGCATATGTATTTAAGCTCCTAGTCCTATATGCTAAGATACAGCATAGGTCCCCCAATCCCTGTGTTCATTCTCCCATATGAAACTTAAAGCGCATACATCCGCTTATACTCGCTGTTCAAAACTTCATGTTCTGATGCCATAGACATAGAGAATGAACGAGACTTACTCTCAGCTCTCCGAATGTTCCTCATTTTGCACTCTTCCATTCTATGTAAAATGACACAATAGCACATGGAGCCAATGGTAGTAAGCATGATTGTGCTGCCTATAACTGTTGCGTACACAGCAAGCCACCTTGAGTGCGTGCCCACCACCACATACGTCAGAGAAATAAAAGCGATCGAAATGAAGAGGCAAGCTAGCCACATGAGCTTGTTGATCACAAATACAAGCTGCTTTTTTGCCTTCTGCTCAATCACAACCACAGATGTCTGGACTACAACAACAGCCAGGGAGATGAAGAGTGCCAGGCTGTCAAACACAAAAAAGATGATGAAAGCAGCATTATTTGCTATGTGTGCTTGTCCAAGCGTAAGCCCTGGTGTTTCGTCCTCAACATACTGGCCAGGAATAGTGAAGATGGCTGCAAAAGCAACAGTGGCAATCAGAACGGCAACAACTGTGGCAGAGTTTATAGCATTGTTGAGGCCACTAATGTGGAGCTTTTTCAACTTTTTTGCAATATTCTGGACTCTGGCACCAGTTTGGCGGGTCTGTTGAAGTTGGGACTGGACATCGTGCTTTATGTCACTCACGGTCTGCTTCAGCTGCTTGGCTGGATTTGCAGGTTTTCCTTGGTCTTTAGAATTGGTGGCCCCTGCTTCCTTTAACACAGCCACAAGTTCTGGACTCCCATATTTTTCTGCAATGTCAAGTGGGCTCTCTCCAGCCTTGTTGCTTGCATTGATGTTACTACCCTCTTTATTAATGGACAACAGAAGGCGTACATTCTGCACATAAAGTACATGAGCATTGAGCAAACATAATAAAATTATGTCACAAGCTAGCCAGCAAATTTTGAGATTGGTTTGTTTCAATTGAAAGTTGAAGTCACACACCAAAAACTACAGGTGTTTCCATTACTACATATGAGTATCATACACCAATTAAGCACCAACTATGAAATTACCAAACCATTCTTCAGATTGGAGTCGTAGCGTACATTTTGAGTTAAAACTACCAGCAATGAACATAATGCTTAACATGATCACAAAACTAAACAATTGGGAAGCTAGATTTCAGATCTAGTTTAGAAATTTGGATTTAATATTGATGGACACTTGAATCATTGATATAACATGTAGCACATTTCATCAAATTACTATATAAATTGAAAGAAAAGAAAGGAGAAAGAACCTGAATATGGCCCTTCCTTGTGGCAGTATGCAATGCGTTGTTTCCCTTGTTATCTTCCACAGTCAAAACTGAGGGGTCAGGTTTCAGCAACTCCAGCACAATCTCCTCATTGTGCCCTTTTACAGCCATGTGCAACGCAGTTTGACCTTTCAGGTCAGTTCTAAAAGCAGCGCTTGGATCCTTTCTTAGTAGGGACTTGACTACTTCCAAGTGCCCCATCCTTGCTGCTGAATGAAGCACAGTCTTACCATTATTGCGGGCAATCTTGGCGAGATTTGAGTCAGTTTCCAAAAGGAGATTTACAATATCAATATGCCCCTGAGTAGCAGCCGTGTGTAAGGCAGTTGAATTGGATAAATCTGTTGTCATAGCCAAGTTCGGGAACACGTGCAGAAGTTCTTTCAACACCTCTGAAGAAAGAAACAATTTTCACATCATTATGATGCATATTTCGAAGAAATATTATTTGATAGTTTCCTAATCATAATTAGGCTCTTATAGTTCACCAGATGATTAAGGTGACAATCAAAGTCAATATGCGTGTGTGTGTTGAGATTGAAGAAGACAGTCAACAAGCATTTCAAAATCAAGCTTCATGAAGATACATATTGCACATGCTTTTCTGTAACACAGAATTTTACCAAAATTGTGTTCCTTTTTTTTCATAGCATATGATACAAACATTACAGGACTGCTTCTATTAAAGTGTGTTGAATTTCAACAAATGAAATGGATATTCATACCACTATCTTACCAAGATGGCCCTGTCTTACAGCAATGTGGAATGGATCGTAGCCATTTCTGGCGGCAATTGATGCAGTTTGAAGGTCCATATGCCTCAACATTTCCCCAACAACCAAAGCATGCCCATTCTCCGCTGAGGCATAGAGGGGGGTCTCTCCCTCCTGGTTTGTCTTTGACAATAAACCAATTGACTCATTGCTGTTACAGTTCTGAAGAATTTCTCTGACTCTAACTAAATTCCCTGCTCGAGCCGCCAAATGGAGTTGAGAGTCACCTCTTTTACCCGGTGACTCCTTGCTCCTCCTCCGTTCACCACCAATAAAGCTCAGCTGCTTCTCCATAACCATCCGAAAACTCTTCTGCTTCTCCATAAACCCACGAAAACTCTTCTGTTTCTCCATCACCCCTCGAGAACTTGACTGCTGCTCGATTGCCCCACTGAAACTAGGTAGTTTTTCCATCCTTGCAGACTGAAAACTGCTCTGCCTCTCCATCACCAATTTCACGGAAACGAGTTGATCTCAAACAAAACCCAACTTCCTAGTCTTTGGAATCCTGATTCTCCAATCTCAAATTCTACTTTTCCACGATCATCACCCAATAAACATTCAAGCCAAATTCATTTCCTCACAGAAACAGTAAGAACCCCAGTTGTGCAGATATATAGATATGTCAAGAAATATGTTTTTCAATCTCTACTTAACCACTGGGATTCCAATTTTCTGATTCAAAATCTGTTTCTTATCCAAACTGAAATTCACCTATTTGAAATATCAAAACCCGTTGAATAATCAAAATAACAGAATCCAGAAAGCAATCAAAATCCAACAGATGAGAAGAAGCAAAAGTTGAATACCAATTACAAAGTAAGTACCTTGATTGTGAGCTTTGTACCTTACTCTAATGCTCTGAATCTGGAAGGCTAGAAACTTCAGATACCATGCGGCCGAGGCTGAAACCCAAAACAAAAGCTGAGATTTTGGTAAATGATGGGGCCTCACCATCACCTTATCAGTGAGTAACACAAGAGACCCCACCCCACCAATAAACTTGTATTCGACTCAACTCAATACAAAACTAGATGAAAACCAAGATCGTATGAGGAGACACACAGCGAGAACAAACAAACCGCTGCTGACAACACCATCTATAATTCTATATAGATACTCGGGAGTTGGGGGAGGAGAGACGCATGATGTTTTCTACCCCTTTTTAAGTAAGATAATATTTACCTGCCTGCCTCAAAAAACACAAAGTTAGATACTTTATCTGTCATACTGTTTATAGAGAGCTGTTTTTCACCATCCTTGTATGATGATTAATCGTGATCATGTTTTTCTTTTATTATATTATTACTTTAAATTATCTAGAAGAAATAATAAAAATTTAAATCAGGAACGAGTTAATAAAATACTAAGACCAGCCTTTTAGGGTGAGTTGTAATTCTCTGCTTGGCTTCATTGATGCATTAGCAAAGACTATCCGTCCATAATAATTGTCATATATCAAATGATCAGTCTTATATGAAGTTGTTTATGAATAACAGAACAAGAGGAGATACCAACAAACAAATATTAATTGAAAATAAAATTTGCAGAAGATGTATGGCCCCTGTGGACTGGAGACTGGGCAGTGGGCAGTCACTGTCACCCGTGGGCCCCCGCTGAAATATATATATATATATATATATATATATATATATATATATATATATATATGCATGAGTAATGGTAATGAGACTATTTCAAAATAAAATTTACAAACTAAATAATATGTTATTAATATAAATGAATATATTTATCAACGTTTAATTAATAAATTAATCATCAATTTACATATCCTTTAATTTTCAAAATTTTGTTTACAAATTTAATTTCTCTGGCATTACCTATATATATATATATATATATATAGGTAAAATGAACTTTCTTGGACTACATAATATAACTATCAACCTAGCTATTTATATATCCATAGCCCATAGGAGGTTAGGAACAATCACCTCCCAACTGAACCCCTCCATACGTTGATATGCATAGGCACACCACTTGCCTTTGGTTGGGCACTTGATGTATATAAAAGGTCAATGACGTAGGTGAAACCTAGGCAAATAGAACAACAAACTTAATTATAAAAAACTGAAATTGGAGAGCAGCCATGTTTCATTGTTGTACACTGAAACTGATACTGACTCAATTAAGTCTTCTAAATTTTAACTGTAGATTTCTATATATATATATATATATATGAAATTAACGTTGAATTAACCTAATGAAAAACATTACACCTTTAATTGTTTGTACTTTATAATTAATTCACATGCGTTTCATTTTATATGTGTATTTATCATTTACCACTAAGTTTCAAAAATGTATGTGTGTGTATAAAGTTGACATGTACCTAATGTTTGTTGAAGGAAAATGACATAGCCATTGGCATATATATATTATTGTTATTAGAGATGCATGAATTGGGCATGCATCCTTTTTGACTGAGAATCAAGATTCGAGACTGCGGCATGCATTGCAGTTGTCTATTTCTTTCTTTCAAATCAAACGGACGTACTTACATTTGTGTGTGAGACGTGATGATATTGATACCATCGTACCAGGACAGACTACGGAGTGAATTAGTCAAATTAGTAACGTGTGTGCAAAATGTAATTAAGAAGCAGCAGCAACAGATCATCACCACCATTAAATTTCAATCTGATGACTACTGCTGATCTCTCTTCTTCTTCTAATTAAATTGCAGTTGACCAATAATAAATCCATATTTATTTTAAGTTGAAAATTAGTTGACTACTGATGATCGATCCATGTATTTGCATGTGTTAATTAATTAATGCTGTGTTGACCGGCGATATATATATATATATATATATATATATATATATATATATTCCACTTTCAATATATAGGATTGATTTACTGCAAGCAACACTCAACCATGGAAGCTCTACAGTAACTGCGTATCCATGTGGTGTGGTGTGCACATCCATCACCATTGATCAGTGATAATTATTCTTGATACGATCATACAACTCGATCGATATATTGTAAAATCACACAAGACAAGCGCAAATTAAAGTTACAAATAATTCCCTTAATAATAGGATTATCTATATGCAAGGATCTGGCATAAGCAGTCCAGTGCTGGTTCCCCTAATGTTTTTGCACGATGACGTGGCAACCTTATTCAGATACGTAAGCTTGATATCTTGCAATCTGATCCCAGTACATGGAGTGCTAGGGCTGCAGTCGAACGTTACTGCCTCTGCCGTTCGCGACGTCCCTTGTATGTTTCTGTACGTCACTTGACTGATCGTCACACCTGAACTCTATCAAACGAACAAAAAAAAAAACTAATAATTGATAAGTAATTAAGGGAATATATATATATATATACACTATAATATAGGATGTTAGTATTACCTTAGAAGGACAGCCTTGGTTATGGGGGCAATAGCTCTGGTCAATGATGATGGGGTTTTTCACGTTTCTCATGACGATGTTTTGGAAGATTATGTTCCTAACGAAGCCAGTGCTGGGCCTGGCCCATGACTTTATTCGTACTCCATTGTCTGATCCACTGAACACTGCATTCGTTAGGGTTACATTTTGGACACCATCTTCCTTGAGATTCCTGCCTAGGCTTCCAATGCTGCATTATATACAGAGATCAGATCACATTCAGATATCATGAGCGGCACTACTTTAATTCGTAATTAGGCTATTTTTGAATCAATGTTTAATTAGGCTGGTTATTAAGTTAATCTTTTCTACATACGTGCCTAATTATACCCATCCCAAGTTTGTGTTACTTAATAAACCCAACTTGTAAACAAATAAATAAGACTGCTCGACTGTACCTTACACCATGGCCTGGACCACACTTGATGTTGCTCATATGGAGGTTTCTGGTGCCGGGACCGATTGCTATGCAATCGTCACCGGTTTGCAAGATGCTGCCGGTTATGGTGACACCGGTAGAGCTCTGCACATGAATACCATCTGTGTTGGGGCTTTCGCTCGGAGCGATCAGCTTCACGTTTCGAACGACCACATTGTTGCAGCTGTTGACTACAAGGTGGGTTGCCTGACTGTTGATCGATGTTAAGCCATTTACCAGAACGCTGTTTGCCCAGTTGAACGTTATAGACTGCACATGTATACATATATTATTATAATTATTTATACATATTATATTAATATAGTGAGTAATTATTAAATCCGCATATATATGCGTACGTACCCTAGCTCCAACAGGACAACTCTTGCCGGATTTCCTGCAAGCCCAAAATGCAGCCCCCCTGGCGTCGAGGGAACCACCGAGGACCCTAAGTCCGGTAACCTTAATGAATAAAATCCAGTAGCCTGAGTTTCCCAAAGCCCTATAGTCTGTGGGGGCTACAAGGGTTCCGTCTATTTGAACTGTAACTTGTCCGGTCTTGCATGGACCTCTAAACACCACAGCCTTCAACAAGAACCTTCCTTTGGGGATGTACATGACAGCATTGCCCTGGCCGGAGCTGCACGCCGACGCCCATGCCTTGACGAATGCTTGCGTCGAGTCCGTCGTCCCATCTGCTCGTGCACCAAACTTCATCACATTGTAGCTAACTGCCGCTGCGTTGGATGACTGCGACAACGACATGCTCGAGAAAAACAGCAGTACAGCTGCTACACAATAATTATGAATATTGCCGCAGAAGCTTGATGTATAAGCCATTTTTGTGATGATACTTCAGATGTAGGGTTGGATAGAATATAAGATTTCGATGAAAGTAATTGGTGTAAATGACTGGATTGGATTTGGATGCTGAAAAAGAAACAATACTTTGGAGGTATTTATAGTTGCTTATTGACACGTACTGCTAGTACATATGAGCGGAGCAGCGTAGGTAATTATAAAAAGGTGGAGTAACAAAATTCAAAAAGTAGTATTGTATTTGCTCGTCGCGGATCGATTGTTGAATTTTAGGGTTTAGGGTTAGATAGATACATGTGTTACGTAGTGATATGTACGGAGACATGAGACTATATGCATGTGATAGCTTGCGCTTAATATACACGAGATGAGAGACAGGGAGAGACAGAGATTATTTGGCGGCGGGCAAATGGCATTATTGGCATGCATGTAATGATATAGAGGTCCAGATTGTGCCCAAGGATTTGGCAAGGAGCGCGCTTGCGTACGTAAGAAATGAGATATATACATACATACATACATATATATATAACATATATCCATGGTTTTCTATATATCGGTTTTGTATAACCTGAGTTCATACATACATACATACATACATACATACATACATACATACATACATATATATATATATAACATATATCCATGGTTTTATATATATCGGTTTTGCATAACCTGAGTTCATATATCAATCTATGGGTTTTGCCACGTGACACGTGAAGGAAACCCGGAGCAGTGGCTGGCGTGGCTGGCGTAGAAGTCGCCGATCAAATAGCCTTAAACACAGGTCAATATCCTTCATTCCCCTTCTACTAAAATCATTGAGTGATTGAATTGACAACTTCATTCCCTGTATCCGCTTTTCTTAATAATTAATCAGCGGTCGAGGACATACTTTTCTCTTCTCTATCACATTACTTAATCATTGGCGGCCAAACACATATGACATGCATGGGCGGCCCTTGCTCATCACATACGTAACCACTAGTGATTAAATTGTAAATTATACATGTTTATCATCGTCATCATTCTTCTTTTGCACCACATAAGGTTCATGTTTCTTAATCACATACATTGTTTTCTTGTCAACTTCTTTGGAAAGTACATAGTTGCATTGCTTCAATACTTCTATATGCGTTTTGTTTAAGTGAATCCACTTATTCGAAGTTTACTGTACTGCTCATTACATATATATACTTTAGATAGTGTTGTGAATATTGCGTTTACGAATAAGAAAAAACAAACAAAACTCAGAAATAAAAAACAAATAACCAAGACAAATAACATCAATAATTAACATGGTTCGGCAATATGTGCCTACGTTCACAGAGTACAATAGATTATCTTGCCAAGCCTCTAGGATTAAGACTTGAAGAAAACCCAAAAGAACAATAACAAGAGATACACTATTTATCTCTTTTATTTTCTCTGACACACACTTTGCCCTTCTGTCACTCTGACTCCTTAAGTGGTATACAACTTATTGTTTTGCTCCAATTCAAAACTAGTACAATATTCCTTCTATATAAACATAATAAAGGTCTTCTTCAATAAGAATTACTAATCCTAATTGGAATCTAGTTATGAATCATTCTCCAATTGAGAAACAACTTCAATTGGGAGGACAACTTAATCCTCTAAGACTATACTTGCCAATAGCCTTACGACAACTCATCATAGGCTGGAAAAACCCAACAACCTCCCCCTTAAAACCATGAGGAAGGTATACCAAAATAGGATTGTTCCTATTGATCAAAAGCCCATTGATCGAACTTCTCATAACTAAGCTCCCTCTAATCGAACTACTCATGACCAGACTCCTTATAATCGAACTACTCATAACCAGGCTCCCCTGATTGAACTACTATGGCCAGGCTCCCCTTATCTTTAACCAAGATCCATTTGATTAGACTTCTTTTGACCAAGCTCTACCTGATCGAAATACCAATGACCAAACTCCCATTGATCGAACATTTCTTGACCAAGCTCCTCTTGATCAGACTTTTCTTGATCGAGTTCTTCTTAATCGTAAAACCCATGACTAGACTCCCATGATCGAACATCTCTTGACCAAGCTTTTCTTTATCAGACTTCTGTTAACTAGGCTATCCTTGATCGAACAACTTTTCATCATTAGTAAAAGCAATTGTGGACTTCTTTGCCAAAAAAACATTGCTCATCTTCATCTTGGTCCAATCATCATTAGACATACTTGCTGGCTTGCTCTTAACACCTTTAATAAAACATGTCTTCCACTCTTGATTTCCACGTAACATAGTTGAAGCGAATATCATGCTTTATTCTAAACGGATATCAGCCAAACAAACTTTGATACCACTTGTTATGAACACTGCTTAAGAATGGAAAAAAAACAAACAAAACTTGAGAATTAAAAACAAATAACCAAGATAAATAACACCAAAAACTAACGTGGTTCAGTTGTATGTGCTTTAGTCCATGAGGCAACTACAACAATTTTTCACTATATCAATAATGCGTACAATGGATAATCTTGCCAAGCCTCTAGGATTAAGACAACGAAAAACTTGAAAGAACAAGAACAAGAAACACACTATTTATCTCTTTCTTTTCTCTCTCTCACACTCTGTCATTCTTTTACTTTGACTCCTTGAGTAGTATACAACTTATTGTTTTGCTCCAATTCAAAACTAGTACAACAGTCCCTTTATATAGACATACTAAAGGTCTTCTTCTTCAATAAGGATTACTAATTCTAATTGGAATCTAGTTATGATCCTTCTTCAATTGAGAAACTAAGTCCAATTGGGTAAACAATTTAAATTGGGTAAACAACTTAAATTGGGTAAACACCTTCAATTGGGAAAACAACTCTAATTGGGTAACCAACTCCAATTGGGAAAGCTACTACAATTGAGAAACAACTTCAATTAGGAAAACAACTTAATCTCTAAGAGTATTTCCTAGTAGCCTTAAGACAACTTATAATGGGTTGGAAAAATCTAACAGTAAGCAATGACTTATTGAGAATTAATTAGCCCACGTATGGTAGTGTTTTTAAATTGGTTGAAAGCGTTTTTGGTAAAAATATTTTTAGAATCAATCCTTAGTAAAAATGCAGGTGAATACTGGAAAATAAATATTAGTGCTTATTTTAGGAAGCACTTCAAGTGCCTTAGGAATCCAAAAATAGTTTCTCTAAAAGTACTTTCAATCATTTTAAAAACAATTCAAAACGAGTCTTAGATGTCTTATGTATGACATTCTTGTAAACTATTAAACCATAAGAAATATTTAGTCTCATGAATCACAACAAATCAAAACACAAAAACCTTAATCCATTAACTAAATACTACATGCTAACCTGAAGAATTCCCACTTGATGATGCCATGAAGCTATGAAGCTTGAATGATCATAGCAGGACCTTCTCCTCTTTGTCAGTACACTTTGTGCTCAAACTAATAATAGGACTTAGTTGCATAAGAGAGTGTAGTACTGCGAAAGCAGAGGTTCCAATATTTATAGGCATATATAATCATTGTCATAACCAAATAAGGACTCCCTATTAGAATCCATATGGAAAATAGTAATTGTTTTCCATCCTTCATCATATTGATATTATAGCATAATCATTCATAAACAAGGATCTACTTTCATCTTCTAATAAGGCTTTATTTAAACTAATTGGACTTAAACAACACATACCAAAATACCTTATCTCACGCTTATATTCTAGCATTCTCCCACTTGAGCATGAGATCAATTTTAGACATTGCCTCACCAATTCAAAATAAGTGATCACACAACCTTATTCAAGAATCTACCATCATGACCAATGTTCTATTGCATTTCAAAATATATGAACTAAGAACATTCTACTGCAAACCAAACGCATTATAATTCCAAGTCCACATATATCCAATTTGCAAATTTAACTCATGATCAACCAAAATACAAATAGTCATTCAACAACTTGCTCCCACTTTTCAAAAGATCAATGAATATTAATCACAATTGAAAGCAACATGTCTAACAAATAAACAGAAAACAATTCATAACCAATAGCTTAAACATATACGCTGTTTTTCAAAGCATCAAAATGAATCTAACATAAAACTTAATATATCATTCGAAACCACAAAACTTCATCATTGAAGAATTGAACCTCAATTCGAAGACATTTATTGAAACAGAAAATTAACTATCAAAATTAGACATGAAACTAGCTAAAATCAAATAATCAACAAACTTATCAGGACTAAACTCACTGCATCAGGCCTTTTGAATCTAGTAGCAGCAAATCCAACCTTTTGGAGAAGATGATCAGCTACTCCCACTTTTCAAAACTCTCCAACACTCACATCGGAGAAACATGTGACTTGAATTCTTCAATCGGTAATGCTTTAGTCAAAGGATCAGCAATCATCATTGTTATGCTTATATGTTGTACCTCAATTACCCCTTTCTTGACTTGTTCTCTAACTTTAAGAAATTTCACATCTACTTGAAGTTAAAGTCCTCATATTATTCATGGCAAAATACACAGCAGAATTGTATGTCACAATACAACTTCAAATGCTTCTATATTGAACTCATAATGTGCAAATCTGAAACAAAATTCCTCAACCAAGCTGCATGTTTCATGCTCTCAAAACAAGCCACAAACTCAGCCTCCATAATAGATGTTGCAATAATTGGTTGCTTTGCACTTTTTCACCAAATTGCCCCTCCATTTAGCATAAAGTTATAGCCTCTAGTTGACTTTCTATCATCAACATCACCAGCTAAATCTGAATCAGTATATCCCACAAGTTCCAGTAAATCACTTTTGCCATAAACTAACATGAAGCTTTTGGTTCTCTGCAAATATCTCGGTACTTTCTTGGCTACAATCCAATGTGCTTCGCTTGGATTTGATTGAAACATGCCTAACATGTCTACAATAAAGGCAATATTAGGTCTAGTGCAAATAGTAGCATATATGAGACTCCCAACTAAAGATGCATAAGGTTTAGTTTGCATTTTTTTTTTCAATTCTAGATCAGTTCGAGGATATTGATCCTTCGAAAACTTGTCTTCATTGTTCACTGGCACTTGACCATTGTTGCAATTCTCTATATTAAACCTGACCAACACCCTGTCAACATAACCCTTCTGAGATAGACTAAGAAGCCTTCTTTATCTGTCTCGAACAATTTCAATTCCCAGTCCATAATATGCCTCTATAAGGTCTTTCATCTTAAAATTCTTGCTCAACATACTCTTAGTGTGATCTAGCAACTGTTGACATGAATTGGCAAGTAGAGTATCATCCACACAGAGTACCATGAAGATAGATTTTGATCCAGAGAACTTGATATAAATACAGTCATCCAATTTCTTCTCTACAAAGCCCTGTGATGAAACAATCTGGTCAAATTTCAAGTACCACTGCCTGGAAGCCTGCTTTAAGCCATATATTGACTTATTGAGTTTACAAACCATGTTTTCTTTTCCCCTTTCAATAAATCTAGTTGGTTGTTGCATGTATATGTTTTCTTCTAATTCTCCATTAAGAAAAATTGTCTTGACATCCATTTGATACAGTTCCAAGTCAAAATGTGCAGCTAAAGCAATAATCACTTTCATGGAATCTTTGGAAGATACTGGAGAAAAATGTATCATTATAATCAATACCCTCTCTTTGAGTGAAACCCTTAGCAACTAACCTTGCTTTATACCTTTCAATTTTTCCATGTGCATCTCTCTTGGTACTATACACCCATTTACAACCTATAAGCTTACTTTTTTAATCAAACACCACCAATGTCCAAACTTTATTCTTGAAGATCAATTCCAATTCATCTTTCATAGCATTCTGCCACAAAACTGATTAAGGATTCTCTATGGCCTGGGAATATGTAAGAGGATCATCAATGTCTCTAATGTCAAAATCGTTCTCTTGCAGATAAATATAATCACTATTCGCAGTAGACTTTAGAGCTCAAGTTGACTTTCTTGGTTTAAACAAAGGTTGGTTCTCAACTAAAAATGGTTGTTCTTTATTTAAAATAGATGCATCAGTAGGTATTTAGTGATCAATTTCCTAGTTTGATTTTATGGTATATAGAAACGACACCCCTTTGACTTTTCATAATAAACTATAAAATAGCAAGACTGTGTCCTAGGATCCAACTTCCTTTCATTTGGGTTGTAAAATCTAGCTTCAGCTTTGCATCCCCACACATGGAAATAACCAAAATTAGGAAATTAGGAACTCTACCATGCCATAGTTGAAAAGGTGTTATGGAGACTGATTACTTGGAACTCGGTTGAGAATGTAGTTGCCAGTTTTCAAAACTTCTCCCCATAAGAATCCTGGTAACTTTGATTTTGTCATCATACCTCTTACCATGCCAATCAGGGTCATGTTTCTCCTCTCTGAAACTCCATTTTGTTGAGGTGTTCCAAGTGTAGTGTATTGTGCCACAATATCATTCTTCTCGAGATAGAGTACAAATGGTCCATTTTGTTGCCCAGACTCAGTGTACCTGCCAAAGTACTCTCCTCCCCTATATGATCTAACAATTTTAATGACCTTACCTAATTGTTTTTCCACTTCAGTCTTATACATTATAAAACAATTAAGGACATCAGATTTCTCAACAATGAGGAAGGTATAACCAAGTCTTGATAAATCATCAACAAAATTGACTTGTTTCCACAAATGGTTTTAACTGGTGAATGTCCATATACATCAATGTGTATTATTTCAAGTAGACCCTGACTTCTCTTAGCATCTAGTTTTCTAAAATTGGTCATCTTGCCTTTTAAATAATCAACACATTCAGTTGCAGTGGTGAAATCTAGTTTTGGAATTAACTCAACCTTTGAAAGTTAAACTACTCTTTCTTTAGAGATATGCCCTAATCTTTGTACCAGAGAATATAAGAAGTGTCAACATCAAGCATTCTTTTAGTACTTGCATTCAAAACAAGATGATTAATTGATTAACTAAGCATTCCAATTGCCACAAATTATTAGATAAATAAGCCGTCCTTAAAGCTGAATCAAGGCAATTCTTTTGAAAAAAAATTTAAGCGTTCATCATCAACAAGAAAAGCAAGACCATCTTTGACAATTTTAGAAGCAGAAATTAAATTTTGTCTCATTTTTGGCACATAAAGCACATCCTTCAATTTTAAAACAAAACCAGAGACAATTTTAAATTCACAACCCCAGTGGATACCACTGCAACTTTTGTCCATTCCCCCACATAGACATTGTAAAAACCATTTCCAATTTCCTATTGCTTGTGAAAATCTTTCAAAGAATTAGTTATATGAACTAAGCATCCAGTATCAAACCACCAAGAATCAATAGGCACCTCAACTAGATTGGATTCTACACACACACAAGTACTTGTTCTTTTTCTTTACTCCTTAAATAGTCTTTAAACACTTGATAATCCTTTTTCAAATGGCCCTTAATTTTGCACCAAAAACATTTAAATTTAGTCACATCCCTTGTTTTAACTTTAAATTTGTTAGATCTTTTAGGAGAAAGACTTACTTTAGCAGTTGTATTGAATCTATTAGAATTCTTACTTTTATTAGACGAACCTCCAGCATTGAATGATTTCTTTCCCGTTCCAGTTTGCACAAAATTGACATCCTTAACTTCATTGCCCTTATCTTGTTTTTGTTGAGTTTCTTTTGGCACACACTATGCAATTAACTCATCAACATCCCAGCTTTTGTCTTGTGTATTATAAGACACCTTTAACTGGTTGTACTTCATAGGTAGTGCTTAGAGAATCATGAACACCAACTGTTTTTTCACCAATATTGACATCCATGGAGTTGAGTTTTTCTGCTGCATCAGTCATCTTCATTATGTGATCCCTTATTGAAACAGTACCCTCAATTTTGTAAGTGGTTAGCAAGGACATATATTGACTGACTTCAACTTTTTCTGATTCCTTGAACTTCTTTTCAATTGCCTTCATATAATCTACAACTGATTCATGTTTCTTGATTTCATCTCGAATGGTATCAGTCATACTACTCTCCAAGATAAAAACTGTCACCTTGTTGGCTCTTGTCCATCTCTCATGATTTGCCTTTTCAACCCTTGTACTTTGATCGGTGATGACGGGCTTGGGATTGTCAATTGCTATATCAAACTCATTGAGAGTTAATAGCAATCCAATTTCCCTTCTTCATTTTTTGTAGTTGCTGCCATTAGTGAGAATTGGAATGTTGGCCAAATTTAGGGTCTTCGTTGATATTGCAGACACTGAAAAAAACCAATGAAATCATATTATGAACTTTCTAGGGTTTTGACTATCCATATACATAATCTTAACAACAAATAGTTGAGAAGTACATATAGAATAAGTGAATTCACAAAAAGGTAACCCAAAACTTTATACCGATCAATCATAAACACTCTTTTTAAATGCTCTTGTGGAGCTAGAGGGATAATATTATAAACTTGTCATTTCACTTTTACATTAGTTCCAATTATTTCTTTGATTGGATCATTTACTAAAGTGAAGTCCTTGTTGATTCACACGGGATTCCAAAAGCCAAACCTAGCCCAACCTACTTAAACAACCCAATGGCTTGGCCCATCATCATATTCATTCAAATTTGATCTCAATAACTGAAGGGCAAACATACTTTATTTCCAGAGATGATTATATTGGCTCATAAAGTAGTTAATTTACTTTGACTATCTATATACATGAATATAAAACAAAATTAAAGTAGAATTATCGATTGGATTTCAAATTTTCTTGGTTAAAACACATACCTTATTTATAGGAGAATATGAACAATTGACAGTAGAAACAAGATTATTTTTGTATCAATGACTCATAATATTTTAATATGACCGAGAGAAGAAACTCAAAACCCAGATCACCAATGTAGCAAGGATGAAAATAATAAGGTTTTCACCAGCAACTATGTGATACCCCGTCCTAAATTTGTCGTATTTTTATATTATTAGACATATGAAATTACCAAATTGCCCTTGAGGCTTGAATGTTGACTTTCGTTGACCATCTCGTTGAAACACGTATTACCAATCTTCTTAGTTTATTCTTATTGTACTCATCATCATGAAATCGTGGGCACGAACAGATTCGATTTTGGATTTTTAACGAAGATATTACGTTTCGAAACGTCGAATGTTTTTTGGATATTTTCATGTTTCATCTTTAGTGGCCTTAATTTGTGAGCCAATGGGTCCACTTAGGATCTTTGTCCCCTTGTTCTTCCCCCGACCTGTGAGTCATTCCCCCTTTTCCCTCTTACTTTATGTTAACTCTCTCTCTCTATAACTCTCACTTCTCTCGACACTCTCCCTCTCTCCCTCTCGGCTTTCTCTAGAACCACCATCCTTGAAGGCTTTACACACACAAACAACAACACATATCAACACACAACAACCTTGGCACAACCACCATCACCCCTGTGATTTCAGAAATGAAGAAAAACCGTCCAAACCTTTCCAAACTCGCTGCATAGTGCACTCACTGTTCACCGAGCGTTTCCGACGAGTTTTCACGTTCTCCGATGAAGGTAAGCCTTAAACCTCATCCAAAAGTTGTAGATCGTGTCTTGGTTTATGTTTGGGAGTAGCTTTGAGAAGTTTTTGTGATGTTTGAACGTAGGAAACTCACGGTGAAAGCTTCTCCAGTTTTCTGGCAAGGACTGTCACTTTTGAGCCATTTTCCAACCAAACCATGGCGAGTTAGCCTTCAATAAAGATACCATTCTCTTTGTTTCATTGTGAAGTATGATTTTCATTTTTGAATCACTTGATTTCGTTGAGTATTGAAGAAGTTATGACCGTTTAAAGTTTACCTAAAAATCCGGCGAGTTCCCCAGTTTTTTCGCAGACCAGTCACCTTTCAGGCTATTTTTTGGCCATCTCTGGCAATCATGGATCTTCCAAATAGGTACAATCTTGTTCTACACTTTCTTAGCTTCGTTTTGATATATTATCGGTTGAATTTGGTTAAGAAACGAAGAAGTTATGAAGCTTTGAAAATTGCTCAGAGTTCCGACCAAAACCCCAGTTTTCGGTAACCAGGTTGACCTGACCTATGTACCTTTGACCCAACCCGCTGACCGTTGACTTGACCCGTTGACTTTTGTTGACCGTTGACCCATCAACGTTGACTTTTGGGTTGCCTTTTTCGTGTTTCGGCCGGGACCCCTCCTAGACTAATTTTGATGTCCTGATTTCAATTCCGCACTCCTTTTTCCCAAATTCAATTGTTTTAGTAGAGTTTTATTAATTGATCCCTTTATGTGCTTAGATGCATTTGTTAATGGCGTTTCCGTCCTCCCTAGTTTCGACGACGAAGTATCGGTGAGTGGACCCCTTCCAAAATGCATGATTTTATTACTAGAAATACATACCTGAAAAGCATGATTTTATGACTACGTTTTATGAAACGTTTATGAGTTATCAGATTTACGCTTTATGAAATATCATGCATTATCAGATTTATGTTCTTTGAAAGTTTTATGATTATATACTATGAACATGGTTAATGATGAGGATTTGAGCTAGAATGCTCCTATGAATTTATGATATGATGTTTGAGCTATTGAGTTCCGATGAGATATATTTTTGAAAGATTATGTTTATGATTTTCTATGCATACATATGGATAATGATATTTATATATGCCTTCGGGCGGGTGATGAAGGGCCTACTGACAAATGATACTTATATTTGGCTTCGGCCAGAATATGTACTAGCTTCGGTCGAAAGATATTTATATATGGCTTCGGTAGGAAGATACTTATATATGGCTTCGGGCGGGAGATGTAGTGCCAACGGGTGAAAGATATTTATATATGGCTTCGGCCAGAAGATGTAGTGCCTATGGGCAGAAGATATCTATACATGGCTTCGGTCGGGAGATGTAGTGCCTACAAGAGATTGCGATACCATTACTAAGCACACTATACGATATATGTTTTACAAAGGTTTTATGGCATGCTAGGGTTTTCGGAAAACCTATTACTTACTATGCTATATGAGTTTTCTAAACTGGGGGTTCGTACATTGAAAAATAACCGTTTTACTTTAGTATTACATATATATATATATTTGGTTCACTCATGTTTTGTTTTGCGCCCCCTCAGGATTTAGAACCAAGACGTACAATCCTTGCGTCAAAGCACTCCCACATTGGTATCTTCAAGTCTTCTCAGTGTAAGATCCATTCCTCTTGCAATCGCACTTTCTAATATTCCTTCCGCTTGTATTTCGAATTAGTAATATGCTCTGAACATGTCATGCATTATCACTTTTACATTGTTGGTAGTTGAATATTATATTTTATTAAAGTTTGTACTTGATTACTATATTGCATTGTTACGAGTGAAAATTATATGCATGTTTCACATGTTCTCGGCATATGCATTCATAAAATGGCTTGCGTCACCCGTTGTCATTCTGACACCCGGATCGGGGCGCGTCAAACTGACCCGAGATCAATCCCCAAAAGTCCATACAAGGTATGTTTCTAACGGTCATATTTTTAAATAAATTCTCTGTTTATTGAAAACGCAATGTCGTTTTCGTGAAACTTTGTTTTTCAGCGAATTCGTTTAAAACCAGTTTTGAAACCTAGAAGTCGCAGAACTTTTTTTGTTTTTTATTTTTTTTATTTTTTTATAATAAGGATTCATTAGATTCTGACAAAAGAAAGATTTAGTCTCACGAATCACAACAGATCAAGACACAAAACCTTAATTCATTAACTAAATACTACATACTAACCTGAAGAATTCTCACTTGATGATGCCATGATGCTATGAAGCTTGAATGATCGTAGCAGGATCTTTTCCATTCTGTCAGTACACTTTGTGCTCAAACTAATATGACTTAGCTGCAAAAGAAAGCGTACTATTGCGAGAGCAGAGGTTCCAATATATATATAGGCATATATAATCATTGTCATAACCAAATAAGGACTCCCTATTATAATCCATATGGAAAACAGTAATTGTTTTCCATCCTTAATCAGATTGATATTATAGCAGAATCCTTCACAAACAAGGATCTGCTTTCATCTTCTAATAAGGCTTTCTTTAAACTAATTGGACTTAAACAGCACATGCCAAACTACCTAATCTCACGCTCATATTCCAACAATTCTAAGCCGAATAATGCTATTTTTGCAAATTTATTGATTATGTTGTAAATCATCTCTATACGGGGAAATAACCTCCAATTGTGTATGTGGATCTACATATATTTGGAAGGTAGTCATAAATCTAATAGCAAATGTAGTCCAAATAGCGACACTTTGTTAAGTCATTGTACAACAGATTTTCTTTGGGTAATCCTAACTAAAGAAATGTATTATTGCGCTCTCTGTCTTGTAATCCGAAAAGTCGAGAGAGGCAAGCGTTGTCTTCAAATTAATCAAACTAAGTTACAAAGACAATTTTTATTAATTGATTACGCAAGGACACGTTAAGAAGCTTGAGTTGTAAGCAACCATGAGAAACGGTCCCAAACGATATTAACGTACACATATCTTCAACTTGGGGAGCCAACAAAAATTACGATATCTACTTTTCTATCCACTAGTCAATTATCATCATCAAGTTCATGCATGTTCCATTAAGTGCTTGCTAAGGACGTTGATTAATAACCAAGTACCAGTAGCTTATACTGCATTCCGAAAAGGATTCCAAGCTTCTACATTTAGTGCTTATCCATTTACTTTCATTTCGCTATATCTCAATCGCTCTAATAATTTAACGACTTATAACGTTATGCATGCATAAAGTTAATAAAAAAAATATAATTAGTTTTATTCTATTTTTAACTTTTAGTTATTTTTGTAACTGACGGTAACTTCTCTCTCCCTAAGTTTCACTCATCCTCTCGAGAAATTATACAGTGATCCGGTGCTACCGGTTGGCATTGTTGAGTGATAGTGCGTGTCCATTAAAATTTCACCATGCGTACAATTAATACACATAAGCTTAATCCATTTATTCCGACGTTACAAGCAAAAAAGGGGGTTATATATACTGATCCTTTGCCATGGCAACGCCATCCAAAGCTTGCCGGACCGGCGGCGAGTCTAGCGACCAGATACTTAATAATGTTTGATCTGCCATCTTTGTGCGATTTTATTTTCTAATATTGGATAATTGAGAATTGGGAAAGACCTGTAGGCATCAAGAAGATTAAGCATCATTGATGAGTGATCCAAAAGAGTTGAGTTGGCTTATCGGGATCTTATCTCCAAGACTCCAACTTCTGCCGATGCAAGATCAAGCATCTTTATAGGGAGATGAATGTCATTGTAAACGGTAAAGCCAAATTCAGTCTTTCCTTGGATTTGGGCTGTGCTTTGTTTGATAGACCTCTCCATGTTGTGGGTGGGGAGCTAGTTTTTTAGAGGTATTATTGGGGTTTTTGGTGTATTTTTCTCTCTCTTTTGTTAGTGTTCTGCTGAAACAAATGTAAAGCTAGCTCAATTCATGGCTGGGCTGGGCTGGGCTTGTCGGTTTTGATTGAACCCCTTCTCCAAGTCCTTACTAAAAAAGCTAGAAAGAAAAACTACCATTTGATGAGTCTAGAGTTTTTTCAATGTGACCAGAATATGAAATGGTATATCATGTGTCATTATACAAAATGCAAGATATGTGTGTTAAAAAGTTAATAACTTGAAAAATACAACTTTTCACCACTTATATGAAAACACGTGATGTACCATCCGTATTCCGATCACAGTGAAAAATTTCTCCATTTGAGACCATCTACTAATTTATTTATTTGTCCCTTAAACCCTACAATAGCAGTACTATTTATAGTATCTAGGGTTCGTTAAATAAAGTTTATTTGTGCGCTTAATTTTTGGTCAAGTATATACTTCGTTAGAAACAGGTGAAATCGTGCTTATCAAACTTGATAACTTAACATACGTACTTACTTTCGGTACATAATTCGGCATGGATATGGACCAAACTTTCACTACTATTACTTGATAATGAAGTAATATTGCGGCTACTGTTAAGTTGCTTTATCTAGAGTATGTGGTGGACAAGTCAATATATTTAGCACAAAAGTTCGCACATAGTCAATTAAGTGATGGCCTGACTTTGAATGCACAAAACTTGAGATCATGCATGCAATTTCAAAAGGTGGGCTCACTTGCACCGCACCTTACTCGATGCCATCTCCTCTTCACAGAATAGTTAGGAAAAGAAGTAGGATGATGCACAGCATTTTCTTCGGTTCTAACGTCATGGAACACACATGTGAGAGAGCGTGTGTTAAGAGTGTGAATCTTACATCGGAAATTTTGCATATTCTTATAAGATGTTTCCTATATTAATGTCAATTTGATTTAGTAAAGGAACCTCAAATTGTTTCAAATTTTAGTAAAGATTAAAATAGGCGTGGTTCCTATTTAGTTTGTCATATATTTATTTTCTAGTTTTAGACTTTTAGTTGAATTATGAATACATTTCGCGCACAGCGTAACATAAGCCTAACCACACGGTGAGATATGTGTTGACGTATCTGTATGAGCATAAAGGTCAACACCAATCACATGGTGAGGGCTAGGGCTCCACACAAACAAAAATTTCCTGAAACAGGGAATCCCTGAAACAAGCAACCAGCATTCATGAGTCATGCTGCCTAACATGGACAATTGGACATTGGAGTGCGTAACATATATATGTTGCATGCATATATGCAGCACTACTGCATGGGATCAAAAAGCTTGATCCCGACTCCCCAGACAAAACATTCCGGGAAAGTTAATCAGAGACCATCACTGGCTCCTTGTGATTGTGATCTGATCTGACAAGTGTGGACTGGCCAAGCTTAATTTTGGTGAATGGCCAGAGCCAGGAATTCGTGTTAATTAATCCAAATTAATTGGTGTATACGAAATTAACCATCGTCATGCATGCATGTGAGAGCAACGTTAAAGGAGGAGATGCAGATGCACTAATTGTTATAAAATTATATCAATATTCCTTTTTACTTTTTTTTTATTATAATGCGAATGGTCTAAAATATCCATAATATCTCGATATTTTCATCGAAATTTCCGTGTTTTTGGACTACCAATATTTTTTTGGACTACCGATATTTCCGATATCATCGATATTTTAGACCTTGCTAAGTCACTTATATATCTTACCATGCAATGTATAAAGTGTAAAATATTGTACTAATTCATTATATATAAATGATTATAGTGTGTTTAAACTTCTTTCATTAATTACTACATATTTTCTACACTCACAATGTTTGCCAGCTCACTATATAATCAACTTAAATTAGTTATATCTATCATGCAATGCATTTCCTTCCAATTTTTTGTGATAAGCTAATAGATAATTGACTAAATAAACATCCTGCAAAGTTTCAATAAAAATTTCCAAGTTTTTCTTACAATTTCCGTGGTTTTTATTCAATTTTTATCAATATCGATAATATCCCGATATTTTCATCGAAATTTCCGTGTTTTTGGACTACCGATATTTCCGATATCATCAATATTTTATACCTTATGCGACCAAGCAATCATTGGATTAACTGGAATAAAAAAAGAAGAAAAAATAATTGTATTATAACGTACAGTATATCGTTTATTACGGGGATATAATTAGTTCCCGTACACTTCATACATTCCTCAACAATGACTATAGGCTATGGCATATATCATCTCTTCATGGTCACGCCAATAATTAGTTATCAACTCAACGGATTTGCACATGCATGCTATTTTTGTGGGATACATTTACAAGTTTTATAATTCTTTGTTCACATGACAACCCCCTAGTTAGTCTAATCTTCTTTTATCCTCTATTTTCTTTTGGGGAGGGGGGATGTCAATGAAGATTGATCATTCATACAGCAGAATGGATATTCATTATTGCTTTCCGCCACTTATGTAAACGGTAAACCACCATTTCTTTCCATCTAACTCATTAATTTAGACACATATTTTACTTCCAAGAAGATGATCTTTCATGCCACATATATTCACTTGTATATATTTGTTGTGCTACAGTTTATTCCGCCATTGATATCCTTGCTAAAAGTTAAGACTCGCTGAAATAGATTGATATATAATTAATTTTGCTATTAAATAGTGATTCAAACTTAGGTCCTCAACAAACATGAAAAGAAATTTGAAAATATATATCCAAAACTTAGTTTAATTAAGATGATACGAGATCGATAATAATATCGGAAAAGAATTTTAGTTAACATCACCAAACATGTTGACCAATATGAGAATATATTCAAAACTTATTTATGCATATAATATTATTCACAACATTAACATGGGGCTGTTTGCCGATAGCGTGGGCTCACTACATGGCTTACTTATCTGATTAAATGATTGGAGGGCTTGAAATCGAAACCCCAAATCATGCCCTAAACTCATGGAAGCAAACAAAACACTAAGACCGGGAAGTAAAGTTGATGCAATCCTATTTTCTCTTTCTGCTGAAGAAGGAAAATTAAAACATTAATAATCCCAGGAATTTCTATTGTTGCTAGATAGAAGCGTAGAAATATATAATTTTATCTTGTGTTACATTCAATGGGGATTGGAGGCTTCACATGCATTGTAGTCGCATGGATCCACACACGCACACACAGAGACAGATATATATATATATATATATATATATATATATATATATATATATATATATATTATTCTGCTAGCTCTAATTAAACATAACCTCGCAAGGAAAAGACAAAGCGCCCTTTTGATGTTCCAGCCTTCCAGGGGTTTCTAAAATGCTTTATAATTATATATTTAATTTGTTTGTAGATCGATGGAGGCCGGATGATAATTTGTTTGTGTTAACCATTTGCCAATTTTTCAATTCTTGTAGCTATATCCGATCATTCGATGAGCCGGAATTTATGCTGATATAGAGCATAATGTCCAATAAGGTTTATTTACACTTAAGAAATTATATATGTTTTTTTTTTCAACTGAGAGATTAGTGTACCTAACAAAGGATAAAATCAAACACTAATGGAATATAACAATCTCCTTTTAAATTTGCAAAAAGAGATTTAAGAGTGCTGGAAAGAAGATAAAAATGTGCGGTGAAGATATATAATAACTATATATATATGAGAACTATAATAAAACTCTTGTCGTTTCGTCTAAAAAACCTATAATAGAGAAACAGTTATAGCAGTTATTTTATACAGTTAGGCAGTTTATAACAATTTTTAGGTTTGAGAAAGTATGTATGAAATGATTGATTAGGATATATAGATTAGCCCGATCAGTAAGAAACCATGTCCAAACACAAACCGCAAATTAAAGTTATTCAAAAAAGGTAAAGAAGCTAATGAAAACAGTCAAACATGATGCAAGGAATCGAGAGATTGTTAAATGTACTTGAAATATGGGGTGATGTGTTATGTCATTATACAAGTGGAATAAATATTTTTTAAGTATTCCTTAACTACTTGTATAATAATATATAGCGTAACACATACACATTGAAGATAATATTTTCATTGTGACGGGAACATAAAAGGTACACCACGTGTTCCCGTCACAATGAAAAATCTCTCCATGGAATGGAATGACGGGGAGGGGTGTTTGGAGAGAGGGGTCCATGCATGCATATTGCCAATTTACCTGAATTGAGATGAATATTGCATTACATAAAGTCCAATAATTTACCAACAAAATCAACAGAAGGTAAGGGAGTCGTGTTGTGTTAGTTGGACATGACACGCCGCCGCTTGTTTCTCCGTTTTCTACTCCATTCGCTGCATTTATCACGGCCTCTGCCCGTACCTCATGTTGCTAATGCTTTTCCCCCTCCTGTATTTTACATAACTATGTCAATTACGTACGTACCCTCTAGCCTCAATCAAATTGCAACCCTACCCAACCTAACAAGGCAAAATGTTGAATTGCATTCACATGTACATGAGGAGTGCCGCAGTGCTATTGTATGCACGTAGTCCGTTATTACTGTTGCATAAATGTCTAACATCTTCAAATGAGATGTAAAAAATAATATGTCAAAATTATATTTGATGGCTGATGTGGCAAATTGAATACAAAAGTTAAATCTTCTTATTTTCCAATAGATATGTCAAATATGTATTTTATTATTTTATGGGGCCCAGAATTAAATTAACTATTAAAAAATAATCAAAATTAATTTTAATTTGTATTCTATTGGTTGTTAATGGGACCCATTAATTAAAAAATTAAATTCAAAATATTTGGCTCCTTCTTTGTTTGCTGTAAAAAAGACGGCTAAAAAGAAAAAAGTCAAATGACTCAACTACAACATTATATTTGGCATATCTATTGGAAAACACTTGAATGTCTTTTAATTCTATTTGACATATTTGACATCTCATGGTCTAACCATTCAAATTTTCGACCAAAAGATAAATAAACTAACCGTCCAAAAGCAGAAGATGGATAAGGTTGGGAGATCCTGCACAAATATTTGTGTGCGGTAGTCCAACTCCCACCATAAATTTATTTTCGGTTTTTCCGACCAGTACTAGGAGAGGACGAAATGTAAGCATACAAATAAACTGCGCCCAATTCTCCTGTTCTATATCACATTTGGACTTAACCTATATATTTTGGAATCCTATGAGAATCTGTAATTTGGTGGACCAATATGCAGAACCATAATTACAATAAAAACATTTTCCTTCGACCAGCAACAAAAACAAGCTCCGTTGCTATCCATCCGTTGGCTTTTTACTATATTTATTATCTTAGTTAATTGTTAAAGAATTAATGATGTGTGTTTTCAAATATTTTTGAAAGAAGGGAGGACAACTTAATTATCTTATTTTTTTGCATATTTGATTTTTCAAAAGAGAATTAAGATATATAATGAATGACGGTTTGTTGAGGGCATTGAGCGTCAAGTAATCACAGAGAATGAAATGAAGAGAGGTGTGAAGTGATCGAGGGCATTGAACTTGCGCTTCAAGCAACCACCAAGCTACGTAGAACGTACTGATACGAGCTATAGGAAAAGGTAGAAATGGAAGAGCATAGCATCAGCATACTAATTTAGTAAACCCTAAAGAAAGATGATTCAGAATGGAGGTGCCCCAGGTGGGGTGTTTTGGTGTGCACTGGTGCATTGTTTATGCAGTATACGTGATTACAGTAACCCAAGCCGCAATACGTAAGGTCATTTTTGTAAAGTAAAAAAAAAACAAAAAAGAAATTAACCTACATAAATTTCGGCGCCGCTTGCTTGCTTACTATTTCATTTTTATTACGTGATTAATTTGACCACAAATTCGCAATTTTATTAATTATCCATTTCTTCATTTCACACCTATAAATACCCTTCAAACCGTTGCAACTTCCACACCACCACAAGACTCTCCCATCTCCTCCTCCTCTTTCAACTACTCGTTCTAAAGTAATTAAGACAAGTAGCCTCCTTATTTCTCCTACATCTCCATCTCACTCTTTTCAAATCAGAAAATCCTAAAACCAGCCAGCACAAATGGCAAACCCCAGAAGCCTCACATATCCAGCAGCAGCAGTTTTTGCGTTGTTGATGATAAGCATTACTAATGTGGATGCTGCAGCCGTCACTTTCAGCGTGAGCAGTTTAGGAGCCAAAGCAGATGGCACGACTGACTCCACCAAGGCCTTCCTCTCTGCGTGGTCCAATGCTTGTGCCTCTGTCAACCCCGCTGTCATCTATGTCCCCGCAGGGAGGTTCTTGCTTAGCAATGCCGTGTTCTCTGGGCCATGCAAGAACAACGCCATCACCTTCCGCATTGCCGGCACCCTCGTCGCCCCGTCTGATTACCAGGTCATTGGAAACGCCGGTAACTGGCTTCTCTTTCAGCATGTCAATGGGGTCACCATTTCCGGTGGAGTTCTCGACGGTCAGGGCACCGGATTGTGGGATTGCAAGTCCTCAGGCAAGAGTTGCCCCAGCGGAGCAACTGTAAGTTGAACTTCTTCACTTATTTCATCGATGGTTAATTTTTTTATAAAGAAAAGTTGGAACGTCGTCTCAACAGTGTAACGTACTAATGACGGTTTTTTCCATTAACTACTTTTAACCATATATGGGTCGTCGGTTTTCTAGGAAATGGGAATATGGACAGGTAACTGATCCTAATTAAAGACCATTAGTCTCATTGTGTTCTTACTTCTAAAGAGCTAGCTTGCAACATAATGTCATGTTCATGAGAGAGGCGTCCCGAGACACCATGGGACATTAAATCCACTAAATCCCTTCTCTATTCATGTTTCTAGATATTCATAATGCATCCACATGTGAATTTGCTTTCTCTACCGTTCATCCCTAGCACGATTTCTGACTCAACCTCATGCCTTCACTAATTGTCGGATCAAAGCAACAATATCATAAAAATTGATGATAAAACCCCACAAATGCATGTGCTTGTATGGTATTATATAACTGATATCGATAATTTTAAGGGTCAACCACTTAATTGCTTGCACTAGGGGAATTATGAGTTAATAATTAAGTTCCAAATTCCATTTAGACTTAATACTTTAGTTAATACGAAATTATGTACTAGATCTGTATATGGAAGTTAATTTGTGTAAATTAATCATATGTGCAGACACTGGGCTTTTCCAACTCCAACAACATTGTGGTGAGTGGATTAGTATCACTAAACAGCCAAATGTTCCACATTGTCGTCAACGGCTGCCAAAATGTGCAAATGCAAGGTGTCAAGGTTAACGCGGCCGGCAACAGCCCCAACACCGATGGCATCCATGTCCAAATGTCATCGGGAGTCACCATTCTCAACTCCAAAATTTCAACCGGTGACGACTGTGTCTCAGTTGGCCCCGGCACTACCAATTTGTGGATTGAAAACGTCGCATGTGGACCCGGCCACGGAATCAGGTACATATCTAGCTACATAAAAAAAAAAAAATATTGTATACATATTATTTAAGCTAATTATTAGCTAGGTTAATGTATAATAATACACTTCTAACTTCTAACTTTAACAATATTTGCTTGTGCAGCATTGGGAGTTTAGGGAAGGACCAACAAGAAGCTGGTGTACAAAATGTTACAGTTAAAACAATTACATTCACTGGTACCGAAAATGGCGTCAGAATTAAGTCTTGGGGGAGACCTAGCACTGGATTTGCTAGGAGCATTCTTTTCCAACATATTGTGATGACCAACGTTCAAAATCCAATCGTTATTGATCAAAATTACTGCCCTAATGACAAAGGTTGCCCCGGCCAAGCTTCTGGAGTTAAGGTCAGTGATGTGACGTATCAAGACATTCATGGTACATCGGCGACGGAAGTGGCAGTGAAATTCGATTGTAGTTCCATGTATCCTTGCAACGGGATCAGACTGCAAGATGTGAAGCTCACTTACAATAACCAAGCAGCTGAAGCTTCATGCATCCATGCAGGCGGAACAACTGCCGGTACGGTTCAGCCGACAAGTTGTTTCTAAGTCGAGTTGTAGTTTTTTCCATCTACTCCTCCTCACTCGTAGTCTCGTAGTACTAGTTGGGATAAAAAAGAAGGGACTAGTCCTACTATAAACTATATATATATATATATATATAAGAATTAAAGAATATTTCTAGTAGCTATAGCTATAGCTCTAGCTCTAGGTCGTTGATGTATTGAGATGTATTTTGCTTGAGCCTGCGGTGTTGGCAGCCTATTGGGCTTCCTTAGAGCCTGGCCCTGCATCATCCAAACCCCCGCTTTATATTATGGATTGTTGTAACTTGAGAGTGATAAATGCAATATAAATTAAAAGTAAATGTATTGTTTTATATGTGCTTTTGTTCTCAATTAATTTTAGGAAATTTTAACGAAAAGCTTATGATACTGTTCACTTCAACGAAAAACCATATTTTTATACTAAAAAGTCAAATCCGGTACTATTCACTTTACCATTTATTTTGTCCTTATCATTAAAACTCAAAGTTTTCAAGTCCTTTTCATTAGTTTTTCTTTAATTTTAAAGAAAACTAAAGAAAAGTTCAACAAAACTTATCTTTTAATGAAAAACCATTTTTAAAGTTATAGTGAATAGTACAAAAAAAAATGTATAAATGTGGTTTTTCGTTAAAAGTAAACCGTACTGGAAATGTTTTGTTAAAACTCTCTTAATTTTATGGATTTGGTTTATTTGGAAATTTGTAGTTTTTAATTTGGGTAAAAGACTCAGACAACTTTATGTATTTTTCTTTTTCAGAGTAATGCTCTTTAAAAATATAATATTGACAATTTTTTAATATATTTAAAAAAAATGAAAGATGAATAACAAGTTTGCAACTAATTTATTCTCGCTTTCTTAGTGTAAATATATCATTGTATTAAAGAAAAAAAAACCAACTTACTCTATTAAAAAGTGTGTCTAAATAGCATTATTGATATTTTTATAACTATTAGATGTATTGGGGCTGGACTGCAAGGCTAAAATATGACACCTTCATCAAATGGGGCTTTTTAATTAATTTTGGAAGGAAAAATAAATTATCCTCTCAATTTTTATAATTAGTCAAACGTTAGATTATGAAAAATTTCGTCAAATTTTGCATCAAACCAGAACGAGTGACAGAGAGAGGCAGGGGTAGCGCAGTGTAGGTAAAGAGAAAGCAAAATCGAAAGCCATGGCGGAAGTGAAGAACAAACAGGTGATATTCAAGGAGTATGTGGAAGGGTCTCCCAAAGAGTCGGACATGAACTTTACCGATGCTGCCACCATCAAGTTGAAACTCCCTGATGATGAAGACGAAGCTTCGAAAGCCGTCTTGGTGAAGAACCTCTACTTGTCATGTGATCCTGTGATGCGCATCTTTATGAGAAAACCTGGAGACGAAACTCCAGCTTATTTTACACCCTATGCCCCTGGCTCTGTATGTAAACACTCGTATTACTTACTTGACTTTTCCTTTGATTTTCATTTCTCAGCAGAAAATTATATGTCTAGTGTAGAAACAATAACATAGCAAATCGATTTTTAATTTCAGGACTTTTTAGGCAGAGATTTCGTTCAAATTAACAACCTTCGAGTCCCTTTTTTTTTTTTTTTTTTTGTAAATTTTGAAATTTAGTGGCCTTTGAACTTGAACATGTAATTGCTTGAAGATTTCCAACACACTGGTGTGGTATTCAATTCTTCCACGGGTCAAATTAGGGGTGGGCACGGGCCGGGCCGGGCCCAAATTTGAAGGGACCGGACCGGACCCGCTTTAAAATGGAACGGGGCGGGGCGGGGCGGGTATTGAAATTTCTGAAGTTGGAACCGGACATAACCCGGCCTGTTTGAAACGGGCGGTTCGGGCCGGGTCCACGGGTCCAACGGAAGGGAACGACGTCGTTGTCTATCTTCCTCCGATGCGAAACCTAGATGCCCAGCGACAACCTTCACCGTCGCGCCGTTCAGCATCGTCACGTCTCCGGCGAACACCACTCGAATCTGTGACTGATGCATGTCGGTCTGAGTATATTACGAGTGTGCAAATACCACTCAGATCCATGACAAAGAGCTTTATTTGCACAGAACACTCGGATCCATGACAGATCCGAGAGAAATGAGGGACGTGTAGAGAGTGAGACTGTGAAAGAGTGAGAGAAAGGGGTGAGAGAGAAATGAGAGTATTGAATTCCAACGATGTTGGCGATGACGAAGCCGAGTATGAAGGTGTCCGAGGAAGAAGAGAAAGACTGCGAGTCTTGGTCCTGGGAAGAAAGAACGGCAAAGTCATCTGCGTCTCGGGAAGAAAGAGCGGCAAAGTCATCTGCGAAGCCAAGGGTGTCTATGTCCAACGGGAATACGAGAGAAACGTGAATGTCGTGAGAAATCACCTCTTGCTGCAGAGCCTCGGCCAAGCCACGGAGCCCGAACTTGCTGGCGGAGTAGGCCGTGTAGCCGTAGATTCCGACTTGGCCGGCCTGGGATGACATCAGTGCGATCGAGCTCCGGAATGAGAGTTGCAGAGATGGGGGGAGAAGAAACAGAGAAGAGGAATGAGGGAGAAGGGAGAAGGTTCGAGAGATTGGGTGTGTGTTCTCGAGAGTGAGAGAACCATCACGGGGAGGGACAAAAAGAAGTGGGCCTGGGACAGTAACAGTACCCAACACAGGGTATTTTTGCAAACGGGCCGGTCCGGGTACCCGTTTTTCTATACTTTTGGAACCGGCCCGAACCTAAAATTTCAAAGACCCGCCCCGCCCCGCCCCGTTTCTCTTTTTTAAAATTAGGACCCGCCCCGTACCCGCCCCGAACCGCTAATACCCGCCCCTACCCGCGGATCCAGGACCCGTTTGCCCACCCCTAGGTCAAATTGTTGAACTATATATATATGGATGTATGCTTTTAAAATTTGATGTGGTTGTGCTGAAACTATATCTGCCAACAATTCTTGATGAAACCACTGCAGCCCTTGAGTGGGTATGGAGTGGCTAAAGTTTTGGATTCCAGAAACTCAAACTTTAAGGAAGGTGACCTAGTCTGGGGTACAACCAAATGGGAAGAGTACAGCGTAATCACCGCGCTGGAAAGCCTCCGTAAGATCCAATACACTGATGTACCCCTTACCTACTACACTGGCATTCTCGGTAAGTTGTTTGGTCACCCACGATGTTTTGGTCACCCACGATGTTTTGGTCGAACTCAGTTTTGAAAGGAAAAGATGGTTCAACATATTTATGTATCTGCCTGTTTCAACTAATGGAAACTGTCATCTATAGATTGACAGTTTCTCTGTGTCTCTGTGTGTGTGTGGAACTCAGTTTTGAAAGGAAAAGATGGTTCAACATATTTATGTATCTGCCTGTTTCAACTAATGGAAACTATCATCTATAGATTGACAGTTGCTGTGTGTGTGTGTGTGTGTGTGTGTGTGTGTGTGTGTGTCAAATAAACATACTTTTGGGGCTAGTTTGTCAAAGTTCAAGCTGTTGCACTGAAAACTAGCCCCAAAATACTTTTAACCGAAAGTAGTGTTTGATGTGTTTCTTTTTTGAACTCGAATGTGTTTGAGTTGCCTTTAATCATTTAAATTAGTTGGCTTACCGTTGGAAATTGTGATGATGACTGCTAATGATGTTAGATTTTCGACAGAAGTTTTAAAAGACTTTTGGATATAAGCGAATTGAGTCCCCTAGATAACTTTAGTTGAGTTGGGACTTATGAGTTATAAAAGCAGAGTCTTGCATTTATCTTTTTAATGGTTTGGAAGATGTACTAGGACAGTTCGTGTGATTTTCTCATGTCCTTTGACATGTACCCTCAACGCTCCCTGTAAGTTATGTGCATTTCCTTTTTCCTTCTTCTGTAGGTATGCCTGGTATGACTGCCTATGCAGGCTTCAACGAAGTTTGTTCTCCTAAGAAGGGGGAATATGTCTTCATTTCAGCGGCATCTGGTGCAGTTGGTCAGCTAGTTGGACAGTTTGCAAAGTTGTTGGGTTGTTATGTTGTCGGAAGTGCTGGAAGTAAAGAAAAGGTATAAACTTGGCATCTTTTTCCCCCATTCACTTGCTATATCTTTCCTGGTTTCGGACACAACTCATTATAGGATTTTATTGTTAGTTTTGCTTGACAATGTTAAAGTATTGTAACAATTTTCGTTATGAAATTCTTAAAAGTTGAGAAAACCTATGCTTTTGATCTCATTTTATTTTCAACTTACGTGACATTTTCTATGGCTGCTATCTAGAATGTATAATATGATTGTTTAGTTGGATATAATGCAGAAGTCCAAAAGCATTTTTCACTTTTGCGTGCAAATTTCTAAAAATGGAGTTTATTTATTCCAAGAATAACTTAAGTGTTTCAAAATTTAATAGATTATGAAAGTTCAAGATTGTTGCATTTGGTGGGGTATCTGGTTGAATATAGTTTTAAGCAATACTGATCAATTTCTGCCTTTACTAGGTTGACCTTTTGAAGAGTAAGCTTAACTTTGATGAAGCTTTCAATTACAAGGAAGAGCATGACTTGAACGCAACTCTGAAAAGGTCAGTGCATATTTGCATAAATAGTGAGCTTGAATTTTTCTCTGAAGCTGAAGAATGCATATTTTAACAACTTTTATGTCCTGCGAAGAGTATATATAACTTTTGAGCTTCATCTATGCGGTATGCATCTTTGTCAATCTATCACGCGAATTTGAAAGAATGATTAACGCACGCAAAGCTTTATCTATCTCTGGAACTTTCTGCAAAAGGAACTTGCATGTATGCCATGCAACTAAAATTTTGGAGATACACAGTTTAAGCAAGGTGACTCATCACAACCTGCTTCTTTCAGGTACTTTCGGGAAGGCATTGACATATACTTTGAGAATGTCGGAGGGAAATTTCTTGACGCAGTCCTCCTTAACATGAGAGTCCACGGCCGCATTGCAGTGTGCGGAATGATTTCACAGTACAATCTTGATCAACCAGAAGGTGTAACAAATTTGATGTGTCTCGTATATAAGCGGATCCATATGCAAGGATTTACAGTCCGCGATTACTATCACCTCTATCCCAAGTACTTGGACTATATACTTCCTTGTATAAGAGAGGGAAGGGTGGTCTATCTAGAAGACATTGCTCAAGGCCTCGAGAACGGAACAGCTGCGTTGGTTGGACTTTTTAGTGGACGCAACGTCGGAAAACAAGTAGTTTCAGTTTCCCTATTTTAGCTGAGCATTCCGTTGTACATCTTCTTGTGCCTGTGTCGATGCGTCATGTCTCCGTGGGACTAAATCGTTGGTCTGTGTTTGTCAATAACGTAATTACCTAATGTAGGCGTGTATTGATATAATGAATAAGCAGACAGACAAACTAAGTATCTGATGTCTGCGTTTGTGAAACTTGCAAGACCAGTTTATCACATTGGATGTTTTCCTCTTTGTCCATCTTTTACTTTGCTGATGACCGTTGGATTGTTTGAAGGGACCAGATTTTAGGACATTTCATTCCCTACTTTTCCGTGTGGGATTATGTTTACTTGTCTAAATAGGAAAGCATTTAGGATTGAATATTTGTTTTCCTATAAATGCATGACTCCGTTGTTAGTGTGTGTGATACGAGTCTTGTTCAACGCCAGCTTAGCTCGGACGTGCCAGCTGGCAGCTACAACCCAAAGATTTTATACAAATTTAGGGGTTTGAAGTGGGCTTAGTTAGGCCCGGCCCAGTACGACCGACCTGATCATTGTCTTTGGTGGAGAAGGAGCTAGGGCTTACAATCTGGATTCAGATTAATCGTCATCGTCGTCTTCTGCTTCTTCTACTTTGTCGAATTCTTCAAGCTTTCATCTTTCGTCGGACGAAAGCGAAAAAGCTTCATCTTTCGAGAAACTGAGGTATTTTTATTACCTTTCTTTTTGTCTTTTTAAATTTATATTTTTATTCATTTTGTGTGAGAATTCATTCGAGGATTATTCTAACTATGGGCGTTGAAATTTGACAGCTTTTTCCCATTTTTCCAAATTTTTACGTGGCTAATATACAGCTGAGTGTCTATTGAATTTTTACTCGTTTTCTTTCTGGACGGATTCTTTATATTTGTCGGAAATTAATTTTGTATATTAGTCATTAAATTTCGAAGCTGTCTCTTTGCCGCAACCGATTGAATTCAGATGCGGCGCGTCTTAATTTTATTTTTAAGTTGTACTTGAATTCAGAGCATCATCTTTAGAAATTGGAAAAGTTGATTGCTTTTCCATAATCCCTGCAAACTATGCAAGTTCTATGAGTATGTGCTTGATTCAGAACAATGCCTACTTGTTTTGTTGAAGAGAAAATCATGTATCAAGAAATTGCGGGTTGTGGCTTTTTTTTCCAAAAACTCGAAGAAATCGCCACTGGCTTAAAGTTGAATGTTAGCTTTTGGTTTTGTGGAAACTACATCGGTAGAACCTTTGGGATGTTGGACTGAGGTAGTGAGGTTTTTCGTTAATTAGTTGGGTTATGTTTGTTAATTGGTTTTCTTGTCATTTTAAAGTTAGCTGATATGGTTTTTCATTTTTTGTTAACTAGATAACTGCAATGGGAAGAAAGAAGACAGAGGAGAGTGGTGCATCCACGAAGGCTAAGTCAACTGGCAAAGATGCTTCTAAAGATGGGAAAAAAGAGAAAATATCAGTCTCTGCAATGTTGGCCAGCATGGACCAGAAACCCGATAAGCCCAAGAAAGGAGCTTCCTCAAGTGCAAAGGCAAAAGCAGCTCCAAAGCGTCAATCTTACACTGATGGTATTGATCTCCCTTCCTCTGATGAAGAAGATGAGGATGTGTTGGAAGAGGGCCAACAACAAAAGCGGCAAGAATTTAAGCCGCTTGATGTGTCTATATCAGAGAAAGAGTTGAAAAAGCTTGCTCAGAAGGACCTTCTTGCTGCCCATGCCATTGAGCAGGCTAAGAAGGAGGCCCTTAAAGATGACCACGATGCTTTCACTGTTGTTATTGGAAGCCGGGCATCGGTACTTGATGGTGAAGATGGCGATGCTAATGTTAAGGATATAACAGTAGAAAATTTCTCCGTGTCTGCTCGGGGAAAGGAACTTCTAAAGAACGCATCAGTGAAGATAACACATGGGAAGAGATATGGTTTGGTTGGGCCCAATGGAATGGGCAAGTCTACTCTCCTGAAGCTTCTTGCATGGAGGAAGATTCCAGTACCAAAAAATATTGATGTCCTTTTGGTTGAGCAAGAGGTAGTTGGTGATGACAGAACTGCTCTTGAAGCAGTTGTTTCAGCTAACGAAGAACTTGTCAAAATACGAAAAGAGGTTGTAGATTTGCAGAATTCAGGTTCTGCTGATGAAAAGGACAGTTTTGATGATGATACAGGAGAGAAGCTCTCTGAATTGTATGAGAAATTGCAGTTGATGGGATCAGATTCAGCTGAAGCTCAGGCTTCAAAAATTCTTGCTGGGTTGGGGTTCACACAGCATATGCAAGGCCGTCCCACGAAGTCCTTCAGTGGTGGGTGGAGGATGAGAATTTCATTGGCAAGGGCACTTTTTGTTCAGCCAACTCTTTTGTTGCTTGATGAACCCACCAATCATCTCGACTTGAGGGCTGTTCTCTGGTTGGAGGAATACTTGTGCCGTTGGAAAAAAACTTTGGTCGTTGTTTCACATGACCGGGATTTCCTTAACACAGTTTGCAGTGAGATTATTCATCTGCATGATCTGAAACTTGACATCTACCGTGGAAATTTTGATGATTTTGAAACTGGTTATGAGCAACGTCGCAAAGAGGTGAACAAAAAGTTTGAAATTTATGACAAGCAGATGAAAGCTGCCAAAAGGAGTGGAAGTCGGGCTCAACAGGATAAAGTCAAGGATAAAGCAAAGTCTGCAGCAGCTAAGGAAGCATCAAAGAACAAGGCCAAGGGAAAAGTTGATGAAGATGATGCACCAGCTGAGGCTCCTAAGAAGTGGAGAGATTACAGTGTGGAGTTCCACTTTCCTGAACCTACAGAGCTTACTCCTCCACTTTTGCAACTTGTTGAAGTCAGCTTCAGTTATCCAAATCGGGAGGATTTCAGGCTGTCAGGTGTTGATGTTGGTATTGATATGGGGACTCGTGTTGCCATTGTTGGACCTAACGGAGCTGGAAAGTCTACTCTGCTCAACCTTCTTGCAGGTGATTTGGTTCCTTCTGAGGGTGAAGTACGGAGGAGTCAGAAGTTGCGGATCGGTAGGTATTCACAGCACTTTGTGGACCTTCTGACCATGGGTGAGACCCCAGTTCAGTACCTTCTCCGGCTTCATCCAGACCAAGAGGGGCTTAGCAAGCAAGAGGCTGTTCGTGCAAAGCTTGGAAAATACGGACTCCCCAGCCACAACCATCTCACTCCCATTGCAAAATTATCTGGAGGGCAGAAAGCCCGGGTTGTGTTCACGTCAATATCCATGTCAAGGCCCCACATTTTGCTGTTGGATGAACCGACAAATCATTTGGATATGCAGAGTATTGATGCACTGGCCGATGCACTTGATGAATTCACCGGTGGAGTTGTGCTGGTGAGTCATGATTCTAGGCTGATATCGCGCGTGTGCGAGAACGAAGAGAGGAGTGAAATTTGGGTTGTTGAGAATGGCACGGTGACCCCTTACCCTGGAACTTTCGAGGAGTACAAGGAGGAGCTACAAAGAGAAATTAAAGAGGAGGTCGATGACTGAGGTTTGCACTTTTTATAGTTGTAAAATTTTGCTGATCATTCTTAAGATATTCCATGAGTTTGGTTGTTGCTTGCTCATGTAATTTTGTTGGTTTTTGTGATTTGAGCGTAACAATTAATAGAGATGTATTCAACTTTTATATGCAGTTTGCACGCAACTTCTCATAAATAATTATAATAATGTTTTTTATTCTTCTTCTTAATAATGGTTTTGAGAGAAGTGATTCTCTAATCCAAAATACTCTAATTTCTAAACTAAAACTGACCTTGTTAGAACTACGGACTCGTTTTGGTATATCCGTCAAATAGTTTCGGATTTTGGTGTTTCTGGTAGAGATGATCTTTAAGAGAAGGCTTAAAAGATGAACAGTTCAATGATCGAAACACGATACGTAGTGGGGATGCACATATCCCTCCATTTGTTGGGTGGCTCTCCATGTATTGGTTGGGCGATGATCCCCTTCCTATACTATTTTACATTTTATTGTCCTAAAAAAGTTGAATAATGATAAGGCACATGCATAAAGGAGAAAATATTCAGTAGAGCTGTCTTCTAAAAGGGCAGCCTTCACACATGGAATGAGTTGTCTAATTAGACCAAAATACAAGGGAATCAATATGTATGTATTGTTTGTTATCAAATCCTTAGTGGTTTGGTATTACGTATTATTAAGCAAATCAAAAGACATTTATTCGTCGGGATAATATGCTTGCCACAAACCTGTAGAAATATAAACTTGTAAATGTATAAGAAAAGCATTTGCACTGTAGACGGTTATACCATATGGCTAAAGGTTGAGACTTCGGAGCCATGGAGAGTCTGATGAAATCATTCTCGGGAAACTGCAACCACCTGCTTTCCTACATTGCGGCCGGCAAAGAGCCCTACCAGAGCAGCTGGAGCGCTCTCAAGGCCTTCCACTACATCTTCCACATAAGTTATCTTCCCTTCTTTTATGGCCGGCAGAACCATTTCAAGAAACTTCCCGTAAAGATGGTAGTAACTAAGAACCGTGAAACCTTGCATGCGAACCTGTTTACTGACCAGATATATTAAATTGTGACAACCTTCCCGCTGGTCAAGGGTGTACTGCGATATCATCCCACAAACTGCAATCCGGCCATTGACCCTCATGTTTTGTAGCACTGCATCAAGCATCTTTCCCCCGACATTTTCAAAGTATATGTCAATACCCTCAGGAAAATATCTGGCAAGCAAATCACACATTAGACTAAATTAGAGATTGCTAATGCCTTTATTGGACTTTTCCCTCGTAATTAAAACACAAGTAAAAGCTTTAAAATAATAGTTTGATTCTGTTCAACACATATCTACTGGCCTTTTTAAAGCTGCATCCAAATCAGGCTCTTCTTTATAATTGAAAGCATTGTCAAACCCCAACTTGTTATTCAACAGATCAACCTGAACTCAGAAATGATATAATATGTTAAAATATGGCAAGACTGGTTAAAACATTGTCATTCACAATACGGAAAACTGTAGGAATGAGACGAAAAAGCTCAAAGATGCACATTTCTCCATAATTTACTACGTAGCATATGCTTGCGGTGTCATATGATACGAACATTTTGCCAACCAGATGAGGCAGCAGGTTCAAAACAGGTCAAAGCTGAATTTTACCCGCTTGATTATAAAGATAAAGGGTCACCAATATCTGTACTTGCCAATAAGTTCTCTTATTTTCCCCTTACTCTAGAGTTAAAATTTTCCCAGTCGCCAATTTGGCACACATCGATCACTAAACACACGTTTCTAAACCAAGAATAATTATCCGATTGAGTCACAATCACAGAAATGCCAACTAAGACATAGTTGAAATCGACCATACTCACCTTTTCTTTGCTTCCGGCACTTCCAACAACATAGCAACCCAACAACTTTGCAAATTGGCCAACAAGCTGACCTACTGCTCCAGATGCTGCTGAAACGAAGACCGTCTCTCCCTTCTTAGGATTGCAGACCTCATAAAAACCAGCATAAGCAGTCATTCCAGGCATACCTACAAAAAATGAATACGTTAGATGAGCGTTGAGCATCAACTAAATATAGGATGCATTACAAAGCCATATAACTCAAGTACCATCATAAAAGACACAAGACTTGAGATAGCTGCTTGTGGCAGAGCAATTTTTAAAAGAAATAAATCCAAAGGCGGGGAGATAGCAATAGCCAATATATAGCAACATACCAAGAATTCCAGTATAGTAAGAGAGAGGCACATCAGTGTGCTGAATCTTAAACAAAGACTCTGTTGCAGTGATAACACTGTACTCTTCCCACCCGGTCATTCCCCAAATGAAGTCGCCTGGCTTAAACTTGGGATCCCCGGATTCCAAAACTTTGGCAACTCCATATCCGCCTATAGGCTGCCATACCAGCATTTCAATATCCAACGGTATATAAAGAGAAAGTACAGCATTTCAATATCCCAACATCAACAAAAAGAGTGACCCAAGCTAACAGGGCTTGCCACTTTCCGAGGGTCAAGGGACTTCTAAAAATGAGGCTAACCATCCGACGTGATTAATAGCCACATTAATTAATACTAGTCTAGTATTACATGATAGATCACAAGGAAGTGAATATAGAAGCAGATAGTTTTTTATTATTAAGGCAGGCACAGACTGTAGAAGCAGATAGTTTTTTATTTACTTTTTTTAAACAAATAATATTATCTACGTTGAAAGGTGAAATAGTGAATCAAACCTCATGCTAGCAATAATAATGTTCAAAGACGATAATAGATCCAAGACCTCTCACGCCGTATTACTGAGGGCTGTAGAGGCAGATAGTTAAAAAGAAGAAATTACACTAAAATAATAAAATAAATAGAGAGAGATAAGATAATATAGATGTAGTGACTGACCGAACCGGGTTTGAAGGAATCGACATAACCGGCGCCAGGTTCAGGCTTGGTCATGCGGAATCTCGTATAAGGGTCGCAGGACAAGTAGAGGTTCTTCACCAGAACCCCTATGGAACCTTCTGGAAGCTTGAGCTTGGTGGTGGCGGTGATGAGTTGCATGTCAGATTCTTTGGGGAAGCCGGTCACATAGTATTTCAGTAGCACCTGCTTGTTGCTGATCACTCCCTCTGTACTCGCCGCCATTGGATCGATTATTGCTGTTTTCTTTTCCTTGTCTCTCTTTTTACTAACTCTCTCTGTAGGCGGAGGGCGAAATGAGCAGTGCTGCTGCTGCCTCAATGGTTGATTCCAAGTCGATGGATTCGGAAGCGGTGGTTTATAGGGGGTAGACTGCACGTAGGCCATGGCGTAATGCAGCGCTCTTAGCCCGGAGACGCTGTGTGATTATATTCCTGACACGTGTGAGATGAGAACAAATTAAGTCCGCGAATCCACGAGGAGAGTCGAGACATTTCCATTCCAACCATTTTGCTGATTCAATATCACAAGTTTCTTCGTTTTTTTCTTTTCAGGGAATCTTAGCAAAGTTACTAATATTAACTCAATTGCAGCAATAGTCATTTAATTTTATTTATGTGATTATTGATTCTTTAACTTGTCAAAATGCGCAAATATTTTCGTTAAACTTGTCACGTGCGTGGCACGTGTAAAGGCTAATAAGGAAACATAATTTCGCAAGGGTCGAAGTCGATCGAATGTATGCATAGGGAGCAGGTGGTTGGAACTTGGAAGGAAACATCTCCAATTGATTGGAACTTGGAAGGAAACATCTCCAATTGAAACTTCCTCCGTCACCAATTTAAACTTCCTTCATGGCCAATCTCATATTCTTCAAATTCGCACCATGTATGGCAATAATCAGCTTTTAGTGAAGGAAAACGACAACAAAAACTGACTAGTTTTCTGCAAAATATTGGTGGATTCGAAGAGGGTATGGACGATCAATGTAGTGTGGAAGAGGATACGGCTTTAATGCACTAGTATATGAGATTTGGCATGGAGGAAGTTTCAATTGGGCACGGAGGAAGTTTCAATTGGAGATGTTTTTCTTCGTAACCTCCAGCCCCCTTTGCTCCCTCCGTTCCATCGACTTCAACCCTTGTGAAATTATGTTTCCTTATTTGCCCTTACACGTGCCACACACATGACTGGGTTTAACGGAAATATTGACTGAGTAGACGGAAATTATCATAGTTGCACATTTTAAGATGAATAGTCACATAAATAAAGTTGAGGGATCATCGCTTGGGTTAAAATTGAGAGACATTGCTAAAATTTTCCTTTAAAAATAAACTATCTAGGGAAAGTAAAAGGTGTTCAAAGTTGCACGAGTATGATTACCAACAAACACAATGACACTTTTTGTTTCCCATTAAGCAGGAAACATCAACACTCATTAAACAAAATCAAGTAAATACAACAAACAGCTGATTGAAATTGAACCAAATTTACTAACAATAACACAACTCGTGGAAAAATTAGATTTAGGAATTATATAGAGATTAGTCGCGAGCAACAAGAACAACTCCTTTTCCGGCATTACGGCCGGAGAAAAGGCCAACGAGGGATGCAGGACCATTCTCAAGGCCTTGAGTCATGTCTTCCACATAAGTGATCTTGTTTTCTCGGATGTAGGGCACCACAAGATCCAAGAACTTGGGATACAGGTGGTAGTAATCAAACACAAAAAAACCTTCCATACGAACTCGCTTGTAAATCAGATGCATTAAATTGTGGACTCCTTCATGCTCCTCGATATTGTATTGTGAAATCATCCCGCACACGGCAATGCGGCCATGAAGTCTCATGTTCATGAGCACTGCATCGAGCATTTTGCCCCCAACGTTCTCCCAGTAAATGTCAATGCCTTCTGGGAAATACCTACCACACATCAACATGAATAATTGACTAATTTGTCAGTTATTAACTTCTGTTATTAGTTTAATATGTGCATGATGAGTGCAGTCCTTAATTATTTGTGTCATTGTTTATCGTAAAAACCAACCTTTTCAAAGCCGTATTCAAGTCAGGCTCTTCCTTATAATTGAAAGCCTCATCAAATCCAAACTTCTTTTTCAACATATCAACCTAAATATTGGAGAATAATAAGCACAAGTACTGAATGTAATTAGTAACCATATATATATATATATATATATGCAGCTCAAATAGATAAAAAAATTACGCAAGCGCGTATTCAAAAGATAACTTGTGATTAAATAACTAAGTGGATTAGATTAGGGTCGGCAGACTCGGCACCTTTTCTTGACTTCCAGCACTTCCAACAACATAACAACCCATGAGTTTGGCAAATTGGCCGACGATCTGACCAACAGCTCCAAAAGCGGATGAGATGTACACTTTTTCTCCTTTCTTAGGTTTACAAACTTCGTAGAAACCAGCATAAGCAGTCATGCCAGGCATACCTATATAAAGGCGTCATTAGTAGAGTTACAAGTACCATAAAACTGAATGAGTGAATTACATGTACACGTACCGAGAATTCCAGTGTAGTAGGAAAGGGGCACATCGGTGTGGTGGATTTTGAAGAAACTTTCAGTGTTAGTGATGAGAGTGTACTCCTCCCATTTTGTGATGCCCCAAACTAAATCACCTGCCTTGAAGTCAGGATGCTTAGAATCTACAACTTTACAAACTCCATATCCAACGATTGGCTGGTAGAACGTTTAAAGGAATATTAATTAGTTCCGTAATAAGAAAAAGAAAAGCAATGTTTAATTAAGCGAATAATGATCACTTAATACTACGATCTAGTGATATTCCTCTTCATTTATAAGTTAAAAGGTCTTAGGTTCGATTCTTGCCAAATACGAATTCGAATTACATTATTACTAATCCGTTATGAGGCTAAGCTAACCCTCCACTCTTATAGTATAGATAATATAGTTGGTTCAAAAATTAAGCAAGTAACGTGATTACTCACTTGGTCGGCGGCAAAGAAAACAATGCGATCCTGGGCATTAGTAGAGGCATCTCTGTGCTTAACGCCTCGCATGTAGGGATCACACGACAAATAGAGATTCTTCACCAAAATGGCGCCAGCATATTCATCTGCTGCAGGCACCTTGAGTTTAATGTTGCTTGTGTTCAAGTACATGTCCGACTCCTTGGGGATCGCACCGATGTAATCTCTGGCCAGCACTTGCTGGTTCCTGATCACTTCCCCCTCTTCACGTTCACGATCATTACCATAATTTCCTGCCATTCCTTAATCTACTAATTAATTAACTTCTTTCACCTCTCTCTCTCTCTCTCTCTAACTCTCTGTCTCCTAAAATTAGAGAAAAACCAGAAATATTAATTGAAGATGAGAAATTTAGATACATATACTGGGAGAGGATGTGAGACATATATATATATATATATATATATTTTATATATATGAATAATGGTAAAGTGATGGTAATAGGCTCAGTGCTTACTCACATACGATTTTGTCAGCGCTGGTGTCAACACAAGCGTGTGATGTGAGCGCTGGTGTCAGCACAGGGTTACATGTCCATGTCCTGATGAATGATGAAGACGTCTTTTAATTAATTTGCTACATCTGTTTTTTGCCGACATCGTTTGTGCAAAGTGACGAATAATCTAAATTATCTAATACCAGAGGATGATCACAAAATTTTCATTTGATTAGAGGTCATCGAAAAACAAAGAAAAAATTGACGACAACACGGTTAAGAAAAACATAACTGAACACATCAATTTGAAAAGAAAAAAAAAATTAAAAAAGTAGAAGATGATAATTACTATAGTATAAAGTTGGAGATGAAATTGCACTATTCATTAAGGAGTTGATTTTGAATTATTCACGGTTTTGTCATTGGGTTTCTGCGTTTAGGTCCTTCATCACCAAAAACAAACGGGTTTGGGCTGCTGCGTTTAGGCCCCAAGTGGGCTGTGTCGTGGGTTGGGATAATGACTCTTTTGCATGCTTCAATCCAGATCATCGGACATGATTTGGGGGTAGTTTGGTCATTCTAACTTCAGTATATGGAGATGGAGCAGCCTCATCAAGAGATTACTTCAAAACGTTCAATCCCACTGACTTGGGTCCCTTCAATTTATGTCAGTGTTTTGGTAATCTTTTAAGTTTCAATATATATAGAAGCAACAGCTTCCTCTAAAAAGTGTACTCCTTTTTCTCTCTAAAATTCTCTATTTGAAATAATTTCCCAGCAACTTCGCCACCGACCCTAGCCTTTGGCTTGGGTGCCGGAGGCATCCTTCCTTCTCTCTCCCTTCTTTGTTTCCTCCTAAGTTTTCTCAGGTTCTCTTATTTTTTCCTCCCCCTCCCAGCCTCCCTCCTCCTCTTTCTTCACCTTTTCTAGTTTTCTCCCTACCTTTTTATTTTTCAATTCTTCCCTGAGGTTAATCTCAGTTTTCCTTGAGCCGAGTCTCAACTATCATGGGCTTCATGCCCCTTATCCGGCGTTTTTCACCTGCTTTTACTACTTTCTGTCTTTTAATTTCTCTTCCTCCCTTTTCAGATGTGATACCTCATCCCCATACCACCATGTGCTCGGATTAACAGGCTCTGATCACAAATTGGATATCAGATCCACTTCCCTCCCTCACTTCCCGTCCCCCAACCGGCATCCTGAACCCCATCGAGGCCTAGTGTTGGGTATGTTACACACTCCCTTAGACTCACCTTCTTCCCATATGTTACTTTGTTTGTATATTTTTGCAGGGGTTCGTGAATGGGACTTGAATCTGGTGTCTATTTTCTCGGTTCGGAGTTTGGTTTCCTCTAAGGATGTGACGGCAGCGGCGATATGGTCTTTGTTGCTGAAGATTAGGGTTTTTTTATTGTTTGTTTTCAGCGGCCTTCGGGCCTAAGTTTATGTGGATTTCCTGTTGTATTTTGGGTTGTTACTCTTATTTTGCTTGGGCTTTTTACTTTCTTTGTAGTTGTTTACCCGTCTCTTTTTTGACCTTGTACTAATTTTTATTTTAATGAAAGTTATCTTCGTGATAAAAATAAAAAAAGATTAAAAAAAAAAAAAACTAATGAAAATGGCTTGAAAACTTTGAGTTTTAACGATAAAGACAAAATAAAGGGTAAAGTGAATAGGAGTGTAAAAATTTGGTTTTTCGTTAAAGTGAATAGTACCGGAAGCTTTTTATTAAAGTTCCCTTAAAAAAAACAATCGCTATTGAAAACAGTGTAAATCTTTTCGCTTGGTGAAAATTATTCAAAGGTTTCTGTAGTTCTATGCCCGCTTTATTAGACGAGTGGGTATCCATAGATGAGAATCTTGAATGGTACTCCTTCGATTGACTATTGCAAGTTTTGCAGCCTCTTCACAACATATACTATTCATTTGTTTAAGTTTCTTTACTTTGTCATTGTGGTTGGTACACCACTTTTAATTAGTGCCATAAGTTGTGTGAACAAACATATCAACTGTTGAGTTTACAACATTATATGCACGTAGGTTTCATTTTTTTTTTTTTTTGTGGATAATTTTGGAGTACAAACATAGAATTTGAGAGACAAAAGACTGTCATTTATTTACATTAACAACTTCCATTTTTCCAATCTGTAATGTAACAGTCAAAAGAAAATTTACATGTAATAAGAAAGAAGAAGGTTCTACCTAACGCAGAACCCCACCCTTAGACACCTACTTTGTTACTCACGTATGTAAATATTACTGTCTTTGGACTATTCGGTTCCTCATTGTAAATAAGGTTGCAAATAAATTTTCACATCTATGTAAATAGTACTCCACCATTGGACACGTATTTTGTCCCTCAGTAGATATCTATTTATATAGTTAAAACTCTTTTACATGTTTTATACGGTTTTAAAACTGGCAGCAACATGCGAACATCCTTGCTATTTATCTCTAAACTGAGTAGTTATGCATTTAAACAAGCAGTTTTAATTTTATTTCCTATGTTTGTTTCCAAAAGCAGTTCAAATGGTTGTTTCCCTTACAAAAGCAGTTCAAATGGTTGTTTTCCTTCGTCATTCTTTCTTTTGTTCACCGTTTTACAGTTATACTCCATGCCTGTACTTCTTTTTTAAACTCCTGCCCATGAGTTTATTTAATTATTTTAATAGAAATTTTTATATCCATTCAATTTTGTTTGAATTTTCGATAATTATTGAATTTATATGTTGACTTAGAATATTCTTCAAATTTTGAAAACAGGAAGAAAGAGGAGAGAAGAAGGTTGGAAACCTTCATGTGAGTTGAATTGAATTCGTTGTATTATGCTGGAAAAGAAAGGGATGTTATCAAATTGGCTTTAAACAGACGACTTGGATTTTTACTACATCTTTACCTTTTTCTTTAACAGACGCGACTTGGGATATTTTGGTTACTGCATTTTAATTCACACCACGTTTTATAATTAATTTGGTTGTGCAGAAAACTTATTATTACGAAATAAAGTTGAGGTTTCATCATATAATTAATTTGTGAAACCAAACAGGCATATGTCCTTTATGTCACTTAAATTGTATTGTCCACGTATTATGCTTAAAATTTCATCACTCATGAATGACGTGTTGATAGTGTGAATCCCACAAAATGAAAAGAAGGGACCTATTGCATGTGCTTAAAAAGATTTACTATCCTAAAATTTCTTGATTTTCAACATTTCATACATCAAGTTTTTTTCGTTTCAAAATGATACCTAAAGTCATAATTATAGAACAATTTCATACTTCCGTTAAGTTGTCTTATAAAATAGGCGTTAAGCTGTGACGTGATGTCTGCATGGACTGTGACTAGCGCCATGTGAAAAATAATTTTTTTAATAAGATTTAAAAAAAAAAAAAAATTTGAAGTCGTCGTCCCGAGCCTGGCAGTCCTCCATCTTTCCTATCCTTTCTTCGTCTTCTGTTGCTCATGTTTTTCAATTATTAAACTGCAAACAATTTGTAGAAAATCAACACACCAATTAATCCAAGAACCCACATCCCATAAATTAAATTAAACCATGTTTGACATAAACTCAAATTCGTCATAAAAAAATCGTGGCCAAATTCGTTGACCAGTCGTCGCCTCCATGTCTCGGCCATCTTTGAAATCAGCAATCGGTACCTCAATCGGGCTCCGGCGGAGTTTTCTATCTCCTCACCCATCAAAACCAACCCTCCCCTGTGTCACAACACTTCCAGCCTCAGCCGCCACCAAATCTACTCTCTTTCTCCTATCTCCCTCACATAGTCTCACCCTCTCACTCTAAAGCTCAAACCACCATAATGGCAGCCTCCCTTACAATCTCAAGGCTCCTCAGAGCCCCCAAATCCCTCGTTTTCTCCACCATCACAACCGCTGCCGCACCCAAAACATCTCTCTTCTCACCCAAATCCTTCTCCTCCAAAATCTCTTACACTCCCCTCATCCGCTTCTTCACCGCCCCCTTCAAATCCATCTCCGCCACCATCGCCGTCTGCGACAAGCGTCCCGAAGCGACCCTCTCCTACCTCGACGGCAAGCGACCCTCTCCTACCTCGATGCGAGCTGTGTGATCTGCAACGAGGTGCTGCTGCTGTCCGATGGGAACGGCGATTTCACGAGGGCGATCGACGACTTCACGACGGGGCTGTTGTAGGGTTTCGAAGGAAATCTGGGATTGGGTTTTTTATTGGGGTGTGGATTCTGCTAAAATATTTTTTAGCTTTTAGGTTTTTAAATTTCAAACTTCTAAATTTTTTTGTTTTTTATTTAAAATTTTTTAATTTTCACATGGTGTCCAGTCACTATTCACGTAGGCGCCACGTCACAAGTTAACGTTTATTTTAATAGACAGCTTAACAGAAGTATGAAATTGTCCCATAATTATGACTTTAGGTAGCATTTTGAGACGAAAAAAACTTGATGTACGAAATGTTGAAAACCAATAAACTTTGGGGTAGTAAACTGAGATTAACCTGTTTTTTTTAACAAACAATATTACATATATATATATATATATATATTTTTTTTTTAACAGATGATATTATCTATATTTTTTTTAACAAATAATATTATATATATATATATATATTTTTTTTTTTTTAAAGACGATATTATCTATACTAGGAGGAGGAGAGAGTCGGTTTAGCCTCACATAGACTAACAATAATGTGATTTAAATTCACCTTTGACAAGAATTGAACCTAAGACCTTTAACTTGCAACTGAATAGGAATACCACTAAATAGTACTAAGTGGCAAGATACTCTCTACATTATCAATTAATTTTTATCTTTAAACTTCAACTTTCTTCAATCACAATACAACGCAATTGTATGATTAAAAAGTAACACTATTAGAAGGTGATGTCTATTGGGCTTTTGGACATGTTTAAGAGAATCTCTATTTTAAAAAGTAACAGTATTAAAAGGTGATGTCTATTGGGCTTTTGGACATGTTTAAGAGAATCTCTATTTTACAAGTCCTCCATTGGGCTAAATGAAAGTTCTCTAAAATGAAATTCAACTCATAAGCATACAATCCAGGCAACGTTGGAAGTGAAATAATGAGGAAGATACAAATTATATTAAATAGCCTGATCTTCTTCTTTCTTTCATCCTTGTGATTACTGATGATTGTCTTTAATTAAGTAGGTGATAATATGATCAACTAGCTGATCATGGAGTATTTCATGGTGGGTGAAACAAGGCTCTCCATGTACAAAGCCACTTGAGAAGAGTGTACATCTCCGGAGAATACGGTTCGAAACTTTCTGTCTGCCGGATTGTAAATGACTAGTTTCCTTTGATGCAAGAGGATTAGAATTTCACCGTTGCTCAAAATACTCAGAAGTGACATCAGCCCTAGGTATTCAGAATCCATCTTCTGCGGAATGGTAGTGAAAATAGACCAAGATGCCTTGACCCCATACTCATTCATTAACCACACCTGATAATCAGACCCATGAGGGCTGTGGAGCATACTCATCCGCCCTCCTAAAACCCCCAAACCATAGAACGAGAATTTTTTGTCCCCGTCGCCCGGTAGGGGAACTTGCCGGTACGTCTCCTCCGTTATATCGAAAGAAACAATAGAGAAAGGCCTCTCATCATCACCGTCTGCGGCAACTTGATCGGTAGTCTTTCCACGGCGAACTGCCCAGTGGAGAGCCTCGTTGAGTAAAGTTCCGACCACGTTGAACAGAAAGTAAAAAGGTAGGGTTTCGGCTCTGGCTTTCCAAGTATTGTTCTTCAAAGAATAAATGTCAAGTTGGGTGGCGAAAATGCCAGCCTTACTTGAAGAAGTGGCCCTTACTATTTTATAATCGTCCTTGCACAAATCGTAACCGAAGCCATAGAAGTAATCCTTATCGGAGATTGTCATCAACTTTGGGGCTGCATGAACGTGCCTGGTGGATGGATTATAAATCATCATATCTTCCGAGGCAAGCACCAAACACACAAGGCCGTTACAAGAGCCGACAATCTTCATGTCTTCGACAGGCCGCCTCATTGTCACAGGGTACTCATGCTCCTCCTCCACAACCTTAGTAGTAGTATTAGCACTAGTTGTGCCAGCTGCTTCTTCTTTTGTTTCTGTTTCTGCCTTTGCTTCTGCTATAGGTTCTGCTTCACCGTCGCCAGGGGATGGCAAGGGTGCCGTTGCAGGTGCATCAATAGTAGTGGTATTGAGAATATGTACGTGGACGGACTGAAGGAGGGGCAAAGTGGAGAGCATGAGTCGTGCTCTTGACGATGTAGTTTTGCCATGAGCATCATGATCATGATCACAATCATGGTCATCGACATCTGGTTTGGTAGAGCGGATAAGGAGGTGTGACTTGACAAATTTTGGGTCGGAGATGAGAGCAAGCCATGGCTTGCATACGCTTCTGAAACGAAGGAGGGACTTCATCGGCAGTTGCAGCAGAATTTCCTCCACAATCTCATAAGGAAGCTGCCGGTGATCATCTTGTTTATTATGCATGCTGGAATGGTCTAATAAGGTTTCCATGTGATATACAATTGGTTGTGGGAGGCTTGATGAAACTTGAGACTTGAGTTCCACTATTTATATAGCAATCACTGCAATAACTAAGTGCAAGTTGACAGGCTTGGTCCTTCACCTACAAGTCAATTCATCTGTCATTTTAGCATCTATTTATAAATTAATGAAGGCATATAGAGTCGATGAATGAGATACGCTCATTAAAATTTTTAAAAGTCATAGACGAAAAAATGACAAAAAAAAAAGGATTCACTTTCCTTCTATTTCTTGCAACTATAGTATTTTTGCCTTGGTGGATCTCTCTCTCATTAATAAAAGTCTGGACAACTGCAGATTAACTAAACAATAGAAGCTAGCTAATTAAACAAATCTTCAATAATAATAAAACAAAGAGTACTGCGTTGTGGAACTTGCACACCTACTCCAGAATCAAGTCAATGAAATTTGTCTCCACCTTATTCAATTAACGTGACTCAAAAGATACTGCCTAACCAACCAGTAGCGTGGGGGTACGGATAACTATAAACAAGGCCTTTATATAATACGTTGGAAGATAATATATATAAATGCATTGGAAGCCAGCAATATATAGTTAAAAAGTTCATATATATATATATATATATGTGTTTATGATAACCACGATTCACTGTCATTCAGCAAACGCATCCTAATTTCAGACAAATCAAATTGGTTTAGTTTATAAAATCGATCAGTCTATTATAATCATCATTCAAAACCAACAGTAAAATTACCTTAACCATTATATACAGTATATACTTCAGTTGAAGTTTAAAACTAGCCAAGTAGCTAGTGGAGTATTGTCAGCCGGCCGACTTAGAAGGGATGCGCGAGTTTGAAAGATTAACCACCTGCCAATATTTAATCTCTCTCTCTCTCTCTCTCTCTCTCTCTCTCTCTCTCTCTCTCTCTCTCTCTCTCTCTCTCTATATATATATATATATATATATATATATGTGTGTGTGTGTGTGTGATTCTCTGACAGGGTTAGCTAATGTATTGGGTATAATACCACCTCCATCTCTATCTAGTTATACAACTGACACATGCATAAATCTATACAACAAAATAAACATTTACATACTGGTTGTTGAGGTGGGAAGTACAAATTACCTGAAGGCTGGCCGTGATCGGTTGAAGAAATTAATCACGCGGGTAGCCGCAAGCTAGGTGTGGGAGCCTAGGTTTCTTGTAATAGAAGCAGCTGGTTCATTTCCAAAAGATGCGCAGTTAGTGTAATATGATGGGATTTGGACTTGCATTCATTACAAACTGGAAATGGCTTCGTTAATTGGGCAAGTCGTAGGTGATGCGGAAGAGGAATGAGAAATTAAGATGTGTTTGTTGCCGCCACACACACATATATGTATGCCGCACAGCAAATGGAATAGAATATATAGTTCAGACGAGAGAGAGATGAGTAGAGTAGACTCGGCCGGCGCGTTGAAATTGTACTTGTTCATAATTTGGTGTTAGCATGCAGCGCATACATTCAACTTTCCAGATCATGCCTTGTTGATATCCTAATTGAAGGAAGTTGAGTTCCACAACAAAATTAATTGGCAAAATGCAGAGTAGCCAAAACTCCTATATACTTTTATAAGGTTTTTCCTTTTATTAATGTAGGAATATTTTACCTTCATATTCTCATACACCATCTTATATGTGACGAACTTTCAAGCCAAATACGTGGACAACAAAAATTGGATTAAATTAAGCACGTGTGGATATTGAGCTTCACGCATGGGTTAAATTGCTTTAATATCATAAACAACATTAAATTTTTATTATAAAATCAATTAATAATACAGTAAGTAACTCAACTTCTTATAAACCTTTTCAAAATTTGTCTTTTCAATTTATTACCTTCATATTCTCACAATAATTAAGAGGTCGCACTTGGTGCGGTGGCAAGTGCCTTCGCCCATGAGCGGTAGATCTCGGGTTCGAGACTTGGGAGCAGCCTCTCCATAAATGGGGGTAAGGCTAGCCGACATTCACCTCTCCCAGACCCTACGTAAAGCGGGAGCCTTGTGCACTGGGTACGACCTATATTCTCACAATAATTGCCATGATGCGGTATTTTCTGTGCGTGTCAACTGTCAAGTGGTGTTAAATATTGGTAAAATTATTGTAAAAGTTAAAGTAGCAGTACGTGACGTGATGGTAATATATATATATATATATATTTATATATGCTGGTCACGGGCTAAATTGCTTTAATATCATAAACAACATTAAATTTTCATTATAAAATTAATTAATAATACAGTAAGTAACTCAACTTCTTATAAACCTTTTCAAAATTTGTCTTTTCAATTTATTACCTTCATATTCTCACAATAATTGCCATGATGCGGTATTTTCTGTGCGTGTCAACTGTCAAGTGGTGTTAAATATTGGTAAAATTATTGTAAAAGTTAAAGTAGCAGTACGTGACGTGATGGTAAATATATATATGCTGGTCGATCGTTTAATTTGAATGAAACTTACAACTCCTATAAGCTAGCTAGCTAGAAATATTGAATCTAGCTATCTCGTTCTTGTCAACAGTGGAGTAGTCGATCAGATACTGCTGACTGTGTCAAATAAATCGCCTCCAGTTCTATGAGAGTCCAAGACACCGAGAATATAAGGGCAACTCTACCGTTGGAAAAGCTTTCTAGGGCAAACCATCCTTACACTGAATAATCATGGTAATAAGTAATAAAATATTAATATTTTTTATTTTATAAAATAATAAAAAATAATTTTATTTGTAATTTTGGATATGATTTTTAATCAGTCTCGTTGTACCACATGTCATTAAATAAGAAATTACAACCCAAAGTATTTGAGAAAATATAAAATTATGATGTAAGTTGGAAGATAATGATAACATATTTATAGAAAAATTAAAGGGTAACTTGAAATAGGTCCAATTTTATAGCCCAATATTAAGATTAGTCCAATTTTTTGTTATTTTCTATTTAGATCCAATGACTAGGACTCTAGTTAGCATTTTTTCTGATTAAGTTGATTTGTTTGCATTGTGATTACTATTTTACCCTCCTATTTTTCCATGTTCTTTATATCATCATTCAAATTTTGTATATATTCATCTTTAATTATCCATAAAAAAAAAATTCGTTCTTCAGTTTTGGTCATCTTCTATTGTACGATATCTTGATAATAATTTTTGAATTTGGATTACTGATATCCTTTCTGTTTTATGTTCTTCAAGCTCATGTTGTCTTCTCTGATAATCAATGAGATACAAAGGGCTAATATTGCTTTTAATCACCAATGCACTGCTAAAAAAAATTGTAATTTTCTAAGCACCTGAAATTTTCCGTTTTTATTTGTTGTTTTCATTCCACCCATGTAGGTAGACAACAACAAATCAGTTATAAAAACTCAATTCCCAGATCAAAGAAAAAACACAATAACTTTCCACCCATTCAAGTACGTAAATAGATACAAAAAATTCAATTCACACAGGTAGTTTACTTTGATTCCACCCTATAGGTAGACAACAACAACTAAGACACAACCAACAAAAGGTGCTATTAAGCTACTTGTTCTACAAAACCCACCAACCCAATTAACGCGTATTTAAAAAATTAAGGCTCAAACTTCTATTGATCCTGGTTTAAATATCTTTAGCCCGAATCAGTATTATAAACCCAATTTCACATAAAAAAAATGTCTCAAATCAAGTGCATATATAATCTATACTTCCACCCTAATAGGGAAAGTATGGTTTCCTTCCACTCATATAGGTAGACAACAAAAGCAACTAACAACAAGGGATGAATAGATAAAACAGGTGCATATTACCATACCAGTTCGCCAGGTATGAATATCCTTTAAAACCCAAACTTCTGCCTGCATTGATTGTTTGCAGGAATCATATTTATCCATCTCATAATTCGAATTTGAATTATACAAGCAGGAATCGGGAAGATTTTTTTTCAAAATCATTGGAATCGATGAGATAAACTCAGCACCCCCAAAATCGTCGGAATATGGCAAATTCATTTCAAAAACTACACGGTGGCAAGTGCTGTAATTCGTTTGAAAATTATGGACATCTAAATAACTGACGTGGAGATATATTACACTTGCTAGGCCCCACCTTGGACGATGTAATACTAGTGGACTCCTTTCAAATAGCCTTATAAAATTGGACCCATATTGAAAGATCCCAAAAATTAAATCTTTTTTTATTTTTTGGATTTTTTTTTTATTTTTTTATTTTTTTTATTAATTTTTTACATTTTTATTAATATTTTATATTTTTATTAATTTTTTTATTGTGGCTGATGTCACCCTTGTATCACGTCCACCTTGGGCTCTCGGACCACCAATTTGTGTCGGGCCTGTCCCTCGAGCCCTCTCTGGTGTTGAAGCCAGAATGGGCTAGAGTTCATTGCCCCAACAATTGGGTCCTATGCAATCCACGGTCCATTGGGCACAAGCCCCCGCTAGACTTGCTCTCACATTTGATAATAGCCAAGGTTGAAGAGATTAAATTTTTAAACTAATCATCAAACTAAATGATGCGTCATTGATAAAAAACAAACATGTTAACATACATTTAAGTGCCACTTAATACTACGATCTAGTGGTATTCCTCTTCACTTGTAAGTAAAAGGTTTTACGTTCAATTCTTGCCAAAAGCGAATTTGAACCACATTATTGTTAGCTCATTGTGAGGCTTAGCCTACCCCTCTTCCCTTTAGTGTAGATTATATCGTTTGTACAAAAAAAAAAACACACACACACACTTAATTAATAATCTAATTATCTACAACTATATCATTTGAGTTACATATTTTGTTTAAAAATTTGGTCTCTTAATAATACAACAAAAATTTACTCGAGGGAGGGAGGGTAAATTCCTATCCATATATACAAACAAACATATAATCCACCTTTGCCCTTGCTTTTATAATTATATATGTGGACTTTTATTTTTAATTTTTTTTAATTTATATAAATAGTCCCATTTTTAAGAGAACTTCTTTATTATTTCTCTAAATATTATTAGCCGAACGCATCCATCTATGATCGATCCATCCATCAAGATCCGAAATAAAGATAGATTTATGCGGCCAGCCATCTCGACATTTTTGAATTAAAATAAAGGGTAAAAGACTGTTTACTACCCTCATGTTTTGTGGTTTTCAACATTTAGTACATCAAGTTTTTTTCGTCTCAGATTCATACCTAAAGTGTAAATTTTGGGACAGTCTCATACATCCGTTAGTCAAACTATTAAATCTGCCATTAATTGTGACGTGGCGCCATGATTGGGCGTCACGTGTCATCCATGTTTTTTTTTTAATTTTCTTTTTCTCTTTTTTTTTTCTTTTTTTTTCTTTTCTTCTTTCTTCTTCCTTCTTCTTCCTTCTTCTGCAACTTTTTTTTTCTTTCCTCCTTCTCCTTCTTCCTTCCTCCTTCTTCCTTCCCCTTCTTCTCCTTCTTCTTCCTTCTCATTCTTCTTCCTTCGAATTTGAGGAATTTTTTTCTTTCTTTTTTCTTTTTTCTTCTTCTTCCTCCTTCTTCCTCTTTCTTCTTCTTCTTCTTCCTCTGACTGCAACTTTTTTTTTTTCTTCCTCCTTCCTTCTTCTTCCTTCCTTCTTCTTCCTCCGAATCTGGGGAAGATGAAGGTTTTTTTTTTCTTCCTCCTTCTTCTCCTTCTTCTCCTTCTTCCTTCCCCTTCTTCTTCTTCTTCTTCCTTCTTCTTCCTCCGAATCTGGGGAAGATGAAGGTTTTTTTTTTTTCCTCCTTCTTCTCTTTCTTCTCCTTCTTCCTTCCCCTTCTTCCTTCTTCTTCCTCCGAATCTGGGGAAGATGAAGGTTTTTTTTTTCTTCTTCTTTCTTCTTTCTTCTTCTTCCTCCTCCTTCCTCCTTCTTCTTCCTTCTTCTTCTTCTTCTTCCTCCGACTGCAACTTTTTTTTTTCTTACTTCTTCTTCTTCCTCCTTCTTCCTCCTTCTTCTTCTCCTTCTTCCTCCCTCCTTCTTCCTTCCTCCTTCTTCATTCCCCTTCTTTTCCTTCTTCCTTCTTCCTTCTTCCTTCTTCCTTCTTCCTTCTTCTTCATCTTCCTCAAAAACAAAAAAAAACAAAAACCTTCATCTTCCCCAAATTTGAGGAAGAAGAAAAATGAAGAAGGAGAAGAAGGGGAAGGAAGAAGGAGGAAGAAAGAAGGAGAAGAAGGAGGAAGAAAAAAAAAGGTTGCAATCGGAGGAAGAAGAAGAAGAAGAAGAAGAAAGAAGAAGAAGGAGGAAAAGGAGGAAAAATGAGGAAGAGGAAAAAAAAAGGTCAAAAAAAAAAACTTCCCCAGATTCGGAGGAAGAAGAAGAAGAAGGAGAAGGAAGAAGAAGGAAGAAGAAGAAGAAGGGGAAGGAAGAAGGAGGAAGGAAGAAGGAGAAGGAGGAAGAAAAAAAAAGTTGCAGAAGAAGGAAGAAGAAGAAAGAAGAAAAAAAAAGAAAAAAAAACGTGGATGACACATGGCGCCCAATCATGGCGCCACGTTACAATTAACGGCATTGGGCGCCACGTTACAATTAACGGCAGATTTAATAGTTTGACTAACGGATGTATGAGACTGTCCCAAAATTTACACTTTAGGTATGAATCTGAGACGAAAAAAACTTGATGTACTAAATGTTGCAAATCACAAAACATGAGGGTAATAAACGGTCTTTTACCCTAAAATAAAATTGTCAAAGTGGGAAAGGGAAAGGGTGTCTAACGACTCACGCACGAGGCCAAGCCAGGCCACTAGCACTTCCTCTTCGTCCCCTCTTGTCTTGTGCTTCCCAGTTCCCAATTCCCTCCCTTCCACTCTCATCGTATCTAGCAAAGTACACATAATTAATTAGGTAAACATGGCATTATTATATGTATAGCAACTTGCATTAAAACGATATTTATTATTTGAAAAAAATTAGTATTCGGTTCTTAATTAATAATGTTCATTAACTGTGGTATAATCAGTTTTCAGATTTTGACTGAAATTCCTAGCATTAATGTTTAATGAATATAGATGTCATTTATGTAAATTTTTAGAATATATATTAGTAATAATTTAGGGTTTTAATACTCACACCCTTATTAAACTTCTAATTAATTTTCAATTCAAAACATTTCCAAAATAAAAAAAGATAAAATTAGAATAAGTTTGTACCCATCAAATTTTATAAAAAGATTTTCGATTTTGTAATCTTAAATGGGTACATTCATATAATTTTTTAATTTTTTGCTAATCTTAAATGTACCCGTTCTTAAATATATCAATTTGTTATATGTAAAATTTACCATTTTTTAAAATAAAATGTATCCATGCTAAGCCACATCTAAAGTCTCCCTTTTATTTACTCAATTTCCTAACAGGACTTACATTCAATTCGTCCTCTTATGTAAGACGACCATGCTAAGCCACACATGCAACCAATCTTACTTCGGACCTTAAGCATGAAAGCATGTTACATTAAATCTAGTAGCTCGAGCGCACACAGAACTCACAAACTCACATTTAAACCTGCTCTGATATCATGCTACATATTTAGAGAGACAGACCATTAGTTCATTCCTAAACATCAATATTATACTAACTTAATCATCAATTTCTAAGTATTAAATTTCAGGGTAATATGGGACTAAATGTCATTCCAAAAAACTTTATTAGAAGTCGAACTGTAGACTTATGGGACTATATTCTATTTTCTTAATATGGGACTATATTCAACACCAATTCCCATTCCAAATCACTCATATCGCCCTTCTCGGATCCACCTATATAAAGAGAGAGAGAGAGGGAGAGAGACAGAGAGAGTTAGTAAAAGGAGATAAGGAAGAGAAATTAGCATCAATCCATCAATGGCGGCGAGTACAGAAGGAGTGATCAGCCACAAGCAGGTGCTACTGAAAGACTATGTGACTGGCTTCCCCAAAGAATCTGACATGCAACTCACCACCGCCACCTCCCAGCTCAAGCTTCCAGAAGGTTCAAAAAGGGTTCTGGTGAAGAGCCTCTACTTGTCCTGTGACTCTTATATGAGAAACCGCATGACCAAGCGTGAACCTGGCGCCAGTTAGGCCATCCGAATGAGGGTTAGAGGATTTTTTTAATCCTATAATCCTTCAAGAAAATAATATTTTAATAAACAATGTTAGATCATATTTCTTACCATCTTCAACCGAGGGGCCAAACATAGCTATGTGACAAAAAAAATACATCTCCAATCGAGAGGACCAAAGAACCATAGGTCAAACATGATTTATTATTTTAAGAGTTCGTTAGATATAAGCCCGAGCAATTTGCATTTCATAAACAAAAACCCACATAAATTAAAATCTCTAAATAAAACCCAATGTTCAAATAAACTGACATGTCGGCAAATAAGTGACCTATTTTTACAACATATTTACAACTTATGCCACAACTCCCTCATTAAGTCAATAAAGGTTATCATAACTCACCCTAAGGACTGGTTTGGTATTGCTGTGCTTTGAAAAAAAACTGCTTCTGCTGTGCTGTGAGAATAAGCAGCTGTGAAATAAAGCAGTAGAGTGTTTGGTAAACTTTTTTGTAAAAGTGCATTTGAAAAAAAAAAGCAATATTATAGTGTTTGATAAATTTTTATGTAAAACAGATGTGAAAAAAGCTAGTTTTTCAAAGCTGGGTTTTGCAACTTTGTGTTTTTGGCTTTTTTTCACCCAAAACTGTGAAAAAAAGCTGAAGTTGAATGTTTACCAAACATAAAAAGCTCCCAGCTTTTTTTATAGCCATTTTTTTTTAGAATCACCTCAGTACCAAACCGGAACTAATTATGATGGGCAACGAGCCCCTATACTATTAATATATTATACCAACAAATTTACCTATATTTTGTAGATTTAATAATAAATATATTTATATGAGAAATACCAATAGTATGCCTAACAAGTACATTTATATGAGAAATATCAATAATATCCCTACTAATAGAGGCTCGGAATGCATGATAAACATGTATGAAATATTATACTAATTTACCCATATCAATAATATGTCTACTAATTTACCTATTATTTTCCAGATCCAAAAATTTGATAACAGGTGCATTATTTTTCAAAATGACCAAAACTATTAGTACTAAGTAGGTAAACTAATATTTTCAAAACAATAATAAAAAAAGGGGTGTGTGGATATCACACCCCTTTTTACTTTCCACACATTATTTGTTAATTTCTGTCCGTTGATCTTCTTTAATTCATCCGATCTGACGGCTGAAAATTAAAAAGGTGTGTGAATATCACATCCAAAAAAAAAAAGGTACATTGATATTCGAAAAATAAAACAAAACATACTAGACACATCATTTTTTCACCCTTTTTGTTTTAAAGAAAACAAAAGCATGGTTTTTATTGGCATTTTATATTAACACCCCACAAAATGTTGAATGTACCTTACATTAAATTCAATATTAATAACTTATTTACCCTACATAATTTTCTTCATTGATTACTAGTGTGCAATTGTTAAAAATTCATCTGATGAAACAAATTAGAAGAAAAGTACACTTACTATAACGTGGAGGCTCCCCACCATCTCTGAGTTGGAAAGACGTCTCCTCGTTCAACCAACGTTGAAAATTCATCAAGGTTCTTCTCTAACTAGCGGACATCAAGACGGCAAAGCGGACATCAAGACGCGGACATGAAGACGGCAAAGCGGACATCAAGACGCGGACATCAAGACGGAAAAGCGGACATCAAGTCGGCAAAGCGGCATCGACACAGGTGAATTAAACGACCAATACCGTTGACAACTTGACATTGCTGATTGCTCACATCGCATTTAAACATTCCGCATTCGGCTCTGTTTGTAACAAGAGAAGCAAATTCAATAGAAAAAGAATAAAAAATGGAAGTGACGAGCAACAAGCAGGTGATATTGAGAAACTATGTCACCGGCTTCCCTAAAGAATCCGACATGCAATTAGTCACCGCCGCCACCACCGAGCTGAAGCTTCCAGAAGGTTCCATTGGGGTTCTGGTGAAGAACCTCTACTTGTCCTGCGACCCTTATATGAGAGGCCGCATGACCAAGCGCGAACCCGGCAGTTATGTCGGCTGCTTCGTCCCCGGTTCGGTCAGTTCATCATCCCTCTCTGATCTCCCTAACTTGTTATACTTTTATAATTGTCAGCATTAATTTCTCTATATTTACAAATGGGGCTGACGGATTTGAGATGAACGTAATCCTCACAATTTCCCCTTGGTGTCTGAATATCTCTGCTCTATAATTATTGGAAGTAGTCCAGTGGTTTATTAGGGTTTCCTGAATATTAAGATGGGTTACGGTAAAACTGGACAATAAGGGTTAGGGCAACTACTCAACTATGTTTCTTCTGGGTATTGTCGTTCTCTAAGGGGTTAATAGTCGGTTCTCTTTTCTTGTGAGCAGTAACCATTTGTGTAGGAGTGTAATCTAAGTTGTCAACTCCTTAATTCAAGGAGCTGTTGTTTATCTGCCCTAAGCCGTTTGTTGTGGCTTAAATCAAGGAGAGTTAATCTCCTTATATATTGATGTACAATTGTAATGCAGACATGATGAAAAATACAAAACAATCTTTAAAAATAAATATGGTATCAGAGCAGAAAAATTAACCTGCTTCTGCTTTACTACTATCTGAGCGTGTTCAACCTTCAAAATGACTGAAGATAATCCAGTTGGGCCTGAAGCTGAAAGTTCACTGGTTCTTTCCTCCGTGAATTTGCCTGAGGTGGATGTCAACCCAAATTAAAGATTAAGCTCAATCTTGTTGAATGAGTTTAATTACTTGCCTTGGTTGAGAGCAATATCTCTTGCCCTAGGTGGAAGGTCCAAGTTGGGGTTCATAAACGGAAGCATTGAAGTTCCTGATGCTTCCTCACCAACTTATGAATCCTGGCTTAGCAAGGATCAACTGGTTATGTCGTGGCTCATGAATTCCATTGAACATAAACTAGCTAAAATATTCAGTTACTCTGAATCATCACACCAGCTATGGGAGACTGTCAAGGAAATGTATGGCAGTCAGAACAATGTTGCACGGGTTTTCCAATTAAAGAATGATATCTCCAACCTGCAACAAGAAGGTAAGCCCTTTGTACAACTTCTAGGTAGCATGAAGAGCATGTGGAATGAGTTGGAAATATATTGCCCTCATACAACCGATGCGGCTTTGCTACGGAAGAGGGCAGAAGAAGACAAGATATTTCAACTCTTGTCCAGTCTCGACTTAGAATATGAAGACCTACAAAGCCACATACTCATGAACACTGAACTTCCTTCCTTCACCAGTGTATGTGTAACAATTCAATGTGAAGAAGTAAAGAGGAAGGTCATGAACATTGGTACAAAGGCCAATGTATCTGAAGCAAGGGCCTATCTAACCAACGAAAGGAAGTACAAATAGAAGCATCCAAACTTGAAGTGCCAACATTGCAACTACACTGGTCATGTTAAGGAGACATGCTGGATTTTGCATCCAGAATTAAAGCCTGATTTCATGAAAGACAACAAGGGTTTACAAAGGTTGAACCGCACTGCACACCGAGCCAACCATACGTTTGCCTCCACCTCCAATGGGTCTAACACATTTAAGAACTTCACAGCAAATCCAGCTGCACTCATAAACGAGTTTGCATTGTATCTTCAAAGCAAGAAAGGAAGGGCTGGAAGTGATCAAATAGACAGTGTTGAAGACAGAAACTCGATAGCTTTGCTAGGCAAGTTTGCGGGTTTCTTGGCAGACACGGAACACATACCCCAAGAAGACATGCAAGGTATCATGAAAGCTTTCAAAACTACTCTTAATGTAAATATGTTGCATGATTTTTGGGTTGTAGATTCGGGTGCCACAGACCATATGACCAACCATGTGTCTAAGTTTCATAAGTTTGAAAAATTATCAAAACCTTCTTAAGTTTCAATTGCAAATGGTGAGAATGCAAAGGTGTTAGGAAAGGAAAAAATCAACTTAATGTCTGATGAAATTGAGTCGGTGGCCTTATATGTTCATTCCTTTCCATTCCAACTCCTATCTGTGGGAAAAATCACCAATACCTTGAATTTTTTAGCCATATTCTCTCCTCACAATGTCATTTTTCAGGATTGCACCACTAAGAAGGCAATTGGTGAAGGGTTTTATCTAGGTGGTCTCTATTACATATCAAAAAGCAATCCCATAGGGTTTCAAGACAAGTCCAACTCTATCCAAGATAACCAATTGTGGCATCAACGTCTAGCTCATCATTCTCTACCCATTTTGTCAACTTTATTTCCAAACTTAGGGAAGGATGTAATTTCATGTGAAACATGTCACTTGTCTAAGGCCACTAGATTACCCTTTAGCTCTTCCTTATCCAAGGCTACTAAGAGTTTTGAACTTGTTCATTCAGATGTATGGGGACCAACTAGTGAATCTTTTGATGGTTATAAGTATTTCATAATCTTTGTTGATGATTTCTCTAGAGCCACATGGTTGTACCTTTTAAAGTCTAAGAATGAAGTTATGGAAGTATTTAAGGATTTTCATAATCTTGTTAAAAACCATTTCTCTTCTCAAATTCAAACCTTAATGTCTAACAATAGTACCGAATACACATCTCATATCATGACACAATATTTGAGCAATCATGGCATCATGCATCAAACAAGTTGTGTTGGCACACCTTAACAAAATGGCATAACCGAAAGGAAAAATCGTGACTTACTTGAAAACACTAGAGCACTAATGCTACAAATGAATGTACCAAAGAGATTTTGGTCCCAATGAGTCATGGCAGCTGCTTATATCATCAATAGACTTCCTAGTTGAGTCTTGGAGTTTAAATCTCCCCTAGAGGTCATGAAAGGAAGGAAAATTGACCTTTCACACCTTATAGTCTTTGGCTGTATTTTTTTTTATACATATTCAACCTCATCACCAAGATAAATTAGACCCTAGAGCTGTTAAATGCATTTTTCTTGGTTATTCATCTACACAAAAGGCATATAAGTGATATAATCCCCAACTGCGGAGATTGATTGTGTCTAAAGATGTTCGATTTCATGAGATTAACCCTTTTTACAACAAGTCACTTGAAACCACAAGTCAAGGGGAGTGTATTTTGGATTTGTTTCCTCTACCAAGAATCGAACTTGATGCTTCAACAAACAGAGGTCCCAGCCATGTCAACATTGATGCATCACTCACTGAAAGTAGCAATGAAAGCACTCACTCTGATGGTACAATGCATGAGGATGGTGACAATCAAGATGATCTTCACAATGTGTCTCAAGACATGGACGAGTGTGAGACAACCCTCACAGCCCCACGACGCAATCCAATGCGTGATAGACAACCTCCCACAAGGTTTCACGACTTCGTCACCTACAAACCCAAGCATCTAATCTCCAATTGTGTGTCGTACCAAAAGGTGACTCACTCTCATGCTGCATTCCTAAGCACCATTTCAAGCTACAGTGAGCCTCAGAATTTCCATGAGGCTAACAACACAGATGTGTGGAAAGAAGCAATGCGAGAAGAACTTCAAGCTTTAGACCAACACAAAACCTGGAATATCACAAAATTTCCAAAAGGAAAAAAGATAGTGGGTTATAAATGGATTTATAAGATCAAATTCAATTCAGATGGGTCAATTGAGAGGCATAAAGCAAGGTTGGTGACTCGGGGATTCACTCAAACATTCGAGGTGGATTACAAAGAAACATTTGCACCTATTGCAAAAATGAACTCAGTTAGGGTTCTATTGTCCGTGGCTGTTAATAAGGGATGGTCCATGTACCAAATGGACGTGAAGAATGCATTCTTGCATGGTGATCTCGAAGAGGAAGTCTATATGAAATTGCCACCTGGGCATTCTTAAAGCAATGAGCCTGATTTAGTGTGCAAATTGCACAAATCAATTTATGGACTGAAACAATCCCCCCGAGCTTGGTATGCCAAGCTAAGCTCAGTTCTCACTAGTGTTGGTTTCAAAAGAAGCAATGCTGATTCATCATTATTTGTTCGCACTTGAGCTGTGGGCAAATTGGTTGTGTTGATCTATGTTGATGGCTTAATAATTACTGGTGATAATGCTGAAGAGATCTTCAAACTTAAACAGTCACTCAGACAAAGGTTTGCAATTAAAAACCTTGGGGTATTAAAGTATTTCCTTGGCATAGAGATGGCAACTTCTCACAAGGGACTATTTCTTAATCAAAGAAAGTATGTCCTGGATTTGCTCAAGGAAGCTAACGTGAGCGATGCTAAACCTGCCATTACTCCTCTTGATAGCAAGTTCAAACCTAGCTTGGAGGGCACGCCACTCACTAATGTAAGCTATTATAAGAGACTTGTTGGTAAATTGATCTACCTAACAATCACCAGACCTGACATCACATATTCAGTGAGTATCATAAGCCAATTCATGCACTCTTCCACAATCGAACATTTGAACCTTGTTAAAAGGATCTTACGCTACTTAAAAGGGTATGTGGGTCCGGGTCGTGGCATCATCGTGAAGAAGAATGAGAACACACAAATCATAGGGTATTGTGATGCTGATTGGGCAGGAAATGCAATCGACCGTAAGTCCACAACTGGCTACTGTAGCTTTGTCGGTGGAAACTTGGTCACATGGAAGAGTAAAAAGCAAACTGTCATCGCAAGATCAAATGCCGAAGCTGAGTATCGTGCAATGGCCTCAACTGCGTGTGAGCTAATATGGCTAAAGGGTCTTTTGTGTGACCTAGGTGTGTTTACAACTCTCCCTATGTCCTTATTTTGTGACAATCAGGCAGCAATGCATATAGCATCAAACCCAATGTTTCATGATAGGACGAAACATATTGAAGTTAACTGTCATTATGTTCGTGAACAAGTACAGTCGCAGGTGATTCAGACCCATTATACAAGAAGCTTCGATCAACTGGCTGACATCTTCATCAAACCCTTGGCTTCTCATCAGTTTCAACGACTTCTGTCCAAGCTTGGATCCATAAACCTTTTGGATCCAGCTTGAGGGCGAGTATTGGAAGTAGTCCAATGGTTTATTAGGGTTTCCTGAATATTAAGATGGGTTACGGTAAAACTGGACAATAAGGGTTAGGGCAACTACTCAAGTATGTTTCTTCTAGGTATTGTCGTTCTCTAAGGGGTTAATAGTCGGTTCTCTTTTCTTGTGATCAGTAACAATTTGTGTAGGAGTCTAATCTAAGTTGTCAACTCCTTAATTCAAGGAGCTGTTGTTTATCTTCCCTAAGCCGTCTGTTGTGGCTTAAATCAAGGAGAGTTAATCTCCTTATATATTGATGTACAATTGTAATGCAGACATGATGAAAAATAATAATATACAAAGACTAATTCAAGCTTGCATTTTAATTTTGTGATGAACGTAATCCAACCAATGTCATTTTTCTTGGCCAAACAAAACAGCTTCCATTTTTGTTCCTATTTAGTACTACTAACTTGATCACATTGATATTGAAATGTTGTGGACTGGCAGCCTATAACCGGATACGGAGTGGCTAAAGTTTTGGAATCGGGGGATCCCAAGTTTAAGGAAGGCGATTTCGTTTGGGGGATGACTGGGTGGGAAGAATATAGTCTCATCACTGCCACAGAGACCCTGTTTAAGATTCACGACATCGATGTCCCTCTCTCTTATTATACTGGAATTCTAGGTATGCTTCTAGTGCTGTTTTCACCAATTTTGAAGTTGATGTCTTCGGAAAATTGCTTCTGCCGCACATAGCTAGCTATCTGAATTCTCTAATCTCATATGTTTGTATTTGACTAATGAAATTTAAGTGCCAAGCTCATAAGGGCCTAACCTCTTGAATGAGTGTGAAGTAGTCTTCAGTCCAATTTACATGTCACATATTATTATATTTTGAGTGACTTTGAGTCCAATTTTCAATAGACGCAGGACAAGATGTGACAAGAAAATGTGTGACCAGCAGACATGAGGAATCATAAAATAGTGTTTGGTGTGATGTAGAGCAATAATATATATATATATATATATATATATATATATATATATATTTTTGTGCTTTTGCTCAATTCAGACACTCTTTGGTAGTATATTATTATGGCGGTAAGAACTTGATTGGCATCAAACATTTTTTTTTCCAATTGGTCATGCAGTAACTTGCTTGCCTTGATCTGTACCATTCTTCTCTGCTAGAATGTGGTTGATAAATTAATCCATCCTAATCAGTTTAAACTGTCGTGAAAAATCTTTTTGGTAAGGATAAAGTTAGGAAACCAAAATTTTAAACCAAATCTGCAAACCGAATAATGTGTCACCCAAATAAAATAAGCACATTAATCAACAGTTAAGTAATAATCTAATCATCAAGTTCCACATCATTTGGTTTAAAATTTTAATTTCCCTAGCATTACCCTTATTATGGTAATATGTAAGGCTTAAAATTTATATGCATGATATGTCCTGCTTGATGCTCAAGGCCCATCTAATTTATTTGTTTGATGTAGGTATGCCTGGCATAACTGCTTATGCTGGCTTTCATGAGGTCTGCAGTCCAAAGAAAGGAGAGACAGTCTTCGTTTCGGCCGCATCTGGAGCAGTAGGTCAACTTGTTGGGCAATTCGCAAAGTTGTTGGGTTGCTATGTTGTTGGGAGTGCTGGAAGCAAAGAAAAGGTGAGTCATTGCTATTTGGTAATCAATAGGAAATTAGGAATTAATACATTAATTGGCAATTCATAGCTGTGACTCAGAATATTCTTGTAAAGACATGTCTGTATGACGATTTTTTGTGGTTCGCAAATTTTGGAAAATGAAACAGAACATCTTGTGCTGATGTACAAATGGTGTTGGTGACCAATAATTTTTTTATCATCATTGCCATCAAATGTGTTAAACTCGTTTACTTTTATTCTTCAACATGCTGGAGTCAATTGAAGCACTTCAATGATATATGTTTGTATGCCTTTTCAGCGAGTTAAGGTTGATTTGCTGAGGAACAAGTTCGGGTTTGACGAGGCTTTCAATTATAAAGAAGAACCTAACTTGGATGCTGCCTTAAAAAGGTCAGTCTCATATATCTGTGTAATGTGTTTTAACTTTTGATCGGAATCAGAACTTTATGAATGGTGATAAGGGGCATTTTTGTTTCTAATTTTATTTTGCTGAAGGCATACTGAGTTTTTCATGTGTCAACGATACGACCCCTTTTCTGAAAGGCCTTAACATCAACAACAAAACTTAAGATCTAATCCCCAATCTTTCGAAAGAGAGAGAAGATTAGAAAATGAAAGGTTCTTGAGTATGTGAGGCTGATTTTCCACTTCCTATATATTGCTTAAACATTGGGCTAAACATGTATATTCTGAATGTGTAATTTACGCAACAGGTACTTTCCTGAAGGCATCGATATATACTTTGAAAATGTTGGGGGAAAGATGCTCGATGCAGTCCTACTAAACATGAGGATGAATGGCCGAATCGCAATTTGTGGGATGATCTCGCAGTACAACCTTGAGCAAACAGAAGGTGTGCATAATTTAATATCACTCATCTCTAAACAGGTCCGTATGCAAGGTTTCGTGGCTTTTAGTTACTATCATCTATACGGGAAGTTTCTTGAAACAGTTCTACCTGCCATAAAAGAAGGGAAGATAATATACGTGGAAGATGTAGTTGAAGGCCTTGAGAGCGCTCCGGGGGCTCTGGCAGGGCTCTTTGCTGGCCGCAATGTCGGAAAGCAGGTGGTTTTAGTTTCTAGGGATTGACTCCGTCACAGACGTCCAGTTGTCCCTATGGAATCTTGATACTTGTATAAAAGGCGTCAAAATGACTTGATTGAGCACTTGTGGGGTTGAAATAAGATCAAGAAACTTAAAACAAGCTTGTGGTAGGTGTTTTTTATTAAGTTTATTTGGTGGCTTTTTTTTTAAGTTTATTTAGTGTGTTTTTTTAAGTTTATTTGGTGTGTTTTTGTAATTTTATTTGGTGTGTTATTTATGTTGTTTTGAATAAAGATGATCTTAGTTTACATAACGATTCTCTTCATTTAAATAAAATATACCAGATTGAATATTTTTTCTGTAATTTTTATTAATTTTACTGTATTTTTTAATAAGTTGTATCTAACCTAATTAATATGGACCGTTGGATTACGATGAATGATTAATCCAAAAGCCTAGATTTTGACACGTAATCCCAACGGTAATAATAGGATTTTTGCTGATTTTTCTTTTTGGTTTAAAGTTTTTTAAGCCCCAAAAATCTAGACCTTCTAATAGACTAGAATTTGCCACTTGTAAGCCGTTATTTTCAAATTCAAAATTTTTGAACTGTTGGAAATCCAATGGCCAAAAATAATCGTTGGAAATCCAACGGCCTAGACAGAGCCATGTCCCCCATGCGGCCCCAGATTAGCTGAGTGTGCGGCTGTAGTGCGGGCCCCAACTCTGTATTTTTGTCGGCTCCCTAATTGAAAAAATAATAATTTATGTGACTGACATCAGATCCACCTAGTCGGTGGGCTAAGCAATTCGAGGACATGTGGTATGTCGAGCACTTAGGCTCCCTTGAAGCCCACTGGATTGGGTAGTGTTAACGCTCAAAGTTTGCAGGTCAAACCAAGACGAATTTAGAGACAAAATTTGCAAACTAAATAATGTGTTACTAATATGAATAGGCACGTTTATCAACGTTTAACTAATGAACCAACCATCAACTTCCATATCCTTAGATTTCAAAAATTTTATCTACACATTTAGTCTCCTTTAACATTATTTGGGATGGACATGCTGTAACTAGAGCACATCGAGTCGGCCAAGCGGACATGGACACACAGGTCACGCATACACACGTCGACATACATGAATCAATCGGCCAAAGCCGTTCACATCGCTAATTGCTCACATCGCATTTACACATTCGGCGATCGGCCTTGTTTGTAAGAAGCGAAGCAAATTCAGTAGAAAAAGAATAAAAAATGGAAGTGACGAGCAACAAGCATGTGATACTCAGAGACTATGTCACCGGCTTCCCCAAAGAATCCGATATGCAATTAGTCACCGCCGCAGCCACCAAGCTGAAGCTTCCAGAAGGTTCCACTGGGGTTCTGGTGAAGAACCTCTACTTGTCCTGCAACCCTTATATGAGAGGCCGCATGACCAAGCGCGAACCCGGCGGCAGTTATGTCCCCTCTTTCGTGCACAGTTCGGTCAGTTCATCCTCCATCTCTAATCTCCCTAACTTGTTTTTATTTTTAGAAATTTTAGCATTAATTTCTGTATATTTACAAATGGGGCTGAAGGATTGAGAATTTTTCTCTTTTGGGTCCTCCTTACAATTTCCCCTTGGTGTCTGAACATCTCTGCTTTACAATATACTTAGATTAATTCAAGCTAGCATTTTTGTGATGAACGTAATGTCATTTTTCTTGGCCAAACAAAAAAGCTTGCATTTTTTGTGCCTATTTAGTATCGTAGAATTATATTTTGTTACTAATAATTATCGCATCGAAGATATTGAAATGCTGTGGACTGGCAGCCTATAACCGGATACGGAGTGGCTAAAGTTTTGGAATCGGGGGATCCCATGTTCAAGGAAGGCGATTTCGTTTGGGGGATGACCGCGTGGGAAGAATATAGTCTCATCGCTGCCACAAAGGCCCTGTTTAAGATTCACGACACCGATGTCCCACTCTCTTACTATACTGGAATTCTAGGCATATTTCTAGTGCTATTTTCACCAAATTTTGAAGTTGATGTCTTGGGAAAATTGCTTATGTAGCACATAGCTAGTTATCTGAAATTTATATAAGGAGAAATTAGGTTCTCATCCTTCCTTTTGCTACTACATTAATTAAAATCCTATTCCTTTTCAATTTTTGATCAAGGTCTTTGGGTATTAATAACATCATTAATTATTTCAATAATAAAATAGTTTTTAATTTCTAAATATATTCATTTAATGTTAAAAATGTTACAATTTGTATATTTATATTTATGACTAAATTTTTTATCATATATTTTTAGTTTTAATTTGTACCCATTTTTAATTTGTAATTCTTTTTTAACTTGTACCATTTTTCTTTTTAGTTTTAATTTGTACCCATATATTAATTTCTTTTTTGTGTCCATATTTTTTAAAGTTTATTTGTATTTGTACCCATATATTTTTTTATTTGTACTTTTTATTTTGCTAAATGTACCCATGCTAATTATATGTACCCATTCATGTAAAACTTTTTAATCTTAAAATGTATTCATTCTTAAATATACCAATTTGTTATATGTAAAATGTACCATTTTTTATATATATAAAATGTGACATCCCATATCGCCCAGGGGAGTGATCCTTAAATGTATATTCTCATCCCTATCTAGCACGAGGCCTTTTGGGAGCTCACTGGCTTCGGGTTCCGTAGGAACTCCGAAGTTAAGCAAAAAGGAGGTCAGGGCACTTCCAGGATGGGTGACCCACTGGGAAGTTGCTCGTGAGTTCCTAAAAACAAAACTGTGAGGGAATGGTAAAGCCCAAAGCGGACAATATCGTGCTACGGTGATAGAGATGGCCCGGGAAGTGGTCCGCCCCAGGCCGGGATGTGACAAATGGTATCAGAGCCAATCCTTGGCCGGAAGTGTGCCGACGAGGATGTCGGGCCCCTAAGGGGATGGATTGTGACATCCCACATCGCCTAGGGAAGTGATCCTTAAATGTATATTCTCATCCCTATCTAGCACGAGGCATTTTGGGAGCTCACTGGCTTCGGGTTCCGTAGGAACTCCGAAGTTAAGCGAGAAGGAGGCCAGAGCACTTCTAGGATGGGTGATCCACTTGGAAGTTGCTCGTGAGTTCCCAAAAACAAAATCGTGAGGGAATGGTAAGCCCAAAGCTGACAATATCGTGCTACAGTGGTGGAGATGGCCCGGGAAGTGGTCCACCCCGGGCCGGGATGTGACATAAAATCTATTCAATTCTTTTCTAATCCATTTTTAAACTTATATGGGTACATTCTTTTTTCTTTGATTTTAAAATGTATCCATGTCAAGTTTAATCGAAGAAATTTACTAATGTTATTAAGCTTAATTTTTTTTTGTTTGTGATTTTGAAGAATGTACCCATGTTTTGATACAATAAATTTTTTGGTTAATTTTGATGAATGTACCCATGTCACAACCCGTCCCGAAATACTTTTATCGAAGGTGTGAAAAGACTAGAATGCCCTTGGGCGTTGAGATGTGTTGTGTGTGACATGGTTTTAGAAGTGGACCAATATAATTATTTTCCTAAGTTTTTGGGGCCAATGAGAACTTAACCTTGGTTAGTTAAGTTTTTGGGGCCAATGAGAACTTAACCTTGGTTAGTTGTGATTGGTGTGCAGATTGGACTACACACACATATCCACATCATTTTCTCTCTCTCTCTCTCTCCCGTACTCCCTCTCTCTCGCAGACTCTCACTCTCTCTCCCTTCTTTGTACGGACCAACCCAGAAACCCTCTCAAACCTTGTAGATCGAAGGTTTTAAGATCATTATTGTGCTCGTGAGGACCATACGAGTTTAAAGGTACCATTTTCAGGTAAGGAAACCCTCGAAAACCCGTGAAAGTCCTAGCTCCGATTTGAGGTACTATTCATGTGGACGTAAAATCTTATGTTTCAGGGAATTTTAAGGACACATGGAGCTTTAGGAGGTCCTCACGAGGCTCAGAGTAGTTCGTTGGAAGAAATTGGACGTCGGGATAGTTAGTGCTCCGCCCGTGGCCAGGGCCAGCCTTCACGTGATCGTTCACCTCCCGCACTACACTCTCACCTTGAATCCAAGGTAGGTGCCAGCCTATCGTACAGACCACAATAGATGGTTCCCGACTCGTAGGTGACCCGCGATTTATCGCACAGCCTTCACGTGATTGTAGCACTTGAGCATACATGTTTATTTACACCTAGCTTGTCGTACAGACCACGAGAGGTGGTTCCTGACTCGTGTGCAGGCATATTAGTAATGAGATGATTGAGCTCTAGATTAAGCCGTGCAGGTCACAAGAGGTGACTCCCGGCTAGATGGGTTATTTATATTGAATTATAGCCTCTGGCTTACATATGTGATATTGTGATAGTAATCATGGCATGAGTATCGGACATGGCATATGCATGACATTTATATTTGGATTTTGAGATGTTGAACATGAATTGAGTTATGGATATTTATATGTTCTATTTTATGGGAAAATTATACAGGTTTTATGGCGAGGGGTTAGAACTTTTGAGAAAGAAATGAATTTCAAAAACCTTGTTTTTGCCCACTCACGTTTTCTGTTTTTCGCCCCTCCAGGTTCTAGTAAGATTGTTCGTTGGTGGCGTTGCGAAGGCTTCCATGCAGTTCTGACAGTTTGCCTTAATATATGATCACCTGCGGGTGTTGGCTAATTAGTACTTATTGCTTGACTGCACTTAGGTTTTATGCTCTATATAAGTGTAATTCACTCTTAAACTCGCACTAGCACATTATCTTAGTTAGTGCTGCTAGTGGTTCGGTTTTTAATTATTCAGAATTTCATATCTTTATTGCTTCCGCACTGTGCACATGTCTTACGTCACTCTCACGTGACGGCCAGCACGTCCTGATTCAGGTCGAGGTGTGTCAACCCATGTTTATACACACACACACACACACAATAGTATATTTATATTTTAATATTTTTAATCCCACAAATTATGGTTTTTTTATTTAAAATCTCATTTATATAAATAACTAAAATTTCTAATTTTTATTTTAAAAAATACAGTAACGTACATAGAAATAAATTATCACATTAATTTCAGGAACCTCGATCAAAAATTAAAAACCAATAAGGTTTCAATAAAAGAATATTCATAACTAAGGACCGCATCCAAAGTCTCCCTTTATATAATCCCATATATAAACAGTCCCATTTTTAAGATAATTTTTTCAATATTTCTCCAAATATTATTAGCCGAACGTATCCATCTATATGATCGATCCATCCACCAAGATCAGAAATAAAGATATATTTATGTGGCCGGCCATCTCGACATTTTTTAATTAAAATATAATTGTCAAAGTGGGAAAGGGTGACTAACGACTCACGAACGAGACCAGGCCAGGCCACCACCACTTCCTCTTCGTCCCCTCTTGTCTTGTGCTTCAGTTCCCAGTTCCCTCCCTCCCACTCTCATCAATCTAGCAAAGTATGCATAATTAATTAGTAAACATGGCATTATTATATGTATAGCAACTTGCATTAAAACGATAGTTATTATTTAAAAAAATTAGTATTCGGTCACTAGTTAATAATGTTCATTAACTGAGGTATAATTATTTTTCAGATTTTGATCGAAATCCCAAGCTTTAATGTTTAATGAATATAGATGTCATTTACGTAATTTTTTAGAATATATATTAGTAATAATTTAAAATTTTAATACTCACAGCCTTATTAAACTCCTAATTAATTTTCAATTCAAAACATTTCCAAAATAAAAAAGATAAAATGATCTTAACTTAATTAGAGAGACAGACCATTAGTTCACTCCAAAACATCAATATTATCTTAACTTAATCATCAATTTCTAAGTATTAAATTTCAGGATAATATGGGACTAAATGTCATTAACAATAAACTTTATTAGAAGTCGAACCGTGGACTTACGGGACTATATTCTATTTTCTTAATATGGGACTACATGTTAAAGGAGAAGCTTGAAGCTTTAACAATGGAGGATTTCGCACTTAGAGAGAGAAAGAGATTACAGGAGTTTTAGAGAAAAACTGAGAAAGTAATTTTGTATATTTCATTTCACTTAGAATTGCTTACACACTATCTCTTTATATACTCTTCACATTCCTTACAAATTAAGCAAACTCATAACAAACTCATCAACTTAATCTATTGACACTTGACTGCACATCAACCATTGGATTGACCCTGTGCCTTTATACCTTTACATCCCTCATCAATCTCATGCTTACTAGAACTAAGCATGAGATTGGAACAATGATCTTGAAACAGAGAAGTAGACAACCCTTTAGTTAAAATGTCTGCAAACTGCTCCTTGGAAGAGACATGTTGTACACCCAAGTCACCTTTGATAACTCTCTCCCGGACAAAGTGGTAGTCAATTTCAATATGCTTCACCCGTGAATGAAAGACTGGGTTAGAGGATAGGGCGATAGCAGAAATATTGTCACAAAATAACATGGGAGCATCATATAAAGGAACATGAAGATCACACAGAAGTTGACGTATCCAAGAGACTTCGACTGCAGTGATGGCAAGTGCTCGATATTCTGCCTCAGTAGAGGACCGAGACACAGTATGTTGTTTCTTGGAGGCCTAAGAAATAGGTGTATTACCCAAATAAACAATATAGCCGGATGTGGATCGACGATCATTGGGATCCCCTGCCCAATCTGCATCGCTATAGGCTTGAAGTTGTAATTTGCCAGGAGTAAAATGAATGCCATAGTCAAGAGTGCCACTGAGATACCTCAAAATCTGTTTCACCGCAACAACATGAATATCCAGAGGGTTGTGCATAAATTGACAACATTGGTTAACAGCAAATGCAATATCAGGCCTAGTGAAGGTCAAATACTGCAATGCACCAACAATGCTGCGATAGTGTTCGAGACTATGGTAAGGTGAACCATCTGTCTTAGATAGCCTGTGATAAGGAAGGCATGGTGTGGCACATGACTTGGCATCTTGCATATCAACCTTGGCGAGAAGATCTTGAATATATTTGGTCTGAGAGACAAACAAACATGTGTTCTTGTAAGTGATCTGCAAGCCTAAGAAGTAATGTAAAATGCCCAAGTCCTTCATATCAAACTCTTGTGTCAGAGCTAAAATGACTTTAGACATAAGAGATGGATTGCTGCCAGTAAGGATGATATCATCCACATAGAGTAAGAGAATCACAATACCATTGGAAGTTTGCTGGACAAACAATGAAGGATCGGCAAAAGAGGCTTTGAAGCCTAAGCTCGGTAAGAAGCTTGTAAACTTCTCATTCCATGCCCGAGGAGCCTGTTTAAGACCATACAAGGACTTCTTGAGTTTACAAACATAATTTGAAGGATGAGAGGAACAGACAAAACCAGGAGGTTGACTCATATAGACCTCTTCGAGAAGATCTCCATGTAAAAAAGCATTTTGAACATCCAACTGTCTCAAACTCCAGTTAAACTGAGCTGCAAGTGCTAAGATTAATCGGACAGTAGTAGGCTTAACCACGGGACTAAAAGTTTCAGTATAATCGATGTCTTCCTCTTGACTATACCCTTTAGCCACAAAACGAGCTTTATACCGTGCTATAGACCCATCTGGATTCCTCTTAAGCTTGTACACCCATTTGCATCCAACTAAGTTTTTGCCAATAGGAAGAGGAACAAAAGTCCAGGTCTTCTGAGCATTCAAAGCATTTATCTCATCTTGCATGGCAGCATGCCATTCTGAGACTTGACTAGCTGACTTGAAAGAAACCGGTTCCATAACAGGCACAAGTAAGGATGAAACAAAAGCTAAGAAAGTTTTTTTCTTAGAAATCCCACTTTTGGATCTTGTTTGCATGGGGTGTAAGCTCACAGAGGGTACAGGCAGAACCACACTTAGACGTTCTTGTTGGAAATCAGGATCCATAAGGATTGGAGACTGTGTAGGTGCAAGATGAGCTAACAGGGATGATGGTGTCTCTTGTGGAGAAATAACAGGTATAGGGGCAGGTATAGGGTTGGTGGAAGAAGCCAAACACTTTGGAGCTATAGTTGGAGATGCCAAAGACTCTGAAGCACTAGGGGTTATAGAAGAAAACTCTGAAGCTCTAGGGGTTAAATGCACTGATGTAGATGATGGTGGAAATGATGATAATGTGTGTGATTCAATAACATTGTGAAGTGTAACTGATGGTGGTACAATTAAAGAAGGCGTGCTAAGTGATGGTGTAACCTGAGACTTAGAAATAAGATCCAAATAAGGATAAGTATGCTCATAAAAAAGAACATGTCTTGACACGTGAAATTTGCTAGTAATGGGATTAAAACAAATATACCCTTTATATTGACCAGCATATCCCAGAAATATGCACTGTGCAGTCTTGGGTTGGAATTTGGAAGTGTTGTAGGGTTTCAAGAGAGGAAAATAACTACATCCAAAAACCTTTAAATGTGTTAACACTGGGGGTTTTTGAAACAGACAAGTGTATGGAGACTTCATGGTTAAAACCTGACATGGCATTCTGTTTATTAAGTAGATAGAAACTGCACAAGCATGAAACCAAAACTGTGAAGGCAAATGAGCTTTTTGAAGAAGAGTAAGTGCAGTTTCAACAATATGCCGATGCTTGCGTTCAACAAGACCGTTTTGCTCAGGTGTGTGTGGACAAGACTTGTGATGCAAAATGCCTTTTGTTAACAGAAACTGTTTGAACTTGTTACTGGTGTATTCACCATCACCATCGCTTTGGAAAATTTTAATGGCAGTGGAAAATTGAGTTTGTACAAAAGAATGAAACTGCATAAAGGTATGAAACACATAACTTTTATTCATTAAAGGAAATATCCAGGTAAACCTGGTACATTCATCTATGAAAAGTACATAGAATTTGAAACCCTCAATGGACAAAGTAGGTGATGGTTCCCACACATCACTATGTATAACCTCAAAGGGTTTTACATTTTTATTTGCAGGGTATGAAAAAGGAAGTTTAGTAAATTTTCCTTGCAAACAAGAGATACACACATGTTTAGAAGGATCCACAGAAAAAGGAACCTGAGATTGATGCAACATGTGAGAAACAACAAAATTAGATGGATAGCCTAATCTGTTGTGCCACAAATTTGTGTTCACTTGATGACCAAGGTAACAATGCTGCTGTTTGTGTGAGTGAGGTGTCTTTAATGCTTGATTGACAATGGATTATGGTATGTATAATGGAATTAGATATAGGCCAGCTCTACACAGTCCATGAAGAAGAACTTTCCCTGTGATCTTGTCTTGAATCCAGAAAGAGAACTCGTCACATATGAACCTACATTTGTTATCTTTACAGAGCCGATAAATAGACAACAAATGTTGAGATAATTTTGGCACATGCAGGATTTTCTTTAGTTGAAAAGCATGTTTTGGAGTATGCAAAACAGAAGAACCAGTGTGAGATATGGGCAAACCTGCACCACTTGCAGTGGTTATAGTATCCGTGCCAATGAATAGAGTGGCAAGAGTAAGATTGGACAAGTCAGACGTCATGTGGGATGTAGCACCCATATCAGCAACCCAGAATTGCTCTTGAGGGGCAGATGGTTGATAGGTAGCATGCATTGCAGTAATAGAGGATGGTGGAGATCTTCCTTGGTATGAAAAATTGGTTCTGTGGTAACATTGCATTGCAGAATGACCAAATTTCCAACAAATTTAGCATTGCACTGGAGATGATGAAACAGTGGTAGAAGAATGTCTCTGGAAGTAATCAGCAGCAATATGACCTCTTTTGTTTCATATTTGACACACAGGTATGTCATTGCTATGCTCAGGGCAAGTGGAAACATGTGGTCTCACAGGACCAAGTATGCCAGGACTGTTATTAGGACTGTTACCCAAGAACCTAGAATTATTACCAAAGTGGGTTCTGCCTCTTGCTCTTCCTCTGAGATTTGGTCCTCTATAACCTCCAGAATTATTGTGATAGAACCACCAGAATTGTTGTTATAAGATCCACAAAACCAAGAATACCATGATTTTCAAGAAGCAATCGCATTTGATAATGCCAGACTAAGTAATTCGTATCATCTAATTTGACCGTCACAGAGACCGACACATTAGGAATCAAGTGCATAATTGGAGACTGAACTATCTGAAGTTGGGCAGTAGTCACCATACTTTTGAAATTCTTATAGAAACAGGAGAAATCTTGAAGAAATTGAGAGATTCTTGAAGAAATTGAGAAGGTAGGGTTTGCGATCAAATGCATTGCACTTTTCAGAACAGAGATCCAAGATTGTAGAAGAAGAAATTCACAGATACCATCATTCACACATATCATCAAACAGGTCATGTGCAAGAAACACAACCGACTTGTAGATTATAATTCACCATATCAGAGAGGATCGAAGAAAGAAAATGACATACCACGGATTCAGGGAAGTAGTTGAGAAGAGAAGATTGAAGATAGCGGAAGCAACACTTGATCAGGATCGATAAACGCCATCTGTTCCCGGCGAGGATACCATGTTAAAGGAGAAGCTTGAAGCTTTAACAATGAAGGATTTCACACTTAAGAGAAAGAGATTACAGGAGTGTTAGAGAGAAACTGAGAAAGTAATTTTGTATATTTCATTTCACTTAGAATTGCTTACACACTATCTCTTTATATACTCTTCACATTCCTTACAGATTAAGCAAACTCATAACAAACTCATCAACTTAATCTATTGACACTTGGCTGCACATCAACCATTGGATTGACCCTGTGCCTTTATACCTTTACACTACATTCAACAGCAATTCCCATTCCAAATCGCTCATACCGCTCTCCTCGGCTCCGCCCGCCTATATAAAGAGAGGGAGAGAGAGAGACAGCTGGTAAAATGAGATAAGGAAGAGAAATAAGCAGCAATCCATCAATGGCGGCGAGTACAGAGGAAGTGATCAGCAACAAGCAGGTGCTACTGAAAGACTATGTGACCGGCTTCCCCAAAGAATCTGACATGCAACTCACCGCCGCCACCACCAAGCTCAAGCTTCCAGAAGGTTCAAAAGGGGTTCTGGTGAAGAACCTCTACTTGTCCTGCGACCCTTATATTAGAAACCGCATGACCAAGCGTGAACCTGGCGCCAGTTTTATGGATTCCTTCAAACCCGGTTCGGTCAGTCACTATATGTGCCCTTTCCCTTTTGTTCAAGTTTGAAAGTTCGCTTCCTTATGATCTATCATGTAATATTAGTATTGAATAATGTGACCGAGTAGCCCAAGTACTAATCTTGTTGGACAGATAGCCTCGTTTTTCGGATTACAATTTGTTGATGTTTGGGATGATTTAATAATTTACAGTTTGAGACAACTTAGGTATTCGCTGTTGTACTATCTCTTTATTTACCGTTAGATATTGAAATTTGAAATGATGTGGCAGCCTATAGTCGGATATGGAGTTGCCAAAGTTTTGGAATCCGGAGATCCCAAGTTTAAGCAAGGCGACTTCATTTGGGGAATAACCGGGTGGGAAGAGTACAGTGTTATCACTGCAACGGAGTCTTTGTTTAAGATTCAGCACACTGATGTGCCTCTCTCTTACTATACTGGTATTCTTGGTATGTTGCTGTGTATTGGCTATTGCTATTTCCTTTGCCTTGGGATTTATTTCATTTAAAAATTTGTTCTGCCACAAGGATCCAGCCTATCTCAAGTCTTGTATCTCTAGTTGTATTCTGCCTCCAGTGACCTCTATCATACTAAAAATGTGAACTGATTTGTTGATTCTCACGGCTCTTTGTAAACTATATCTTCACAAACCAATGCAACATATTCCTTTTCATAATAGCATTTTGATTTGGAAGTACGGAAATGATTTAGCTTACATAATCAATTGGTCCTATGCATTTGTAGCATTGTTCTTTGATTGTATGCAATTGCTGAAGTGATCCATCCTTAATAATTCAACCAAATATTTAGTTTTATGGGTTTGTAATGCATGATATATTTACTTGATGCTACGCTCATCTAATGTATTCATTTTATATAGGTATGCCTGGAATGACTGCTTATGCTGGTTTTTATGAGGTCTGCAATCCTAAGAAGGGAGAGACGGTCTTCGTTTCAGCAGCATCTGGGGCGGTAGGTCAGCTTGTTGGCCAATTTGCAAAGTCGTTGGGTTGCTATGTTGTTGGAAGTGCTGGAAGCAAAGAAAAGGTCAGTTATTGCAAATTTAGTGGTCGATTGCAACTATATCTTAGATGGCATTTCTGTGATTGTGATTCAATCGGATGATTATTCTTGGTTTAGAAACATGTATTAAGTGATGTATGCCAAATTGGCAACAGAGAAATTTTGACTAATCGAAATGGGGAAAATTATGAGAACTTATTGGAATGTACAGATATTGGTGACCCTTTATCTTCATAATCAAGTGCGTAAAATTCAGCTTTGACCTGTTTTCAACCTCCTGCCTCATTTAGTTGGCAAATTGTTCGTATCATATGATACCGCAAGCATATGCTACTTAGTAAATTACAGAGAAATGTGCATCTATGAGCTTTTTTGGTCTCATTCCTACAGTTTTCCGTATTTCAAATGACAATGTTTTAACCATTCTTGCTGTATTTTAACATGTTATATCATTTCTGAGGTTAGGTTGATCTGCTGAAGAACAAGTTTGGGTTTGACAAAGCTTTCAATTATAAAGAAGAGCCTGATTTGGATGCAGCTTTAAAAAGGTCAGTATTTATATGTTGATCAGAATCAAACTATTATTTTAAAGCTTTTACATGTGTCTTAATTACGAGGGGAAAGTCCAATAAAGGCATTAGCAATCTCTAAAGTCATGCTTTAGTGATTTAGTCCCCAATTCCTAAAACAGAGAAAAAGTAAGTTGAAATGTGACGGTGGGAGCATGTGGCTGTTGAAGAGATACTCACGTCTTTGTCCTCTTTGTAGATATATTCCATGGTTTTCGGTGTTTGCTTATGGTCTAAATATGTGATTTGCTTACCAGATACTTTCCTGAAGGCATCGACATATACTTTGAAAACGTTGGGGGAAAAATGCTTGATGCAGTGCTACAAAACATGAGGCTCCATGGCCGGATTGCAGTTTGTGGGATGGTCTCGCAGTATAACCTTGACCAGCCTGAAGGTTGTCACAATTTAATGTATCTGATCATTAAACAGATTCGCATGCAAGGTTTCGGGGTTTCTAGTTACTACCACCTTTACGGAAAGTTTCTTGAAATGGTTCTGCCGGCCATAAAAGAAGGGAAGATAACTTATGTGGAAGATGTAGTGGAAGGCCTTGAGAGCGCTCCAGCTGCTCTGATAGGGCTCTTTGCCGGCCGCAATGTGGGAAAGCAGGTGGTGGTAGTTTCCCGAGAATGATTTCATTAGGCTCTCCATGGCTCCGAAGTCTCAACCTTTAGCTATATGGTATAGGGTATAATCGTCTACTATGAAATGCAAATGCTTTCTTATGCATTTACAAGTTTATCTCTCTACAGGTTTGTGGCAAGCTTATTATCCCGACGAGGACTGTGCTTGATCCCTCATCTTAATTCTAAATAAATGTCTTGATTTGCTTAATAATATCAAGCACTAAGTCTAGTAGATCTTTCAATTATGTTTTCTTTTTTTTCCAACCTGACCCGCTTTGTCAACTGGTTGACGTGGTGTTTATGGTGAATAAACCAAACACAGCGTTAAGCTAAAAGATAACGCGAACACAATCTGTTAAAGTGGTCCACCTTTTATCAACATGACATGTTAATGCTCAATCAAAAAATTCAAATTTTTGCCCGTGTTTGTGCTGTGTCATAGGAAGTAATACTAGGTAAACCAAATTTGCAAACTAAATAATGTGTCATCAATAAGAAATAACATCATTTTTAATAAACAATAGGATATATGGAAAAACTTTTTTAACGTGTGCTGTCTTTTGTTTTTTAAGAAGAAAAAACAAGAAGGAAACCGTGTCTGGTTAAAAGATGGACGATCAGCATTGGAATCCAAAACTTATTGGTGATAGAACTTATTAATTCCTAACTGAAAAAAAATGGAGTGTCGATTTCTCTTTCGAATTGGACTTCTATTAAATGAGACGAAACTAATTAAGAGAGAAAATGAAGAAGCTAATAAAGAAGCTTTGAATTGCTTTTGGAATTGCTTTTCAAATTGCCTGCCATTTCATTCACAACTTCACGTATTTATATATTTCTATAATCTAATAGTAGCTTTCTTAAAATAATAATTAGGTTATACCATAAACATTGAGGGATGTGATATCCACACACCCATTTTTATTTCTTCCATATTTTTTTGGTTTTTAACCGTCTGATCGGATGAATTGAATAAGATCAACAGACAAAAATTAACAAAAAGCCTATAAAAAGTAAAAATAAGTGTGTGGATAGCACACTCCAACATTGAATTGTTAGAAAGCTTGACTAATACAAACCTTCCACTATATGTGGTGTTTCAAACGTATTAGTTTAAAACCACCAATAAATAAAGAATAGTATTTGTAATTATCATCGGTGTTTGTAATCAACTATTATAATTTAATATTGCCAAAGTACCTGTGGGCTCATGAATCAATTATTATGGTTTAATATTTCCAAGGATCCTCATGAATCATTGTTTTTTTCCATCTGACCGGAACACAAATAGTATACCATGTGTTTTTATACAAGTGGTAGAAAATTGTATTTTTTAAGTTATTAACTTTTTAACACACATATCTCACAATTTGTATAATGACACGTGGTACACCACCTCTTGTTCCCGTCACACTGGAATTTCCCATTTAAGAACCTTAAGCTCCTGCTCAATTTAGGAAAGGGATCATCTATGGTTCCCTTTCCACCAAATCCATCTAGTTTGAGATCTGAGTTGTTGGATTTTGATCCAACGGCTACAAACAGGAGAACCTTTTAAAAGTTATAATAATCCAACGACCCAGATCCCGAACTAGGTGAATTTGGTAGAAAAAGATCTGAAGATGATCCCTTTCCTTCAAGTTAATTCATGAAATGAGGAAATTCTATTTCTGCCTTGTCTCGTCCATACCACTTTCATTTGTCTTGAACAATAAAAATACATGACGTATAAAAAATAAGGTCCATACAAATTGGATCAAACTACAAGGCAAAACAAGATGTAATCCAGCCTATCAAAAATGAGGATGGGCTTTACGTACATCCATAAATAAAATAAAATAAAAGATGCATTTCCCTACAAAAGAGGGAAGAAACATACAAAATCAGCGGCTCCCCCATTTTCTACAACAAAAAGAAAAGTGGAGTCAGTTTAAGAGAAAGTGGCGAAAAGAAAGGCCTCTATCCTCCCCCACGTAAGAACTCTGGAAACCACAGCAAAAAAAGGAGGACGAAAAAAAGAGGGAGACGCCGCAGAAATTGAAGCACACGGGGGACAGAAAAAAGGAAGGGGAGACGCTGCAGAAAAGAGGGAGATCGACAAAAAAAAAAGGACGATAGAGAAGAGCACAAAGGAACAAAAAAAGGAAGAAGAGCAGGACACGGAGAAGACAGCAGAGAAGTACGGACAACAAAGAAGAACAACGCAAGAAAGCAAGGGAGAAACATAAGGAAAAAGAAACAAAAAAAAAGAAACAGCCAAGAGCAGGAAGGTATAAATTTATTTTAAATTTGTTCTTTGTTGTTTTGTTTCCTCTCGACTTTTGCAGGAGAGAAAGAAGAAATTTGCTTTCTTCTTCATCTTTCACCAAAAGGGGAGAATAAGGCTTGCTATCGACTTCCTTTGAAAAGGCCATCTCGTGAAAGACAAAAGGGGAAGGCCATGGGATCCTAACCTTTCTCAAAATTTATTGGGCAAGGCATTACAAAAGAAGGAAATGTTGCTGCCGCTTCATCCTTCGAAAAATATTCCAGGAAAAAGAAGATAGTTTTATTCATCATGTAAAGTGTTGCAGCAAGCTACTAGGTGGAAAAGTCAAAAGAAAAAAGATGTTTTCCTACTATTAGAAAAGTCCTAACAAAGGTACACCTACAATAAAGAGGCTATTGGCTCTACAAAGAAACAAGACAAAAATATGGGCAAGTGTGTTGGGAGGAAATCAAAGCTCCCTAACCCTTTCACGTGATGAAGAGCAAAACAAGTTGGGAATCCATGCAGGTGGTTCTCTAGAAAAAGGGACAAGTTTGCTACAGAACAAAAATTTGCCAAAGAACAATTGATATAGGATTTGAACCCCACCAAAGGAAAGTTGCGGCAAAGAGAAGAAAAAATAAAAAGAAGGGTGGATAAAGCTTCCTGAAAATCACGAACCCACGTGGGAAGTTGTGAAAACTTAAAAGCATGAAAAAAGTAAAGCTTGTTTTGTGAAGGTTTGAAAATTCAAAGTAGGTTCAAAAGAAAAGTATGCATCTCACGTGGGGAAGAAGTGTGGTTATTGAAATGGGAAGTCAAATTATTGAAATTGGAAGACAAGTCCTATTGGAACTTGGAAAGCTCCGAAGCCACATCAAAATTCAAATGGCATGAAGCCACCAAATCCAAACAAAGTAACAAATTTTTAACGAACTACGCCGGTTTGATTCTGTTAAAGATACGTAGGCAGTCTAATATCAAGTTTTAGACGCAACCGTGAAACCGAAACAAATCTCTGGTTTATATATACTAAATTCACTCCTACCATCAAATACCAAAATGGCACGAAGCCGAAGAAAAGTTTCAAAGGGCACGAAGCCGTATCAAAGTCTCAAATGGCATGAAGCCATATCAAATTTTCAAATGCTCCTCGCCCGCATGAGTTGAAATTGCATAAGGCACTATGCTCCTCGCCCGCACGAGCTAAAACTGCACAAGGCATCAAAACGCTCCAATGGCTTAAAGTTCTCGCCCGTACGAGCTGAAACTGCACGAGGCATCAAGACCCAAACACCATGAACTACGAGTGACTTGATCTCTCAAGAGGGTACGTAGGCAATCTAGGGTTCGACCTAGGTGCAGTCACAAAATCAAACAAACATCAAAATCCTCAAGTTACATTTTATTCGAAATAAAATCAAAGGGCATTTCTTTCCCAAAAGAAGGGTTGTAATTAATAGGCGCATAGCCTAGAATGGGTTGAACTCAAATTCATAAAACCCTCTTCGAAAAAATGAACGAAGGTGAAATTGTGTCGAGTGAATTATTTGTTTACATATTATGTACAATTTTTGCTCAACATAATTTTGAGAACAAGAAGTATGGAGACCATGTCCTCAAAAGCCTGTCCTTCATAAGATCACCAAAGAATTTGACACGTTACTGCTGCTCCATTCTTTGAAGACATTCTAGAAAAAAGAGGAACAAAGAAATAGTTTTGTTCATCACGTGGGAATCTGCTCATATAAAGGAAAAGTAAGGTCGATTGAAATTAGAAGTCCCATTGGAATTGGAGACCTTTAAAGTTAAATAAAGAAGTGTAAAGCTTGATGTCAGATTGGTCGTAAGTTTAGGTCTGATGGGTTCGAAATCACATGTTTAAATAGGTTTGAAAAGTTCAAAGAAGAATATAAAACGAGAGAGGGGAAATGCTAACTGAAATCAGCAACTCATATGGAAAATTGCCCACGTGAAGAAGAAGAGGAAAGCTTTAAAGTCACACCAAAAAAAAGAGAAGGATGCTTCCATCAAAAAAATAAACAACAAAGAACCCCGTCGCAGCCGTCGAGTGAAGAAAAAAAGGAAAAAAGGTTGTTGACGATGAGAGGAAAGGGTGGCAAAGTTACATTCGAACAAGTTTAATTCACAAAAAAGGGGAGAATAAGGCTTGCTATCGACTTCCTTTGAGAAGACATTCTCGTGAAAGACAAAAGGGGAAGGCCATGGGATCCTAACCTTTCTCAAAATTTATTGGGCAAGGCATTACAAAAGAAGGAAATGTTGCTGCCGCTTCATCCTTCGAAAAATGTTCCAGGAAAAAGAAGATAGTTTTATTCATCATGTAAAGTGTTGCAGCAAGCTTCTAGGTGGAAAAGGAAAAGTCAAAAGAAAAAAAGATGATTAGAAAAGTCCTAACAAAGGTACACCTACAATAAAGAGGCTATTGGCTCTACAAAAAAACAAGACAAAAATATGGGCAAGTGTGCTGGGAGGAAATCAAAGCTCCCTAACCCTTTCACGTGATGAAGAGCAAAACAAGTTGGGAATCCATGCAGGTGGTTCTCTAGAAAAAGGGACAAGTTTGCTACAGAACAAAAATTTGCCAAAGAACAATTGATATAGGATTTGAACCCCCCCACCAAAGGAAAGTTGCGGCAAAGAGAAGAAAAAATAAAAAGAAGGGTGGATAAAGCTTCTTGAAAATCACGAACCCACGTGGGAAGTTGTGAAAACTTAAAGGGAACTTTAACGAAAAGCTCCCGGTACTGTTCACTTTAATGAAAAACCACATTTTTACACTAAAAAGTCAATCCTGGTACTATACACTTTACCCTTTATTTTGTCCTTATCATTAAAACTCAAAGTTTTCAAGCCCTTTTCATTAGTTTTCCTAAACTTAAAAGCATGAAAAAAGTAAAGCTTGTTTTGTGAAGGTTTGAAAATTCAAAGTAGGTTCAAAAGAAAAGTATGCATCTCACGTGGGGAAGAAGTGTGGTTATTGAAATGGGAAGTCAAATTATTGAAATTGGAAGACAAGTCCTATTGGAACTTGGAAAGCTCCGAAGCCACATCAAAATTCAAATGGCATGAAGCCACACCAAATCCAAACAAAGTAACAAATTTTTAACGAACTACGCCGGTTTGATTCTGTTAAAGATACGTAGGCAGTCTAATATCAAGTTTTAGACGCAACCGTGAAACCGAAACGAATCTCTGGTTTATATAAACTAAATTCACTCCTACCATCAAATACCAAAATAGCACGAAGCCAAAGAAAAGTTTCAAAGGGCACGAAGCCGTATCAAAGTCTCAAATGGCATGAAGCCATATCAAATTTTCAAATGCTCATCGCCCGCATGAGCTGAAACTGCATAAGGCACTATGCTCCTCGCCCGCATGAGCTAAAACTGCACAAGGCATCAAAACGCTCCAATGGCTTAAAGTTCTCGCCCGCACGAGCTGAAACTGCACGAGGCATCAAGACCCAAACACCATGAACTACGAGTGACTTGATCCCTCAAGAGGGTACGTAGGCAATCTAGGGTTCGACCTAGGTGCAGTCACAAAATCAAACAAACATCAAAATCCTCAAGTTACATTTTATTCGAATTGGAATCAAAGGGTATTCTTTTCCCAAAAGAATGGTTGTAATTAATAGGCGCATAGCCTAGAATGGGTCGAACTCGAATTCATAAAACCCTCTTCAGAAAAATGAACGAGGGTGAAATTGTGTCCAGTAAATTGTTAGTTTACATATTATGTACAATTTGTGCTCAACAATTTGCAAGAAAGTTGTCTTTTCTTGCCAATGCAAAAATTTTAATACTTCCAATGTCTTGTTTCATTCATGGACCTTTTGCTCCAAGATAATGTCGTCTCTCAAGCATCTTCTTGCTCCGTCCTTAAGTCATCAACTGAAGGGAGACGAGTGTCTTCGTCAGGATCATCATCCAACAGAGATGGTTCAAAGAGCTTCAAATTCTCGGCATTGATAATTGAGTACATAACCATGCACTGTGGTACATCGAGTTGGAAGACATTATCACCAGTTTGTTTGATGATTTTGAACGGTCCATAACTGATAGCCTTGCGTTTTTTTCCTTCTCCTTGTAACCGCTCCTTACCAAGGTGTAATCATATTATGTCGCCTTTTCTTTGAAGTTGCATGACAAACGATGCTTGTCATGACGACCTTTTATATCGCTATTGAGATTGTTGCAGTCGTGCGTCCACTTCAGGATGAATCTTTTTAATTCGTTCAATCAAAATGTGTTTAGGTGCGTTGATGGGAAGCGGCACCATCCTCTCTAGTTCGAGCGACTCCTCAACAATGGAATATTGTGAGTGGATCCCTTCTTAAATTGCATGTTTTTATAAATTATTAGGCTTGCATGCATTGCATATTTTGTGTTTTATATTATGTTTTACGGATTTCCATATTTATGAATTATTTAAATTGTTTTTACGAAATATTTATGATTTATCGAGTTTGCGTTTTATTAAAGGTTATGAATTATTGGATTCTCGTATATGCAATTCTATTTTCAAATATGGAATCTACGGATTTATGAATATGCGTTATCATGGATTTATGAAACAAGGCTTTGAGCTTGTGAGCTTCGGATTTGATATGAGTTTTTGAGGTATGTTTTTTGTGCTTATCTATCATACATCACATCCACACAACATTGGTATGAAGACGTCTATGGCCATAGGACACTATTGAGAAGATTTATGATATACCCCTAGCTTTACTGGCGAAACCAGTATCGAACAGCTTCACTAGCCACGGCTAGTGTCGGTGTGTGATGTTATATATTTATTCTCTGGCATAACCTAGAGTTGTACAGCTTCACATTTGGGTGATGGGGCTTACCATGTTTCTTCATTGGCGCAACCTAGTGTTGTACAGCTTCACCTTCGGGTAATGGACATGTATTGCCTTCGGGTGATTATGATACCCCTAGAGAGACATACCAAAATAAAAAGGATAAAATTATTTTAACTTAATTAGAGAGACAGACCATTAGTTCACTCCAAAACATCAATATTATCTTAACTTAATCATCAATTTCTAAGTATTAAATTTCAGGATAATATGGGACTAAATGTCATTGACAATAAACTTTATTAGAAGTCGAACCGTAGACTTATGGGACTATATTCTATTTTCTTAATATGGGACTACATTCAACACCAATTCCCATTCCATATCGCTCATACCGCTCTCCTCGGCTCCGCCCGCCTATACAGAGAGAGGGAGAGAGAGAGACAGCTGGTAAAAAGAGATAAGGAAGAGAAATAAGCAGCAATCCATCAATGGCGGCGAGTACAGAGGAAGTGATCAGCAACAAGCAGGTGCTACTGAAAGACTATGTGACCGGCTTCCCCAAAGAATCTGACATGCAACTCACCGCCGCCACCACCAAGCTCAAGCTTCCAGAAGGTTCAAAAGGGGTTCTGGTGAAGAACCTCTACTTGTCCTGCGACCCTTATATTAGAAACCGCATGACCAAGCGTGAACCTGGCCCCAGTTTTACGGATTCCTTCAAACCCGGTTCGGTCAGTCACCATATGTGCCCTTTCCCTTTTGTTCAAGTTTGAAAGTTCGCTTCCTTATGATCTATCATGTAATATTAGTATTGAATAATGTGACCGAGTAGCCCAAGTACTAATCTTGTTGGACAGATAGCCTCGTTTTTCGGATTACAATTTGTTGATGTTTGGGATGATTTAATGATTTACAGTTTGAGACAACTTAGGTATTCGATGTTGTACTATCTCTTTATTTACCGTTAGATATTGAAATTTGAAATGATGTGGCAGCCTATAGTCGGATATGGAGTTGCCAAAGTTTTGGAATCCGGAGATCCCAAGTTTAAGCAAGGCGACTTCATTTGGGGAATAACCGGGTGGGAAGAGTACAGTGTTATCACTGCAACAGAGTCTTTGTTTAAGATTCAGCACACTGATGTGCCTCTCTCTTACTATACTGGAATTCTTGGTATGCTACTATATATTAGCTATTGCTATTTCCCTCGCGTTCGGATTTATTTCATTTAAAAATTTGTTCTGCCACAAGGATCTAGCCTATCTCAACTCTTGTATCTATTATGATGGTACCCGTTGAATGAAATTTGCGAATCATTTTTGTGGGACATGGATTGTATTGAATTCATGTTGCATGTTTGAGTACCGTAATTTACCATTGGACTATTCTCGTGCTGAATTCAGGAGTGAATTGATTGTGTCGTAATAATCTTCTTCTTAAAAAAAGTAGCATTCCCTTACGGAAGGATTCTGTATGGTTGTATCTCTAGTTGTATTCTGCCTCCAGTGACCTCTATCATACTACAAATGTGAACTGATTTGTTGATTCTCACGGCTCTTTGTAAACTATATCTTCACAAACCGATGCAACATATTCCTTTTCATAATAGCATTTTGATTTGGAAGTACGGAAATGATTTAGCTTACATAATCAATTGGTCCTATGCATCTGTAGCATTGTTCTTTGATTGTATGCAATTGCTGAAGTGATCCATCCTTAATAATTCAACCAAATATTTAGTTTTATGGGTTTGTAATGCATGATATATTTACTTGATGCTACGCTCATCTAATGTATTCATTTTATATAGGTATGCCTGGAATGACTGCTTATGCTGGTTTTTATGAGGTCTGCAATCCTAAGAAGGGAGAGACGGTCTTCATTTCAGCAGCATCTGGGGCGGTAGGTCAGCTTGTTGGCCAATTTGCAAAGTCGTTGGGTTGCTATGTTGTTGGAAGTGCTGGAAGCAAAGAAAAGGTCAGTTATTGCAAATTTAGTGGTCGATGTCAACTATATCTTCTGTGATTGTGACTCAATCGGATGATTATTCTTGGTTTAGAAATATGTATTAAGTGATGTATGCCAAATTGGCAACAGTGAAATTTTGACTAATAGAAAAGGGGAAAATTACGAGAACTTATTGGAATGTACAGATATTGGTGACCCTTTATCTTCATAACCAAGTGCGTAAAATTCAGCTTTGACCTGTTTTCAACCTCCTGCCTCATTTAGTTGGCAAATTGTTCGTATCATATGATACCGCAAGCATATGCTACTTAGTAAATTACAGAGAAATGCGCATCTATGAGCTTTTTTGGTCTCATTCCTACAGTTTTCCGTATTTCAAATGACAATGTTTTAACCATTCTTGCTGTATTTTAACATGTTATATCATTTCTGAGGTTAGGTTGATCTGCTGAAGAACAAGTTTGGGTTTGACAAAGCTTTCAATTATAAAGAAGAGCCTGATTTGGATGCAGCTTTAAAAAGGTCAGTATTTATATGTTGATCAGAATCAAACTATTATTTTAAAGCTTTTACATGTGTCTTAATTACGAGGGGAAAGTCCAATAAAGGCATTAGCAATCTCTAAAGTCATGCTTTAGTGATTTAGTCCCCAATTCCTAAAACAGAGAAAAAGTAAGTTGAAATGTGACGGTGGGAGCATGTGGCTGTTGAAGAGATACTCACGTCTTTGTCCTCTTTGTAGATATATTCCATGGTTTTCGGTGTTTGCTTATGGTCTAAATATGTGATTTGCTTACCAGATACTTTCCTGAAGGCATCGACATATACTTTGAAAACGTTGGGGGAAAAATGCTTGATGCAGTGCTACAAAACATGAGGCTCCATGGCCGGATTGCAGTTTGTGGGATGGTCTCGCAGTATAACCTTGACCAGCCTGAAGGTTGTCACAATTTAATGTATCTGATCATTAAACAGATTCGCATGCAAGGTTTCTGGGTTTCTAGTTACTACCACCTTTACGGAAAGTTTCTTGAAATGGTTCTGCCGGCCATAAAAGAAGGGAAGATAACTTATGTGGAAGATGTAGTGGAAGGCCTTGAGAGCGCTCCAGCTGCTCTGATAGGGCTCTTTGCCGGCCGCAATGTGGGAAAGCAGGTGGTGGTAGTTTCCCGAGAATGATTTCATTAGGCTCTCCATGGCTCCGAAGTCTCAACCTTTAGCTATATGGTATAGGGTATAATCGTCTACTATGAAATGCAAATGCTTTCTTATACATTTACAAGTTTATCTCTCTACAGGTTTGTGGCAAGCTTATTATCCCGATGAGGACTGTGCTTGATCCCTCACCTTAATTTTAAATAAATGTCTTGATTTGCTTAATGATATCAAGCACCAAGTCTAGTAGATCTTTCAATTACGTTTTCTTTTTTTTCCAACCTGACCCGCTTTGTCAACTGGTTGACGTGGTATTTATGGTGAATAAACCAAACACAGCGTTAAGCTAAAAGATAACGCGAACACAATCTGTTAAAGTGGTCCACCTTTTATCAACATGACATGTTAATGCTCAATCAAGAAATTCAAATTTTATGTCACCAATAAGAAATTAAATAATATGTCACCAATAAGAAATAATCTCCTTTTTAATAAACAATAGGATATATGGAAAAACTTTTTTAACATGTGCTGTCTTTTGTTTTTTAAGAAGAAAAAACAAGAAGGAAACCGTGTCTGGTTAAAAGATGGACGATTAGCACTGGAATCCAAAACTTATTAGTGATAGAACTTATTAATTCCTAACTTTAAAAAAATGGAGTGTCGGTTTCTCTTTCGAATTGGCCTTCCATTAAATGAGACGAAACTAATTAAGAAAGAAAATGAAGAAGCTAATAAAGAAGCTTTGAATTGCTTTTCAAATTGCCTACCATTTCATTCACAACTTCACGTATTTATATATTTCTATAATCTAATATTAGCTTTCTTAAAATAATAATTAGGTTTTATACCATAAACATTGAGGGGTGTGATTTATTTCTCCCACATTTTTTTGATTTTTGACCTTCGGATCGGATGAATTGAATAAGATCAACGAACAGAAATTAACAAAGAATGTGTAAGAAGTAAAAAAGGGTGTGTGGATAACACACCCCAACATTGAATGGTTAAAAAGCTTGACTAATACAAACCTTCACTATATGTGGTGTTTCAAACGTATTAGTTTAAAACCACCAATAAATAAAGAATAGTATTTGTAATTATCATCAGTGTTTGTAATCAACTATTATAATTTAATATTGCCAAAGTAACTGTGGGCTCATGAATCAATTATTATAGTTTAATATTTCCAAGGATCCTCATGAATCATTGCTCCCCCATTTAAGGAAATTTTTTTCCATCTGATCAGAACACGAATGGTATACCATGTGTTTTTATACAAGTGGTAAAAAATTGTATTTTTTAAGTTATTAACTTTTTAACACACATATCCTACCATTTGTATAATGACACGTGGTGCACCACCTCTTGTTCCCGTCACACTGAAAAATCTCTCCCATTTAAGAACCTTAAGCTCCTGCTCAATTTAGGAAAGGGATCATCTCTGGATCCCTTTCCACCAAATCCATCTAGTCTGGGATCTGAGCTGTTGGATTTTGATCAAACGGTTACAAACAGGAGAACCCTTTAAAAGTTATAATAATCCAACGACCCAGATTCCGAACTAGGTGAATTTGGTAGAAAAAGATCCGGAGAGGATCCCTTTCCTTTAAGTTAAATCATGAAATGAGGAAATTCTATTTCTGCCTTGTCTCGTTCATACCACTTTGATTTGCTAGAAAGTTGTATTTTCTTGCCAATGCAAAAAATTTCATACTTCCAATGTCTTGTTTCATGGACCTTTTGCTCCAAGATAATGTCGTCTCTAAAGCATCTTCTTGCTCCATCCTTAAGTCATCAACTGAAGGGAGACGAGTGTCTTCGTCAGGATCATCATCCAACATAGATGGTTCAAAGAGCTTCAAATTCTCGGCATTGATAATTGAGTACATAACCATGCATTGTGGTACATCGAGTTGGAAGACATTATCACCAGTTTGTTTAAGGATTTTGAACGGTTCGTAACTGATAGCCTCGCGTTTTTTTCCTTCTCCTTGTAATTGTAATCATATTACGTCGCCTTTTCTTTGAAGTTGCATGACAAACGATGCTTGTCATGACGACCTTTTATATCGCTATTGAGATTGTTGCAGTCGTGCTTCCACTTCGGGATGAATCTTTTTAATTCGTTCAATCAAAATGTGTTTAGGTGCGTTGATGGGAAGCGGCACCATCCTCTCTAGTTCAAGCGACTCCTCAACAATGGAATATTGTGAGTGGACCCCTTCTTAAATTGCATGTTTTTATAAATTATTAGGCTTGCATGCATTGCATATTTTGTGTTTTATATTATGTTTTACGGATTTCTATATTTATGAATTATTTAAATTGTTTTTACGAAATATTTATGATTTATTGAGTTTGCGTTTTATTAAAGGTTATGAATTATTGGATTCTCGTATATGCAATTCTATTTTCAAATATGGAATCTACGGATTTATGAATATGCGTTATCATGGATTTATGAAACGAGGCCTTGAGAGCTTGTGAGCTCCGGATTTAATATGAGTTTTTGAGGTATGTTTTTGGTGCTTATCTATCATACATCACATCCACACAACATTGGTATGAAGACGTCTATGGCCATAGGACACTGTTGAGGAGATTTATGATATACCCCTAGCTTCACCGGCGACCAGTATCGAACAGCTTCACTAGCCACGGCTAATGTCGGTGTGTGATGTTATATATTTATTCTCTGGCATAACCTAGAGTTGTACAACTTCACATTCGGGTGATGGGGCTTACCATGTTTCTTCATTGGCGTAACCTAGTGTTGTACAGCTTCACCTTCGGGTGATGGACATGTATTGCCTTCGAGTGACTATGATAGCCCTAGAGAGAGTACATAATTGATGAGATTTACGGATTTGCCTTTAGGCGAAGATATTACCATTGTTTTGATTTACGAGATTCATGGATTTGTCTTCAGGCGGCTATATTAGCACGGATTCACATACACATGTTTTACAAATGATTTTCATGGTATGCTAGAGTTTTCAAAAAACCTACTATATAGTATTATTTATGTGTTCAAAACAGGGAGTTAGTATATTCGGAAAGAAAATGGTTTTCTTATTATTAGTATTATTATTATAAACTTTAGTCCACTCACCTTTTGTTTTGCGCCCCCTTAGGAGTTAGAATCGAGGCACACGATCCCGGTATCAGGGCACTTCTGCTTAGGAATCTCGAGCCTTTTCTGTGTAGGACCTATTCCTCGGTTCGTACTTTTCCATAATAATTCATTCACATTATTCTTAATTAGTTGTATGCTCTGAACATAGTTTTGCATTAGAATATTCTTTCTAACCACATATTTTAATTTGCATGCATGTTAAAATGGTTTCGTCACTCTCGAGTGTCGATCAACACGTGCCTATCTGGGTATCTGGGGATATTGGGTCGGGGCGTGTCATGGAAATCCAATGGCCAAAAATATTGTCGTTGGAAATCCAACGATCCATATAAAGCCATGCCCCACCACCCCCTAGATCAGCTGAGTGCGCCTGTGGTGAGGCCCCAACTCTGTTTTTCTGTCAGCTCCCTGACTGAAGAAAAAAAATATATCCATGTGACTGATGCCATGCTGACGTCAAATTCACCTAGTCAGTGGGCTAATCAGTTCGAGCACGTGTGGTCTGTCAGGCACTCAGGCTCCCCCAAAGCTCAGTGGATTGAATACTGTTAACGCTCAAAATTTGCTAGTCAAACCAAGACAAAATTTGCAAACGAAATAATGTATTACTAATATGAATATTAATGTTTAAGTAATAAATCAATTATCAATTTTTCATAACCTTTGGTTTTTGAAATTTTATCTACACATTTAGTCTCCCGGCCTTACTTTGGCGTGGACATGCTGTAACCAGAGCACATCGAGTCGCCCAAGCGGACATGGACACACGTGTCACGCATACCAACCGGCCAAAGCCGTTCACATCGCTGATTGCTCACATTGCATTTACACATTCGGCGATCGGCTCTGTTTGTAAGAAGCGAAGCAAATTCAGTAGAAAAAGAATAAAAAATGGAAGTGACGAGCAACAAGCAGCTGATACTCAGAGACTATGTCACTGGCTTCCCCAAAGAATCCGATATGCAATTAGTCACCGCCGCAGCCACCAAGCTGAAGCTTCCAGAAGGTTCCACTGGGGTTTTGGTGAAGAACCTCTACTTGTCCTGCGACCCTTATATGAGAGACCGCATGACCAAGCGCGAACCCGGCGGCAGTTATGTCCCCTCCTTCGTGCCCGGTTCGGTCAGTTCTTCATCCATCTCTGATCTCCCTAACTTGTTTTTATTTTTAGAATTTTTAGCATTAATTTCTGTATATTTACAAATGGGGCTGAAGGATTGAGAACTTTTCTCTTCTGGGTCCTCCTCACAATTTCACCTTGGTGTCTGAATATCTCTGCTTTACAATATACTCGGATTAATTCAAGCTTGCATTTTTGTGATGAACGTAATGTCATTTTTCTTGGCCAAACAAAGAAGCTTGCATTTTTGTGCCTATTTAGTATTGTAGAATTATATTTTGTTACTAGTAATTATCGCATCGAAGATATTGAAATGCTGTGGACTGGCAGCCTATAACCGGATACGGAGTGGCTAAAGTTTTGGAATCGGGGGATCCCAATTTCAAGGAAGGCGACTTTGTTTGGGGGATGACCGGGTGGGAAGAATATAGTCTCATCACTGCCACACAGGCCCTGTTTAAGATTCACGATACCGATGTCCCACTCTCTTACTATACTGGAATTCTAGGTATGTTTCTAGTGCTATTTTCACCAAATTTTGAAGTTGATGTCTCCGGAAAATTGCTTCTGCGGCACATAGCTAGCTATCTGAAATTTATAATCTCATATGTTTGTATTTGACTAATGAAACTTGAGTGTGAATTTCGCAAGTCTTGAATGAAAATGGTAGATAAATTGGTTCGCATATGTCACGTATTGTTATATGCTGAGTGACTTGACTCCAATTTTCATTCTAAAATCAGAAGTTTAAGGACAGTGTCAAAATCTGCATTTTTGATGAATGGTCTTCTCTCATGAAAGGATCTCCGCATTTCGATTTCTAGTTGTATCTTTTCTGCATTGACCGATATGATATTGACAATGAATTGCTTTTGCTCAATTCTGACACTCTTTAGTAGTGTAGTAAGGAACTTGATTGCCATCAAACTTTTTTTTTTTCCAATTAGTCATGCAGTAAAGCGGGAGCCTTGTGCACTGGGTACGACCAGTCATGCAGTAACTTACCTGCCTTGATGTGTACTATTCTTCTTGATAGAATGTGATTGATAGAGTAATCCATTCTAATCAAATTTAAACTGTCATGAAACATATTTTGGTAATATGTAAGCCTTAAAATTTATATGCATGATATGTCCTGCTTGATGCTCAAGGCTCATCTAATTTATTTGTTTGATGTAGGTATGCCTGGTATAACTGCTTATGCTGGTTTTCATGAGGTTTGCACGCCAAAGAAAGGAGAGACAGTCTTCATTTCTGCCGCATCTGGAGCAGTAGGTCAGCTAGTTGGGCAATTTGCGAAGTTGTTGGGTTGCTATGTTGTTGGGAGTGCTGGAAGCAAAGAAAAGGTGAGTCATTGCTATTGGGTAATCAATAGGAAATTAGGAATTAATACATTAATTGGCAATTCATAGCTGTGACTCAGAATATTCTTGTAAAGGCATGTCTGTATGACGATTTTTTGTGGTTCGCAAATTTTGGAAAATGAAACAGAACATCTTGTGCTGATGTACAAATGGTGTTGGTGACCAATAATTTTTTTTATCATCATTGCCATCAAATGTGTTAAACGCGTTTACTTTTATTCTTCAACATGCTGGAGTCAATTGAAGCACTTCAATGATATATATTTGTATGCCTTTTCTGCGAGTGAAGGTTGATCTGCTGAGGAACAAGTTCGGGTTTGATGAGGCTTTCAATTATAAAGAAGAACCTAACTTGGATGCTGCCTTAAAAAGGTCAATCCTATATATCTGTGTAATATGTTTTAACTTTTGATCAGAATCAGAACTTTATGAATGGTGATAAGGGGCATTTTTGTTTCTAATTTTAATCTGCTGAAGCCATACTGAGTTTTTCATGTGCCAACGATACAACCCCTTTTCTGAAAGGCTTTAACATCAATAACAAAACTTAAGATCTAATCCCCAATCTTTCGAAAGAGAGAGAAGATTAGAAAATGAAAGGTTCTTGAGTATGTGACGTTGATTTTCCACTTCCTATATATTGCTTAAACATTGGGCTAAACATGTACATTGGGAATGTGTAATTTACGTAACAGGTACTTTCCTGAAGGCATCGATATATACTTTGAAAATGTTGGGGGAAAGATGCTCGATGCAGTCCTACTAAACATGAGGACGAATGGCCGAATCGCAGTTTGTGGGATGATCTCGCAGTACAACCTTGAGCAGAAAGAAGGCGTGCATAATTTAACGTCAATGATCTCTAAACAGCTCCGTATGCAAGGTTTCGTGGCTTCTAGTTTCTATCATCTCTACGGGAAGTTTCTTGAAACTGTACTACCATTCATAAAAGAAGGGAAGATAACATACGTGGAAGATGTAGTTGAAGGCATTGAGAGCGCTCCGGCAGCTCTGATAGGGCTCTTTGCCGGCCGCAATGTCGGAAAGCAGGTGGTTTTAGTTTCCAGGGATTGACTTCATCACTCACAGACGCCCAATAGTCCCTGTAGGCGTCTGTGTGACTAGTAAATTACAACTTGTACGACGTGGTTTTTGTAAAAGCGTGTTCTAGTTATTTAATAAATAATTGTGTTGAGGGGAGCTGTTTTGTTCTCTTAATAAATGTTCTCTGATTAAGCTTATTAGCATGATCACGTGTTAATTCCAAGCTCAAGTAAAATTTCTGGATTGTTAAATCAACCATTTTTTTTTAACTAAATCCATCCAATATTACAAGGGAAGAGATTCTTTCAAAAATCAGAGCATCAATAATTGAAAAAGCTTTACCTGGAGACTTAGATGTACATTGGAACCAAGATGGTCTCAATACCACCTGGAGTCTGGAAAATATACAATCTGAATGTCTTCCAAGGACCCTTCATTGTTTAGTACGAGTCTCTTTTGTGTCTACTTACTACATCAATAACGTCTGCTAGGCATATTTTGACAGGTCGCATTGACAACACTTAACAAATTCTATCAATCACTAAACAGTTTTACTTACGATAACGAACCCACCAAGTGTTTGTTAAAATGCATCAGTGAATTCGCGCTCATTTCTATATAAAAAAAACTTGTATTTTAACACTGAAATCCTCCGAGATCTTTCTAAATCCGCCGCTGAATAGAGGGTCAATATATATAATTTTGGTAAAAAAGCCAGACAAAAACAGCAGTCTAAAACTCCAGTACTTGAGTTCAAATCACGTGTTACTCAAGTAGAGAGAGGCCACGTAAGATTTTAGTTACAGAAGATTTTGAACATCAAACAAAAAAAATATATAGAAATATTGAACGAGTAAAAGGTGAGAAGGATTTACACGTTTTAGGCGAATCATGAGGTTTGCCTTTATTTATGGACACGACGACATTGCTAGCCCATGCATCGAACTAGAACAAACAATCGCACGTGTGTCCACACCACTACCACTCACGAAAACCCCTCTTCTTCTCTCTTGGACTTCTTCTATTTGCCCTGCATTCTTCGCATCTGGATTTCCTAATTCTAATCTTGCAAAACTGAACGCAGAGAAGAAGTTACTAACACGGAGACGAGGCTGCAATGGCGAATGATGTCGAAGCGGAGGGCGTGGAGGAAGTAAGCAACAAGCAGGTGTTACTTCAGGAGCATCTCATGAGCGGGAATCCAAGGGACTCCAACATGTGCGTGAGCACCAGCAAGATCAAGCTCAAGCTCCCTCGGGGATTCACCGGCGTTCTACTCAAGAATCTCTACCTCTCGTGCGACCCTTACATGGCTGCACGCATGAAGAAGCTCGACGCTTCCTCCTCCTACGCCCTCGACATGTACAGACCTGGTCAGCCTATAAGCGGATACGGAGTGTCTAAGGTTTTGGATTCCGGCCATCCCAAATTCGCCAAAGGCGACTTGGTTTGGGGGTTTACCGGCTGGGAAGAATATAGTGTCATCACGGCCACGGAATCTTTGATAAAAATTCAGCACACTGATGTCCCCCTCTCTTACTATACTGGAATTCTTGGTAACTCGTTAGCGCTTGAGCGATCCTGTATATTCGTATACATATACTTATCCTCTTGATTGAATCTCTTCACTTTCTTATTACGCAGGCATGAATGGTATGACTGCTTACGCCGGTTTCTATGAGGTTTGTTCACCTAAGCCGGGGGAGAAAGTCTTCGTTTCAGCCGCAGCTGGAGCGATTGGCCAGCTTGTTGGCCAGTTTGCCAAATTGTCGGGTTGCTATGTTGTTGGAACTGCTGGAAGCAAAAAAAAGGTAACTTAAAATTAACTGCATATGCTAATTGCGAGCCTCAATCAAAACCACTTCTCATTTTCATTAGCTTTGAAGAGATCTCCTTACAATATTATTTACACTATATAAGGTCGATCTGCTAAAGAACAAGTTTGGATTCGACGAAGCTTTCAACTATAAGGAAGAGACCGACTTGGTTGCAGCTCTGAAAAGGTTGGTATAGTAACTGAGATCAACTTCAAGAGCATTCACCCCTGCACCCGACGTCATGAGTTTGATTTCCCCATCCCCAAATATTCATTCAAAGAAAAGTATACGACGAGATGTGGGTGTATGATGCAGGTACTTTCCGGAAGGCATTGACATATACTTTGAGAGTGTTGGGGGAAAGATGCTGGATGCAGTGCTACTAAACATGAGATTCAAAGGGCGGATCGCAGCTTGTGGAATGATCTCACAGTTCGACGGTAGCCAGACTGCAGGTGTACAGAATTTGATGTACATGATCGGGAATCGGGTGCGCATGGAAGGGTTCATAGTGGCGGATCACTTTCACCTTTATCCGAAGTTCCTAGACCTGGTCATATCCTACATCAAACAAGGTAAATTGACTTATGTGGAAGACATTGCTGAAGGCCTTGACAACGCTCCTAAAGCCCTCGTCGGCCTCTTCTCCGGCCGCAATATCGGAAAGCAACTTGTCTTAGTTTCCAAGGAGTGACTATTATCATTCATTCCTTTCTACTCAATCAAAATATTCATAAATGTAGTACTCTACCAATATATAATCTTACACAACCTTTTATCATTCAATTATATAGACTATACGACCAAATACTCGTTCGTTACCAAATAGTTCGGAGGTTTTGGTCTAACGGCCAAAAACATTGGAGTGCAAGATACCCCGGAGCATAATAGAAAATCCCGGAATCACATAATAACAAAATTATATGACATCTAATGCTTAATATACTCCCTTTAAACACTACATTGTTCTGCTCCATCTCTGAATTCAAAAGAAAATAAAAGAAAAGAAAAGAGAAAGGAGAAGTTGGTGTGGGCAAAAACGAGCAAACAAAGAGAAAAGAGGATAAGCAATACAAACTTTCCAACTTCCAGTATATATGATCAAAATTTGAGTACAGAAAGACACGCATTACAGATCAGCTATACTAGTGTGATGTTCCGAACACTTGCATTGTTCTGTTTCAGCAAACACAGATTTTATCTTCTACTAATGAAAATAAATAAGTTCCATGGATTGAAAAAAAACACAAACAAATACCCAAGCGGAAGGTGATCTGCAATAAAAAGTGTAAGCACAGAAGTTGAAGTTGTACTAGTCAGTCTGAATGCGCCCTTCAACTTGGAGTCTGCCATCGACTCATATGTACGTACAAGATTGCGCACCTTGCACACATTTACAAGTGCTCTCATTCAAGTTTCCCAAATCATTTTCAACCAGCCAGTGCCAACTACAGAGGAAAAGAATATCCACGGAGGTATTTCGAATCCACACCCGACTCACGCACCAGTGCAATTCTTCCAGTACGCGCCACCTGCCAAATCCATAAAGAATTGTTGATATCTTGAAGCAATAATGACACCCAAAAAATCTATAGGGAAAATAAGTTTGTGATTGCTTAAGGAGTCAGCTCATAAACTATAGCCAAGACAAATTATGCCGCGTCCACAGAACTAAGCCAAGACTCATGATGCAAGCTGCCCTTATCAAAATTTTCAAGACTTGACTAAAGATTGCAGGACAAACCTCACAAATTCCATAGGGCTCTAACAACCTCTGCAATGCAACCATCTTGTCCAGGTCTCCTGTTAGCTGGACAAAAGCAAATCAAGTAATTTGATCAGTGCCAAGTTACCAACAGCGAGATCTGTCCTCCAACAACATAAAATCGCCCCTTAGCATCCATCATCACCCACATACATCATCTTGAGGTAATTTATAGTGTGTCTATTCACGTCGGGTCATAGCAACTGAGGTTTTTACCTATATATATATATATATATATATATATATATATATATATATATATATATATATATATATATATAATATATGAAAAGGGAATATTCACCTCAAGGGTTATTGTGTGATCAGAAACGTCAACAGCCTTGGCCCTAAAAATGTTGCCAATATCAAGCACATCTCTTCGAGCAGCAGCATTCGCAGCAATTTTTATCAACATCAATTCCCGCTCGGCAAATGGCAAATTGGTAAGATCTTGAACCTGAACAAGTCAAAAGTTATAAATTTTGTTATTCACATCAAGGCCACCATTCTTAACTTAAACATAAGAAAGACTATTAGTGTTACGGATACTGAAATTATGGGGAAAAAAGGTCCAAAACTATTCTGACAGAAGTAAAGGGTGCAAAGAAGTTATGAAGCCAAGGCGATGAGCCATCTCAGTGCTGGACTTCTGGGTTTGGACCATCTCCTCCCAATTAAATCTTATTCTCTTTCTTTCCCTCCATCATATCTGAGAGTGACTTAGTTGTGGAGACAACAACAGACTGATGATTTTTCATGCTCCCGGGCTATTCAACCAGCATTTATAAATAACAATGATTGTGAAAGAAGGGGTGACTATAATCAGGCAATTTAGTCAAAAATGTGAATTCAAGACTCAGAATATGTGTTGCAGTACAGACAAATCATGCATAGACTATAATCGCATTAACCAGATGGCATTAAATTTATTCGTTGCATTAATCACAACAGATGAGAACCAACATATTTTCTTTAACTTGTCGAGAAAAATGCCTTCTTTGGAATAGTTAACATTCTTACATCATGAACATCGACAAGCTTATAAAGCTGCTGCACCAACTTGCTAATGGATTCATCTGTACCAGGAACAACAGTAGTAATGCGAGATAGCCCCTCAGCTTCTGCACGGCCAACAGCTAAGCTCTGGTAGCAATAAATCAGCCCATTTAAAAAGAAGCCTAAAATTTTCTGCCTGAGTAGAAGACAGAGAGGAGGGAATAACCGCAGAGAAAATATACCTGAATGTTATAACCCCTTCGGGCAAAAACGCCAGTAATAATGTAGAGAACCCCAGGAATGTCATTCACGAGCATGGATAAAGTGTGTGATCGAAGTCCATTAGTCTGAAATGCGTAGCTCAAAGAAAAATAGTCAACAAAACTCAGTAGGGTTTTGAATGAGATAGAAACTGAAAGAGATAGAAACTGAGTGTTTTGATGTTTTCTCAAAAAAAACTCAGTGATTGTGATAGGGTATGAGTTGCACCCCATTGAAAGAGATACAAAATTGAAAAATTTACCATTTAGCGATCATATGATTTACTTACATCTTCGTCATCGAGAACACCCCAGTGAGCATCAAGAACTTGATTGACAGTAAAGGTATCAGACGGCTCCACAGGATAAACATCACCCTTCGTGAACAAATGTATATGTATTAATTGAAAAGTCAATGATGATTTGCAGTTACATACAAAAATAATAGAATCACTGTTTCAAGATTAAAAAGAAGGGAAAGATTGCATTCAATGACTGTTATTTTTCATGAGATTTAAATTTAGCAACAGCTAATGAACAGATAATATAGCTACATCAAAAGTTTCATAATGACTCTTGTATTATGAAAGGCCTTATGATTAGAATGGAATTATATGTATATCGGAACAAATAAATAATATCGAATCAAGTAATCAAAAAGCGCATAATAATTCCCATTTTCTCCAGAAAAAAGGGTCAACCTCATACGTAATCTCATCAAATTGTAAGAAGCATGGGAGACAAAAAAACAGAGTACAGCAGATGCATTTGGTGAGGACTAATCAAACCAAAGCTGAGGAA